>NC_079565.1:3720000-4320000 GCF_015846415.1 Triplophysa dalaica | reverse complement strand
GCTCATGTGTTGTTTTATCATATTTTTCTCTCTGTTCTGAAATTTTTGGTTTGATCTACCTTGAGTGTATGATCATCAGTTTTATGTTGGTTTTACCAACTTTCAGAGAAGTAAAAAAGAAATTAAAAAAGATACGAAAAGGAAACTCCACAGAGATTTGGTCATTTTACTCACGTCATCCTCATTGATCAAATTGTGTTATCTACAGTGACCTCTAGTGGTTGCAATGGAACATTACCATACGCCTGTTTGACAGTTGTCAGTCTTGAAATAGCTAAAACTTACAAACAATTTAACTCATGATTGTATTTAAGACCTTTTGTTAGGCGTAAATATCTAACAGAAACATATTAATATTAATAATTTAATATTTATAATGAATTCCCGGTTTAGTCTTCATCTTCAGTTTGTTAGAGACATAATATACATACATAGTTTACATAGATAAATATATAATGCCCGCAGTGGACACTGTTTATTGTCTGCTTGGAAGTCGCTTTGGATAACAGCGTCTGCCAAATGAATAAATGTAAATGACCACTTTGGTCATTGCATTGAAAAAGCAATAAAAGTATAGTGACTGATGCTCTCAGTCATTAACATGTTAAATTGTTATATCTTATTTTATTTGTAGGGTTATTTTAGTACCACAAAACTAACAATGTAAAAATAGTCCTACTATTACCTGATGATTCAGTAAAACAGGACAATTGCAACTAAAGACAAATGAATTCAAACTGGGATATTTTCACAGAGATTTAATGACACAGTTTATAAAAGTGTTTGACGTGTCTTGTGGTTAGCAGTTTAGGTGTCTAGTTTACCAACTAGATGACAAAAAAAGCAGCGCTTGTAAGCAAATGGGCCCTTTTTAATTAAAACATGGATTAAATAACATGATTAATTAAAAAACACTGCGTTCATTTTAGAAGACAGCTAATCATTTTCTTTTTCATGACTATTACTCTTACACAAATTCTCTTATTTTACCAAATGTATGATTCTGGACCGGGAAATAATTAAGTGTGATGTTGTTGCTGTTGATATTTGCATATGTGGGTGAAGTATGAAAGGGAAAACCCCCTTCATTAATACCTCTGACATCCGACTTTAACAGGAAACTAAAATTCTCTGCCAACATGCACAGGTTTCACCTGTTTGGTGTGTAATCATTTGTCATGAGGAGTAATGTTACAAAAAATGTTTAGTTTCTAGGTGAATAGAAACCTGTCCGAACAAATTTCTATAAATGGTGTTGATTCTAGTATTTCGTAATAGTATTTTACAATGTAATAATAAAGCTTGAGTTTTAAAATTGATGTAACAGTGGGCAGTATTGCTGTTGAACACACACTGGTGAAAAACACATTTGTCGATTAACTGGTTAATATGTCAATATCTTATGTTTATGCAGAAAGTTCATCAATCATACACTTAGATGTGTACTCAAGCAAAAGTTCATGTAGTAAGAACTACAAACTTACTTGTACTTAAGTGTACTATTTTAACCCTATACTTGGGACTAAATTCTCCCACGTTTTAACTTATCTTTATGTATACTTTAAGTTCTTTAGTTTATAACTATACGTCTTCTCTGAGTCGTAGAGGTACATCACATAAATCTTAAGTTTACTTTCTTATTTTTAGTTTACAGAAGTATGCACTTTAAAAACCCAACAAATTAAACAGTTCTCTAAGCAACTTGAACAAAACAATTTTCAGTAGAAAGGGGAAATTTATATTTGTACATTTTGATTCTTTTGTTTACTGGATTTAGTTTTATTAGATTAAACTTTAACGTTTTCTCAGCCTCTGATTTTTTAAAGTGTTCTCATAGCGCACTTGAATATTTTTGTAAGGAATATACCATGTTTACTCTCTGGTCTTTTTCAATGGGTCTGTAAAGGTTTATTAGTTATTATATTTCATACATTGTCTTAAAAAGGATTTTAGACAATCTTGATGTTGTTCTGTCAAAGAACATCCAGATGTCCAGACTTTTTTTTCTTTATCAGCTAAACTTAATGCGCCTCAACCTCACAGGAGTCTTTTGAATGTGGAGTAAAGAGATAAGATGCATGGATCCAGTGTGTACAAAGCCTTCTCTGATCAGAGATCAGCTGATGGAATCGAGTCTGTTTTTATATCTACAGTTATCTGCCATCTCTTCCCTGTTCTCCCTTCTGCCATCGACTTGTTCTAAATAACGAAAGAACACATATGGTACATTCAAATGAGTTAACAATCACTGTAGTGTTTGGAGATAGGGGACTTGTGATTGGTCGATGGGTGGCATGTAAAACAGAGCGCTATTCTCATGCTGAGGGGAAAAATGTCTTCGGGGCGAGATTTTATGATTTTATTGAAACATTTGCCAAGAAAACAATCTACAATGAGACCAAACTTGTGTCTTTGTCTTGTGCTATAAAAACTCCATATTGGGATTTTTTACACATATTTTTAAACAATTCACCTTTGGTTTAGAGCAAAATAAACTTGTTATTTGATCGTTCTTGAATGAGTTCTGAGAGAAGCTTTGATGACTTTATCTGTAATATATTTACATACATGTTGTAGTAACACATAGCCTATATGCCAGCACATGTTAAAAGCAAAAGTGCAGTCCAATTATAAACCCCTAAAACACGTTTTTCGTACGATCATTGATGCTTTTAAGTTTGAAAAATGTTGACTACCGTTGCATTAAACTTGTTTAACAAGCAGTGCTGTCTTTTTTCTGAGATAGGACTTGGTTTTCCCCAGGTGGAGGAAATAAGAGAGAGGCAAATGTTTCGACTGTGGATAAAGATAAGGATGAAAAAAGTAAAAAAAACTTTATAAAACAAGTATAACGTTCCAGAAAGCCGCAAGGTTTGGTAGGTGAGAGCCAGGGAAATAGAGAGAGGAATTTGCCTATGAAAAATCTGACAGCAAGACAAAAAGCAAAGCCGGAGAGTGTCAGCGGTTCTTATCTCACGGAGCAGGAGGGATCCGGTTATCTGTTGTCCGGAGGTGGCAACTCTGTGACCGTGACACACGTGGTGGGACAATTAACTCGCTGGCATTTCGTCTTATCTAACATAACTCAGGACTGACAACATCTGTGGCCACAGCTGCTGGAAATCATTAGCTATCGTGCCATCCCAGCAACAAAATGAAAATGAAAGACTGGCTTGACGTCCGGCATTGTCCCGGCGTCTGTGGGGTTGTGTCCTCACCCATCACACCTGGACAGTATAAGCCACCGGTTCAATCAGGTTGAAATTCATCTTCTAGAGGAGTTTTCGTCTTGAAGAATATACTTTTTGTGTTCTGTACTTTGCTAGAAATTCTTGCAGCTTAAATTAAACTTGATACGGTAATTACATGACATGCAATGCATCACAATATTACAAACATGAACTAAAGTGATAGTTCACCTTAAAACGGTTCGTCATCCATTACTCATTTTCTTGTCATTTCAAACCCGTGTGACCTTCTTTCTTCTGCAGAACAACAATGAAGATATTTAGAAAAACGTTGATAACCTATCAACAGCGGTACCTGTTTAACTTCTATTGCATGGACAAAAAACAATGCAAGTCAATGGGTACCGCCAACAATCTTTGAAATGTCTTCTTTAGTGTTCTGGTGGAACAAAATGAGAAATCAAAAATGAATTTTTTAAATGATTTTATTAGTGCTTTTATGAATGTAGTCTCAGCTTATGTACAGAAAAAAAAACATGTTGACTCGTGGTTTGTCATACATTTATACTACAAAACTTATAAAAAATAAAACGTGACCCGGCTATTGGTTTAGTAGTTTTTTTACTGACTGCTCCTTCATAATTTCTCCTTTACTTTTACCAAGAATCTTCTAAATGTGTCTTTCTCCTGCTATTAAAGTGATAGTTTACCCCCAAAATTTAAATCTGTTATCATTTACTCGGTCATACAGGTTTGAAATAACAAGAGAATGTGACAGAGTTTTTATTTTTGGGTGAACTATCCCTTTAAGGATCTTTATCTGGTTGAAGGAACATCTTCTCTATATTGCAAGAGTTCATTCTAGGTACAGGTAGTATTCAAGTCAAACGACATTTTTAACAATTTCTAACATTTTTAATGAGCAAACAGCGTTTCACATTACGGGTACATAAATGTACATTCAAATTCAAATAAATGAGTGTAACATGTAAATGACATGCAAATGTAAACAACATGAAAAGCGTCTTCATTTCCATTTCAGTGTCAGGCACTTTTCTACGAAACTAGAAAATAATCTCAAACAACAAAGTCACAGACAAGTGAACGATTCTTATAAACACAACAGCATCAAAGAACTAACTCAAACTGCCATAATGTCATAAATAAACTTTTTTACATGAAAGCTCAAAACTCAAAGTCCTTCACTTTTCAGACTCTCTCCATCCTCGAGCATTCCTGCCGAACTTATAGACGAGCCTGCGTCCGTCAACCCGCTCCAGGATCTCTCGCTTGTAATAATACCTTCAGATGTGAGAAGATAGAAACAGATCTCACATGAGTAAATCTGCAGGATATTACTCTGAGCACATTAAGAAGAGCAATTATACTTTTAGCAGGATACTATTGTTTAAAGTGAGGTACCTCATGGCCCTGCTGAGCTTCTCATAGGTCATACTGCTGTTATTTTTCTTCTTTCCCCACAGCTGAGCCACGGCTTCGGATTTGAGAAAACGAAACACCCCGTCTGAACGATCCTCCCATTTGATAAGCCCCGGGTTACGCTCCGGGTACAACAGGATGTCTCGGATAAACTCCCACAGGTGCGTCCCGCGAGGGTCTGTCGAAGCGCGCAAATGTGGGAAGATGCAAAGAAGAAAGAACCTGACTTTAGTGTTTTGGTATGTGATACCGGATTTTGATACGAGGTGAAGTGCAGGGCGCATTATGTGGAAACACTTTAGGGAAGAGAAATAATAAAAAAGTCATACTCACTGTGTCTTTTAACCTGATTGGTGCGACCGCGTGACCGCTTGGGATCTACAAGGAAAAAGTTGAAACAAATGATTTAATAAATGAAATAGATTAAATATCTTTATCTATCCAACCCTGTAAATAAAACTCGTAAAAAAACAGGAACAGAAATTTTCTGGCAAATTTTCCATAAAATAACATGTTTTTTCTTTAAAATTTCCTGTGTTACCTGTAATTTGACGGTTTTTTACTGTATTTCAAAAATAGACTTTATGAAAATCCCGTTAAAAAATAGAAATTTTATGGCAGCCAGAAAAAGGACTTTACCATAAAATAAATAAATTCTGTAAAATGACAGGTTTTACCTCTATCTCTGTTAAATTGAAGTCTTTTTCTGTAACTGGACGTTTTTGGCCGTGTTTCAATAATTATGTGTAAAATAAAGTCACATTTTTTCGACATTATAAGTGAAAAATCTGTAAAAAGTATCACGGTAAAATAACGTTATTTTTCATTGAATCTCATACCATTTCGAACGCAACCAAATGTGAAAGCAACAGCCTTAGAACACTTGTGGGTTGAAATATACAGAAAAGTCGTTCAAAGCTTCTTTTATGGTACTCTGTTGTGCTTTTTGGAGCTTTACAACCACAATATACGGGGCAGGAAAATCATATGATAATCATTTGCACAGTAAAGATGTTATATGCATGCATAAATGTACGTATTTCTTTGATCTTATATATAGTGTCTGTAGGTGGTGATAGTGTTAAACTTCTTTAACTCTTTAACAGTAAACAAAGAGGAACTGCAGCTTGACCTCGGGCACATTCCATTACAACCATTCATCAATTGAACCTTTCATTCCAGTGAATTTCAATGAAAGACAGAATCAAAATGAAAGGAAGAAGCTAATGCCACAATTAAACGGCACAATAGAATAAATCTCATACACGAGAATCAAATAAAGTAATGATGAGTAATCAACTACAGACTTTACAATATCTATAATGTCCAATATACTTGGTGTGCTATAGATATTAGTAAAGTGGAGCTATTGTATGAAAAAAAAGATCATGCTGATAATACCGTGGTTAGAAGTGTACCATGATAAAATGATATCTTTGTGTTTGTATTTGTATGATTGTACAGTATCAAGGTATAAATGTGGTTATTTTAACCCAGCATTGCGTCAAAAAGGGACGAACCCAGCCGTTAAATTATCAAAAATGTTCATATTTGACCCAACAATGGATTAATACAACCCAGCCTTTACGGTTGAAACAACCTAGCATAGGTTAGGTTCGTCCCTTCTTGAGATTTGAAATAAACCAGCATTTTTTAGACTGTAAATTATTATGTACAAGCAAAAGAGCAAAGGAGAAAGCGTATTTTGGTATGTGGATAAATGGATTTGGATTACGTTTGGATTAAAATCATTCACCTGGGCTTGAAGGAGCTGGGGAGGCCAACATGGTGTTGGGCTGGAGTGAGCTTTTGAGGTCAAACAGTTCTTTAGAAAAAAACGAATTTGGTTAAACCAACATGTTGTCATATAGACAGATAAAGTTAAAGATAAGAATCAAATATTTATTCTGAGGTCTACCTGATGTGCTGTAAAAGCTGGGCTCTTCTTTGAAGGGAGGCATCGAACAGGGAAACTCTACTATAAAGGTGAAGTCAGCCGTTGTTATTTATAAATCTTTGTTCACGGTTACTTAAAAAGTGTGACCTTCATATTTAGAGGATTATAGAAAACCAAAAACGCTTTTATTTTGCTTCGTGTGCGGTTGCTCACCATCAATTTCTGTTTTAATGTCCCCCTGCATGAACAAATCTGTTTGACCATACTGAACTGTGAAAGAAAAAAACAAGAAACAGAAGCAAAATTATTCTTGAGTAAATGTGTCTAGACAGCTGTTAATGTATTTTAAATAACCACGGAGCGCATGTTTTCCAACGACTCTTATCAAGTTTCTGAGTCATTACACACATCTTGCAGTTGCGAACCAGTTTAACTTGTCGGTTCTGTTCTCATATGTCAACAAATGTATATGTTTTTCTAGATTTCATGCATTTTAGCGACACATAAAAACGGATTTACAGGGTTAGTTCAACCAAAAATAAAAATTCTGTCATTATTTATTCCCCCTCATGTCATTCAAAACCTGCATAGGACATTTTTCTTCTGTGGAACACAAAGGAAGATATTTTGAGAAATGTCTTGGTGGTTTTGTGCCAATACAATGGCAATGGGTGCCAATGTTCTTCGGTTACCAACGTTCTTCTAAATACCTTCTTTTGTGTTTTACAAGAGTGAGTAACTAATGAACGAATTTTCAAGCTCAACTAGTCTTAACGTAAGTTTCTTACCATTCCACTTGACTTCAGCCAAGCTTTGGAAAAGAATGGGACCGACGGATCCGGCCGCCCGCGTGAAGTCTTGGTAGTCCATGTTGCAAAGCTGTCTCCCGTCCAGGTCGAAGTTCTGGAAGGGAATGCTGGTGGCATCGATCTGGTGCATGTCCAAATTTTGCTGGAGCCATTCCCAGACCTGATACTTTGACCAGTTCTGTGGGTGAAGATCTTGAGACCAGAGACGACCCGTGTAACTGGACGTCACCGTGGAAACTGGGGATGCGAGTTAATGATGCGGGTTAAAGGTGTAAATTTATGTAGTTAGGAGACATCCAAAACACATCATATGCTTGCGACCAGCATATTTATAAGCAGGTGTGAAACCAATGCTATAAATGACTTTAGTCACACAAACTAAAGTAAAAAGTACTGCACATGAGCATAAATCACTTTCCTTATCGCCTCTCTATCATTCTTAGCACGTTTACTGTGCACAAAACTGATAACCTAGTAAATACGGCAGTGACCACCGCAGTAAATGTTTAACGTGTCGGAAAGACTCTCTGCTGATGGTAGATAAACAACATGTAAAGTCTACTGAGATATTGTGTAGCACAACTGGAATTGCATTGGATATATCTTTCTAGATTAAATCCTTCTGCAGGTAAAGCTGAGTGTGCTTGTAAGAATTTATTCCTGGTTTTAGTCACACATTACCATCAGGGCAGCTGTAGTGGGTTGTCCATGTGGAAGGTAACTGGTTTTCAACACTCATAGTCATGACACTGCTGGCCTGAAGGACCATCATCCAATGCTGAAATAATACAGGGAATCTTTACTGGCACATATTTATGACCTGTATATTTTTCTACAAAATAAAAAGATATTTTGAAGAACGTTGGCAACCAACTTGGATACAAGTCAATGGGGACCAACATGTTTCTGTTACCATCATTCATTTGGACTCTTCATAAGAAATAAAGTCATACAGGTTTGGAATGACGTGAGGGGAGTAGATGACGACAGAATTTTCATTTCGGGGTGAACTATCCCTTTATGCTTGAATACATGCTTTAACCTAACCTAAACAGAATACCTATTTGAAAACTTCAAATCAGAATGTTAACTAAATAGGTTCACTCTGGTTTTGCTCACTTTTAGCTACAAATTAGAATTAGTAGATAAGCACTCTACATTTACATTTTTGGCTGAATCTTCCAAAACGCTGTTATCAGATGAACTGTGATAAATGGGACAGGGCGAGCACACTCAACTGCATTCTTACAACAGTAAACAGTCAGTCAGTGTCACAAATAACTGTGTTATTAAAGTGTAGGATGTTAAGCCGTCTGCTTTTGCCATCGGTTTAAAAAACACCACTCACACTTTACACACAAAGGCATTGTATGATCAATGAAGGGCCTTTGTGCAACGTTCAACCGCACACGCCGTCACATTTGCACAGGAATGTGTCGCCCTGTCGGACTGTTTTGCATGCGTGAAGCTCCAACTGTCCATCAGTTAGAGCAATGGTTCAGTCAAAATGTTTATCGCCCGATCTACAGGGTTAGGAGAATTAGACACTTATCAGGATCATTTTAATGCGTTAATGCATTGTCGTGGTAGAGCATTGTGCTAGTAACACCAAGGTCAATGGTCAATGCACGATGTGCGTTTGTGCATGTAAGCCACTTTGGAATAAGTAGTCATTTCAAAAAATTTGTTTGGACTCCATTTTTATTATCATAGAGAAATAGTGTTGGTTATAGAAAAAGAAACATGACTACGTTGAACATAAGCAATGACAATAATACAATGCAACAATATTTGCATGAGGTTAGTTTATTGACATTCATCGGAAGACATGTCAGCCTGTTTGGTTTGACGTTGTAGTCTTGTGATCCAAACCAACTCTTGTGTATATTAACAAAAAATGTCTACTTGATATTTGACTTATATTTGTCTGTTACTGATCCTCTAATAAGACGATGATTCTATGGAATGCTTGTAAAACAGGGAGGGGTGTTATGCCATCATGATCATCCCAAGCTCAAATAAAGGATATTATATAGGGACTAGAGATATGTTTCGTCCTTGAAGAAAGTTTTTGTAAAATGGTTAATTGCCTCTTTTTAAAGAAAAACCAATGAGAAACAAACCCAAGCTCTGTGAACTTCACTTATTCAATTGAGTCTATGGGGTTCCTGTGGATTAATTGTCCACACTGTAAAAAAACCTACTTTAGCTGCCTTAAATTAAATACATTTTTAAGTTAAATCAAATTGGCTTTACAATTCATTTAAATTATTTTAAAATTATTTATAAAATGAAGTTGAAATTGGTTAAACTAGATTTTTTAATAATGGGAAATGCAACTATTTAAATCAGGTTAATATCGTAAATTCAAGTGACCTGCAAGCCAGTAAGATAAAAATTTTAATCTAAAGTTTTAAAAAATGTTTACAGCGCATTTTTAAGTTGTTTCATTTTGTTTATGAAGCTTTTTTCTGTCGTTGTAACAACATGACATTTCACCATTTCCGAGGTCATTTAAATCTTTCAAAACATTTCTGTTTATCAAATCAAATCAAATATTGGCCTAAAAATGATAGGAATATCTTGAACTAACCAAAAAATTGAAATATTGCCTAAGAAACAAATTGCAAAAAGTGAAAGGCACTCAAATTATAAGAATAAACAAAACAAAAAAATAAATGAATCTTATGTAGCAATAAGTAAATAAAGAAATAAATAATAAAATGACAAAAGCATATAACAAAATTGCTAAAATAATTAATAAATGAATACATAAACTTAGAGCTGATTTAAAATATGAATAAAACTAAAAACAAACGACTACGACTCTTAATTTCTTCTATTTTTACTTGTTTTACTATGATATGGAATATGATTAAAAACATTTAATATGATCCCATGCAGCCATTCACAGGTAAAACAATCTTTAAAGTGCTTTAAATATAATGATGAGATATAGATACAGATTTAATCATATTCATAAAGGGTAGTGTGGAAAAGTTGTAAAAAGTTTTACATTACGTCATCAAAATAATTGTACTAACTATTAAGTTAATCCCTAGTCCTAGTCATAACCCTGAAAAAAATAGTAAACTGAAATGACTTATTATTAGTCCACAATTTTATTTAACAGTGACCCTGTTGTTACAGTGGTTACTATGTACTTCTGTAATGTGTATACAGACCTCTAAAGATCCCAGTTACCTAACAAATATCCTGCCATTTTAATTCAACACACTAATGTGTAATCCATTCAAAACTACGCTTTTATTTTTAAAACAATGGTCATTTATTTAAAAACCATGTTACAATGATCTTTGTATGCTTGAACAGGTAAAGCAGGTTATCTAATTCCCGTTATGCTCTAAAATTATTTATAGTGTGATGATGACTATACAGTAACGTATGAGGAAAAGAAACTTAATTTAATTAAATTCTTTATAGGTACTGAACCAACAAGCCGGGCGGCCACACGAAACGTTTCTTCAGTTATCATTAACAAAGCAATAGAGCCCATTTATGATTACATGTATACGTACACTACCATAAAATACACGCAGACATAGAATAGATAAAATATACTATCATACGTAACATTTACAATAGCCCCTGAAAGTATGAGGCCACATTTTTATTTGTATGCAAGTTAAATTATAACTTATAAAGTAAATACTGTCACCATTCTATTGACAGGCGAAAGAAATGGGTAACCGTGTTCACGGTCATTAAGATAAAACTAAAACCGATGTTATAACCCGCAGCAAGGAAAGTTACAGTTTTGTGTTCTGTTATCATTGGTCATTGGCCAACCATCAGTCAAAGAAAAGAATCAAGTGCTCACCAGAGATGCTGAATATGACCCAGACAGATGAACGGTTTTCCTTCTGAAGTATTCAGTCTTTGTGAGCGAGAGAGAACGACGGTCTTATGGAGAGAGAGAGAGATCTGGTTGTGTACCTGTGGCACTGTTTGGGCCTGTCAAACTCTTGTAAGACACCGTGAGTTCATTCACCAATGAGGATTTTTTATCCTATCTGCTTCCTGCTGCTTTGATTGGCTAATTTTCATGCCAGGTGCATGCATGGGTATTTGCATACGGAAAGGTACTGTTGCTGTCACTTTCATTATGAATGCACTGTCTGTGTCACTCTATCTCACTCTCTCACCCACTCGCTCGCTCGCCCACGCACACATTCTCCTCGTCCTGACTTTGATTAATTTATCCATGTTTCGAAGTGAACTATCCAGGACACTTTTTATTTTCACCATGGGACAATGGATGACCCAACCACTGGTTTAAGTTCATCTAATAAATGTCCAAATTTGAACCAGCCATTTACCGAAACAACTCCAAAGGTTGGGTTTGTCCAAAAAAAAACCCAGACATAAAATGACATCATCTGATCAAGTACACTGAAAACAGTTCAAACCAGCAACACGCTCTAAATTCAGTTTAAAACAAACCTAAATATAGCCACACACTGTATTATCGTTAAATAAATACATCCCAACGACATTATTAACATGGAGCAAAACAAACTCATTAAACTGCAAACTCCCAGAGATCCTAATCTTACAACAGTAAAGTCGCATGTCTTCAATTCTTAGTTCTTTTAGATTATGATTAAACAAACAGGATTGTTTAAAGTTGTTGAAAGTTCAAGCATTAACTGTCATATATAGAACCAGAGGGCGTGGGTGTGTAGCTCTAAGACATTTGATACACCCATTAAACTTCAGACACTTCTTGAAATCTTTGTGCATCAACGACCATAACTTACAGTAACTAGTAACCATTGTTTTTTGTTTTATCTGTAGAAAAAACATACAGCGGTAACCCCAAATGTAATATTGTCTCACGATAATAACAACTAACTAACCATGGTATTTGCAGAAAAATTATAACAATGCAAATGGTAATCAATCTGCCAAAAACATAGTTTACCCAAAATGTTTAATTCTTTCATTATTTACTCATTTCATTCCAAACCTGTATGACTTATTCTCTTAGGCAAAATAAAAGATATTTTAAAGAACGTTGGAAAACCGAACAGCATTAACCCTCATTGACTTTCATTCCATTGACATTCCCCAAAAATTATTTTGTGTTCCTCATGTCAGAACAGGGAAAGTCATGACAACAATTTTTTGGGTGAACTATCCCTTCAATACCTTTATGCATGCAAGGCCTAATATCCGTTTGAAGGTCTTTAAGCGAAAAGAGTTTTCAGAGTAGTGATCGGTTTGTTTCGTATAAACACATTCAAAATCATTTTAGCACTAAAAGCTTGGCTTAGATTTAGGACGTTTGAGGTTCACTCCAGTGCCACAAACCTGAATCTATAAGGAACGACTGACGTTACAGCTCACGTGCCCATCGAGAATCAAAAATCCCTCTTCTTGCCTTCATCAGGCTCTCATCAGCACGTCGTCTCTGATATTTCACACGAGGTAGAGAAAGAAACGGAAAAAGAACAAGAGTGGATGATTTTATTAGGGTCAATTACAGCTACAAATGACAATTTCTCGGGCTAAATTGCAATTTTACGTTCTTTTTGTGAGAGAACAATGACTGTGTAATTAGAGTAATGAGCACGGCATCAGAGTAGTGATTTGTGCTGAATGAGGCGTTTCCTGTGTGTGCGTGTGTCGCGCTTGTCTATTTGCAGAACACTATGGGACAAGTCAGAATAATTATGTCTTTTATCTCATTACATGAGTTGAACCGGTGAGTTCGGGATGTAACGGCCCCGTGTCGGAATTTTAGACCACCACAAGTGCATTCTGGGAAGAGTGTGCCAATGCACGCAGTTCTACCGGTGACCACATGATGACACTGTTAGCTCATTAAAATGACAGCAGACGGCCTGCAAATGCTTGGTTATATGAAAGCGGTCCTGTAAACTACTTGTAGTCTTCACGGAAGATGTATAATTTCATGTTCATGGTTTTTCATAAGCTGAACTATGAGAACGGCGCATCATAATAAAGGAAAAAGAACACTCAAAAGAGCAAAGCAGTGTTGCTAAATGGTTGCTAGTGTGTTCTGGGTGGTTGCTTCATACATGGAAGTGTTTAAATGTATCTTTTAACACAGTTTACTTTAAAAAAAGAATATAACATTACACTGTCACGATATCACATTTTCACTACAAATCATTGGGATGTCTATTGAAAAAACGCTCCCAAATTCATCTTTAAATTGGGTGCATTTTGTGTTTTCTTTCTCGCCAACGAATCACACTGAAAATACAAGTATAGGAAGGGGGGAGAAAGGGTGCTGAATTATTTTTGATATCACACATACGTCGTATTAATGTGATATGTTGATAATCATGGTTTTTATATTATGACACCCCTAATCTCAACAACCCACGTCGATTGCAATTTCATTCAATTTTACTAGTCACATTTTTTTCTCTTTAACACTTATTGTAGTATATTCCTCGCCATAGTGTGTCATACAAAATCCCACTAGTTACAGAAATCCTTCGGTGGAGTGAGTCATGCACTGTGATCTCTGTTCAGTAAAGGCGCCGGTTTTTGTTGCACACATTATCAATGCTCTCTCTAGAACCACAAACCCTGCTGTCTTTAAGATGCCCATCCTAAGGCTACATTCCAGAGCGTCCAGTATCTCATGTCTAGTGTTGGCCTGTAAAATTACAACCACCATGGATTTCTTTGGCTCTGCCCGGTCAGAGGGGCTTTGGGAACCGGAGCTTCTGATTGGCTGGACATTCATAGAGAAGCTTATATTAGACAACAGAGGCCAATGCTCTTCTGAAACGATAGCCGCTCTGAAAGCCACGGGGTGCCCTACGGCTGTACTCAGACACAGTCACAGATGGATAAATCACACAAACACACATTGAACGGTTCAGCTATGAAAATCATTACGGTACACCATCCACGTTTCATTCTCTGACAGTTCTCCACAGTGGGAACTTGAGAGTTCTTATAGGAAAACGTTGACAGGCTTTCGCAGCTATTATGGCATTCCTTTGTGTCTGCGGAGGGGTTTCGGGAAACAAATTAATTCAGAAAGATTCCTTCACACAGAACGGAACGGCGCTCTGGAGCGGTGTGCTGGCTCACAGACGCTCCCTGGTAAACCGTGGGAATAGGCCTACACAAAAGCGGAAGCGCGTGTGCAAAAGCTAGCTAAACCGCACGATTACGCCGACAAAGGACCACTTCTAGGTCAACCGCAAGAACGCGCTGAGGATTATGACTCACTAAATACAGAATACGCACAAGTTGTCATCTTCTCATTCGGTAATTACAACACATTTAGTGACGGTTAGGGTCACGATGCGCTTTCAGTTTAGCGGTTTACTATTTTTGAGCACACGGAGCTGGTGACTCATCGCTTTGAGGTGATGCGGTTAAATTGAGCAGCAAAGTCTATTCAAGTCACAGGTATGAGAGATGCAACCCTATCCACATCCATTTCTAGTAGATTTGATTCAAAGTCTATTAACATCCACTAATTTCACCGTAAGAGGTCTCTTTCTAATAGTTCTCAGTCTATTTATGTTTGAACACTTACGCAAGAGAGTGCGCATAGATTTGGTAGTCATCTAACATGTGTTTCCACACGGTTAATGCAAACAGTGACCAGTGCATCTTATATCCTGATGTTATAAAGGTCCGTTGACATCAAGGACGATGTGCTTGCTAAGCATGACCGCCGCTTTCAGGTCCAAACCACATGAAAACAACACAGAAAGTAGGCTTACATTTATGGGCCGCTGTGCCGTAAAAATACCAAAAAAAAACTTGATCCTAACCTACATCTTCATAAAGAAATCACAGATGGCTACACGGCGATTCGTTTTAAATCAAATATTTAGACAGTGACGTCAATTCAATCAATTCATCAATAGTGACGTCAAAGATTCCACGAGTCTGCAATGCGAGTTTATGCGAGTTTATTCAACTAATATATGTGACATGAATAAATGGTGCAATGAACCTCTGACATCATACTGTCATCATTTCAATGATGCTCAAATAAACTGAAGGAGAGAAGAGAAGGAGAGAGAGAGAGGGAAAGAAAGAAAAGGGGTAGAGGGCAAATGAGAGATAGAAAAAGAGAGAGAGAGAGAGAGAGAGAGAGAGAGAGAGAATGGGGACAATTAGCATTCCTGTGGCCGTTTGTTTGACTAATTACTTATGAGTGATGTGACATGTGACTGTTGGGGTTAGTAATGGGATTCCTGCTGTTTAATGAACATGTCACAGTCCTTTTGCACAAGTAGAGGGAAAGACACTGATGACCAGCAGCTTGCAGGCCTGGTATGCACATGTACGTGATCAACTCAATTGCACTAGATCACATGTATCTGTAAACAAAGAGTTCATTTAAATGTACACTTTTATTCAAAGAAACTACATTTTATATGCCCATGATCTGGTCTAAGAGTTGAGCATTTTGCGTCTAAAACCGCGCGGAAAACCTTGAACTATTTCGCTCTCAATGCGACTCCGACACGCCTAGAAAAATGTGCGCGTCGTGACTCTTAATCTATATTTTAAATAATGAATATGCGCGCAGAAAAGATGCGAAATGTGAATCGGGCCTAATGGAACACATTTATTGACATGAAATGCAATATAAAATACATAACTATGTCTTCCGAGGTGTATAAAGACCTTACATAAGCGTTATGTTCTTATTGCCTTAAAATGTAAAGTAGCCGTAAACGGACAAACTGCTCTGCAGAACGCGTTTTTTAAATATGTGATCTCCTTCAGGAAAGAAGTGAAAACATGACGATATCTTAATTTGGTGTCAGCCACCGTAGGGCTTCGAAAGGGAGGGTTGAAGTGAGCCGTTGGTTGCAATTCGCAACTCCACCACTAGATGCCGCTAAATTTCATACAATGGACCTTGAAGCAACAAACAACTTCTTGAAATCAAAATCTAGACATGCACATGCAATGTATGGTATAGTGGCTGGGAATACTCCAGTCTATGAAGGTGGTTGGTTGTGAATTAGCAGAGGCCTGGTTAGACAATTTGAAACTGATATAACTGAATAATGAATTAATCAATATGTTATTGTTTCTCTTTTTTATTTCCAAAAATATGGAGCTTTCTTCAAACACATACAGACTGATGCACTCTGCCTATTAGATTTTTACTTGAAACAACATTAAACCAAATTCCACGGCAATGTTTTGGGAGTCACTGTCACCCAGCGATAAAACAGATCATTTTACCGTAAAGATTATGATAGAAATTGGTGCAAATGGCGGTTGTCTAAATAAAATGTAAATTGCAATCGTTTTCTATGATGTTGTTTTTGCTCTGAAGACCGCCATTATGACCCTCAAAGTTTGATTTATAGATCTCAGCACTGGTGATTATGTTAAGCGCTCGGTTCATACGTGCCGAGCTCCCATGAATGGATTTTCATAAACTCTCAAAGCGCCTCTTCACACTCTTACCCAGAGTTCTTTGCAACAGCAGGAGGTATCTGCAGCATCTAGGGCTGAACATATTTTTTTAGAGGTCAGCTGTTCCTTCAAATTTGTGAAACTGCATACCATGTATGTATTTGTATTTGTAGTATGTATTTGGATGCTTCTTATATATTCCCAAAGCAACCGTATGCAGTTAAGCTATACATTTTACAGGTATGTGTGATCCCTGGGGATCGAACCCATAACAAAACAATGCTCTACCAAGTGAGCTACAGGAGGACTCTGTTAAACTAATACAATTCTTAATATTTACAGCAATGCTCATAAAGTGGAAGCCAAGTAGGGAAGTGGGCAATAAACCTCGCAAGCATCACATCTTGGTGGCACTTAAGACATTAGTTTGAACTCTAACTATTCCTCAGAGCGTTGCGTCTGCTCCTGGAAGTGCTTACGAGGATATTTCATGCCTTAAAGAAGCCCTGTCACCATCAATTAGGACTCAAAAAGGTTGTGGCAGATCGGAGTGCAGTTAAACGTGAACTTGTTTCTCCCAGCTGGTGGTCAACGATTCTTTTAACAGATCCCTGAAGACCCCCGGGGGAGGGAGGGAGCCAGAACTGTCTGCGGTGTCCCCCCCACATCTATTTTACTCTTCATTAGGAATGAAAATGAGTAAACTGCATTTCTGCAGCTAATCAAGGAGAGATGAGGGGAGGCAGTGAGGTGAGACAGCAGATATTGCCACCCCTGTTTCCAAGCACCCCCCCTTTCTCTCCGCATGACTGTTTTACATTCACGCTGCATCACCTGGCAGGGTATGCACGAGTCATGTTGAGACTGAGAACAACCGCTATCTTTCTTAGTTCTTAAGTGGTTCTTTACAGTTAAGTCCAGTCTTCTTATCAAGAACAAATATACAGTACAATTCTCATTAAACTTATGGGTTGTTAGATATGCAGTTTCTAAAGCACCATATATATGGAAACGTTAATCTACGGCAGACGCTCAAAAGATTTCTCGATGGCATTACAAGGAGCTGAATAAGTTCTCATAGCATCAAAGGAGCAGAACAGGTTCTCCTATACATAATAGGTTATCTTATAGCGCCATAAGAAGCTTAGGTGCTCTTATAGCATCACAAGTAACTTTTCTTATGACATTGTAAGGATCAAAGTAGTTTCTATCATGAGCTTAATAGGGTCTCCTATACATAATTGTTTTTCTTGTGGCATCATAAGGACCTAAATATGTTCTACTATTCAGTACAGGTTCTCTTATGGCATCATAAGGAACTAAATAGGTTAGGTTTTCCCATACATAATAGGTTTTCTTATGGCACCTCCAGGACCTTAATATGTTCTATACTGAATATATGATCTAGGTTAGACTAAGAGCTGAATATGTTTTCCTATAGCACCATAAGGAGCTACATAGGTTCTACTATAAATAATAAAGTCTCTTATAGCATCATAGGTTAGACTAAGAGCTGAATATGTTGTCCTTTGTTCTGTTGTACAAACATGTTTCTCTTATGGTATCATAAGGAGCTAAACAGGTTCTCTTATGGTATCATAAATAGCAAAATTGGTTCTTCTATACATAATAAATTCTCTTATAGCATCACAAGGAGCTAAAAAGGTTCCCCTATACATAATAGGTTCTCGTATGGCATCATTAGGAGGTAAACAGGTTATCTTATGACATCAGGGAGATTGACATGCTTTATACTGAAATAAAATCTGGCAACACATACCAGCCTCTAAATTGGCTCTATATCTCTCCTCTCCACCTATAGCTAGTGTGTGGTGAGTGCACTGGCACCATTGTACTGTGGCTACCATCGCATCATCCAAGTGGATGAGACCCCCCTCATATAGTTGTACAATAAAGCGCTATAAATGCCTCATTCATTCATACAATAAGAGCTGAATATGTTATCCTATAGCATCATAAGAAGCTGAATAGGTTGTCTTATGGCATCATAGGGAGTAGAATAGGTTCTCCTATAGGTCTTCCTACTGCATCATGAAAGCTTTAATACCGAAAGCTTAATACACTGTTTAAGCGTGCATGTCTGCCAAAGTTTTCATGAGCATAAAGTTTCATCAAATGCAAAACCCACATCTTTCCTTTCAAACGCACTAAATAAATTACCGTGATGCTTTCAAATAGTTCATTTTCCAGACATAAGAACACTCAGCAGCTTTTCATCATCAAAAACTGGAAGCTTGAGGGAGGAGAGCAGGGCTCTCAAGCTTTGTTTATGCTGCAGGATACTTTGATCACACGGCTTTGTTTGTGTTGATTGTGCTGGTAAGAGCAGAACCCACAGAGATATGCTCTGCAGGGCCGGAGGAGAAAAGACACGGCGCTGGACCGGTAGGAAAACAGAAACATTAATTGTCCGGGTTCTGCTGGTGGTGGAAACAGAAAATGGACTTTCGGTTCAGGGGTGAGCCACACACTGTGTGCCTTCTCATACTTGTTATGTTTGTCTTGATCTTGTATTCATTGCATCTCTGTCCTGCCAGCATTTCCCAGGATGCATCTGGAAAGACAGCAGACTGACATGGAAGAACCAAACTAGCTAGACAGCCACAAGGTTTATTTGTGTGAAATAAAGTGGGGGGCTGTGGGGGGCTTCTAGAGGGTCAAATCTGCCCCCCCAATTCTAATTAATATATCCTGATATTCGAATTTATACATATAATTATACATATTTATACATATATATACATATATTTTAGTCAGAGCTAGGAAGGCGTTTAAACGATCTTACAATGCAAAAAATACATTTATACAGTAAATATAGCACAAACACAGTTGAGCACTTGAGGATGCGCAACAGTTTGTGAACAATGACAGTCTCACTCTCGCTGTCACTGCCGGTTTACCACCCCGCTGTTTCACCAGATCGCTTCTCGCCTTGTCTCTCCATATCAAATCTTCAGTGTGGCCACAGGCTGAAAGAGGTTCAGATGGTTTAAATGCTTCATTATCTTTTATTTTAACGGAGATTAGAGGAACCCCGTGGTGGAAAGTGCTGTCTGTCGGGTCCGGTCTGCATGGTATCGTTGAACGCCCGCTTCAATAGACCATAAATATACAACATTCCTGCATTGGACCAACCGGCAAAGATCGGGCCCTACTGAACTGTAATGCTCCCATAAAAGTATAATGCAGGATGATTGACAGTGAGATATCTTTATGGAAAAGACAACATTTTTCTGTTGTGTAACTGCATTTAATGGAGCAGTAAGCTGGAACGTTAAATCTTACAGATGGAATCCTAAACAACTTAAGGATCGTAAAGTGGTCAACATGTGCTATATTACTGAAGTAAGTCTGATTTAATCTATCGAAGCATTTTGATAACTATGTGAGAGAAACGGACTGAAATTAAACTCTCAATTTAATCGAGTGTGAATATTTAGTAAAAACTTGTTTAAAATGTGTGTGCACACTTGTAGGGCTCACCTGCAAATCTCACATTTTCTCCCCATTGCCTCGAAGTCCAGCAAAATTCTAAGAAATAGCTGAAAATCCTGTGGGAGATATTGAAAAAGGAGATGATAAACTGAGCTGTAGAGAGAGCAATGGAAAGAAAATGTTATTTTCAATTAATTAGTCCTAGGAGACAACATAACAGAATTTAAAATCACCCAGGAGGTGTCTGAACCGATGGTCAACGTTAATGCCCAATTTCTCCAGAGACTTTGTCGTAGGACATCTCCCGGTTTATCTGAAATGAGGCTTCAAACCAGCTGCGAGATGTTGAGATATTGTAAACCTGGGAAACAAATGCACATTTCAACGCTTTCAACGCACGGCACACCTATTTTGTAATACTCAGCATCTACAAAACATACTGGTGAAAGATGAGAAAACTGTATCTGGTGTTAGAGATATATTCAACTGATTCATTTTAAAATATATTCTGTTTCATGCCGTGCACAACAACTGTGTGCTTATGTAGTCTGGGAAATTTGAGACATTTACGTATAACCCTAACCATCAAAAATATTTGTATTATAAAATATACAGCCAATATGTACAGTAGTCCCAAAAACACTGAAGCCATAATTTTGGGGGCTGCATATTGATAGGAATCATATGAATTATATTAATAAAAAAGCATTGCATTTAATTATCTGGCAGAAGCTTTTGTCCAAAGTGACATATAGCATACATAATATATATTTTTCATTCTAACCTATGACCTCAGAGCTGCCAATGCATTGAGGAAAGCACAACTTATAAACAGACATGCAAAAAATCAAGAGATTTCATTTATCAGCATTTCTAGACGTGTTGTGACCATTCCAGTCCATTGTCAAAGCTCAGGAGTGACATTAAGTCATCCAACAGCAACGTGAAAGACAGTTTGACAAAACACATCCAACTGTAAAGAAATCAAGGCTATCACATGAAAAATATTCGTGCATTTTTCCCTAAATACACGTAAAAATATGACTGTTGCATTGCTCAAAATTGAATATGAACTTGTGTTCTCTGCAGTATTTGAGGTCTTATTTGAGTATTTGAGTATCTTTTCTGATATTTTGACCTGTTTCTCCAGTTTTAATTTTTTTGCAAATAATTGCTAATAGAAACAACATTTTTATTTCTTATTTGGGAGAAATATTGCTTGTAATTCACAGAACGAAACAAAAATGATAATTTTACCTTAACACACAACTTAAAATAGAAAAAATAGAAAGACAGATTTTGAAATGGACTCTTAATTTTTGCGGCTACATATAGTGGAATTTAGAATATAATATCAAGGTGTTTGAATACGTGAGGACTGAGGTAAAAAATGAAGTTGGTTCCAGCGTGCATGCTGGGATATCCAGCTGTCTGTCAACGACACATCCTCTCAGTGATTAATGTCCATGTGCTGTTGGGAAAACCAGAACGGAAGACAGCGTGAAGCGCCACTGTGTCTTTGTCTCCATGCCCGCATGACTGCGCATCACTGGGGCTGTTTGTACAGCATGTATCCTGCGTTGAGTTCCACACATGGAACGTTGAGTGATGAAGTTTGAAGATGCCTTCTTCCCTGAAAGGAAGCGAGTCTTCAAGGGGAAGAGAGGTAATGGTATAATTATGAGCTTCAGAGAAGCTCGTAATTACTAGTTTCTAGGAACGGGCAACAAAATAGAACACAAGAATCTTGAAAACGTTTTGGTCAGATGGAAATATTGAACATTAATGCCTGGTGAGGACGTTACATTCTTTTTGTGTGTACTTCAAGAACTTCAAGAGAAGTCAATGGGGAACAATTGTTTTTGATTACCATCATTTTTCAAAATGTCATCTTTTGTGTTTTGCAGAAGAAAGAAAATTAAACAGGTTTAAAATGACAGCATGGTGAGTAAATGATGACAGAATTTCCATTCTGAAGGTGAATTCTTAAATTCTCGAAACACGTTATGTAATATAAAAATGCCATTTGTCTATTCTAATACCTGAAATGAGCCCTACCCATGTGTAATCCGGTCACATCAGACATATAGAAGCTCCAAAGCTCGTCATTTATTGACGTTTATTTGTGTTTTCTAAAGTGCCACCAGATACACTCGTAAGGACGTATAACGCTGTAAACATAAGCACTGTATTTTCTCAACCTTGCACTCGCTTACTAATCTTTTTCAGAGAAAGGCAGATATACGAGCCTATTCAGTAGCGCGGATAACCGCCCGGCCTTTGTGAGGCATGATAATGCCAAGATCGAGCCCATACCGGATCAGCCTCCTTTGTGGCTACCCTTCCCAGGTTCCTACACTTAAGCCGTAGATTATTTAGGTGGCGTTCAATGTGTTCATTCACATCTATTCTCGCTCCATCCTCTCCAATGCAGAGCGGGAAAATAGAGCAGCCGTTGCAATCTGCCAAGACACAATTGGAAACGTGGAGTGGTACAGGGAATGAAATACAACAAGGTCGCTACAAACGTCATGTATCTCATTTAGTTCGTAAACAGCCGGTCGCTCTTTATGTCTGAATCTTTGCTGTTTATCTGCGCATAAAAAATTCTCAAATTTTAGCTTTGGAATGTGGGATTGAGCATTTTAATGGATTGATTGAAGACGTGGTGCTATAAGAATACAATTTTGTTATGCATACAGTATCAATTTAAGAGGATAATGTTGAGATTTTAGCGGCATCTAGTGGTGACGTTGTGAATTGCAACCACCTTTCCCTTTTGAAGCACAACGGTGGCTGAAACAGAACTAAGATGTCGTCACGTTTTCCATCTTTGCGTATTTACGAAACGCTCCCTGTAGAGCAGTTTGTCCATTTAGGGTTATAGAAATAACAAAATGAATTCCATGCAAGGGGACCTTCGTTGTGTGTAGATATAAATAGCTCATGCTAAGATAATAAAAACAATTAAACACATTGCAAGACAAAGTTATGCTTATTATATGGCATTTCTGTCAATAGATCCTACTAAAAGTACACACTTGACCTTTTAATGAACAAAAGTTGTGTCTTTACACTTTTGTGTCTTTGCCATTTGATCAAAGATCTGGTAATAGAAAACTATGGGACACTTATTTAAATTGAACTATATCAAAACTGCCCTTTTAAACTTTGGCTCTCTAGTGCCATGTCTGTTTAAACATAACACAGCACGCTACTTTAGTGGATTGAAGTTCTCTCATACCTAACATCATAAATTATCATTATAAGCGGTAACCGATTTTCTACATACAGTACTTAGTGCTCAATAACTAATTTATATTTATAGTTTTAAGCTATGTTAATAATCTACATTCTAAGTAGCTATATTTCCTTTTTAGTAGCTCAATGAAAGTAGCTTATCCAATAACAAAAAAAATGATGATCGTACTGATTGTTCAACAGTTTTAAGTAGCTTACACCGGTGATGCTTTTTCAAAGAAAAGCAGCCGGGAGCCCTGCAAAACCTGTTCACTCCCTGGTGCCCCTCTTCAGACCCAATAGGTGGAAAAGTAATAATATTAGTGGGTATCTGGAAAGGTTACCTCGTTAGAGAGACGGAGAGAAATTTAATTCAGGAAAGCTGTGTTATTAGTACAAAAAGCCAGCCACTAAAGGGCATAGCAGAGTCCCTTCGTGGCCAATAGAAAGTGCCTTATGAGTTTTATTAGGTTCAGATGATCAGAATGTTCCAGAATCATATAGCAATAACATTTAGCAAGCCCATCTGAGAAGCGATGAGGACTTACATGATTGTATAATAGTCAAAAGAACCTTGGACTTTCTTTTGATGTTGAGTTTGCAGGTGATTTTGGGCATTTTGTGACAAAAGAATAATAAAGTGTGAAATTTGAAAACGTAATTGCTGGTATAACCTTCAGTTTTGCGGTAACACCGCAACTGGCGGGACGAGGGATGGTTGTCACACTTCTTACTCCAGTGATATTCTCAGGGTCGGTTAATTTTTCAAATCAGTTTCGGCGCAGGCACACACCTTGAGATCTAGCTAAACACGATTGAAATTCGCAACGTTGTTGTGCAACATACAGTTAATTAAACACAGACTTGCTGTCAGTAAATGGGGTAAGCTGTCACATCCAGCCATTAAAAACTTTTCAGCAAACTCAGTGAACCACAAAAAAGGAAAATCGAACACAACATCCGAGCATTGTTATGTCATTAAAGCATTACTTTCCATAAAAACAGACAACTAGACCTTCATTGCCCTTTCAATGCCGACTTCCGGAGCAGCAGTTCCTATTTCGGCCATTATTGTCAATTTCACTGCTGCTTGTTGTCATCATCGACTCACTTTAGTGGGTTCTGACTAATACAAAATGGTTTGTACGGAACATTTCTGGTCTCATTAAAGCCATGTTCAGTCCATAGAGCAAACAAACTAAAAGCATGCTAACAGCTCATTTTAATATCATAAAAGGAAGAAAACATCTCGCTGTTTAAAAATGAAACACTGTGTATATACACATATATCTGAAACGAATTCACAGATGAACTCAGCGTCATTTCACATTATACTAGGAAAACAGAGCTGTCGTAAGTGTCCTTATGTTCCAAACACCTCCAAATTGACCCGGGATGACGGCTGGAATAAAAAACCAGTTTAGCTGGTTGGAAGCATTTGCATATTCAAACAGCTCCGATATCAGTAGTGTAATCTAACGGCGCGCTCTGCGTTAGATGATGTTTTAGTGTAGGCTTTAACACAGCCGACTTAATGGCACCTACACTTTTCTTTCCAGCCACCCCGATATTTGATCGGGTTGCCGTGAAGATGGTTCTATCATCCGGGAGGTGATGTTATCACCGTGGCGATGGTGCTATCTGTGGCGCCTATCTCTTTTGGTTGGCCCTGGTAATCAAATATAAAATATGTGCTCGCTGGAGCTTTGCGAGATTAGCCTTCAAATGAAAGAAGAGTTTTAGAGGCGGATGAAGAGAGAGCGCAGGGTACAGAGTATAGGTTACGATGCCTCTCATCGAGTAAACACACAAATTAAAATGTGATGGCCAGTGAATCCAGTAATGTAAACAAACAAATACGAAAACTTTTGGCCTTATAGGCTGGAAACTTTTTTAAAACAGTTTTTAAACTCACTTGTTTATTTGATTTGGCTACTAACAGTGTCCTAAAACGGATGTACACGCATACAGCACAGAACTCAGGTATTTCTGGAATTTATTTGTGAGCAGTCTGTTTTTCGACCCAAAAGTGCCACCACGTCTCAAATTGTGCATTGTGTTTTGACAACAGTCTGCAGTGGAACAGACATTTTAAACATCTTTGGAAAGAAATGACAATCTTGCCGTGGCAGATCTTCTAAACTGGCTTGCATACTAAACACGTAATTTAAGTAAAAAAATAAAAAAATCTGTCACTTTAAGTCTACCTCGTAGTCGTTTTCAAAAACGGAATCGTATTTTAATAATTGTTCTGTATGTTCTATATACATATAAAAATTATCCTCTTTTTGTGATTTCTTTATCATTCTTTATAATTAGTCCCATTACTTTGGAACAATGCATCGTTGTTGAAGTGCTATATAAAAAAATATATAAAAATGAATATCAATTAAAAAATTAACATTAAAGATTCAGGTCTAGTAGAACAGTAAAAAATATAAAACATAAAATGCATCTGAAAAA
Source organism: Triplophysa dalaica (assembly GCF_015846415.1). Lineage (NCBI taxonomy): Eukaryota > Metazoa > Chordata > Actinopteri > Cypriniformes > Nemacheilidae > Triplophysa > Triplophysa dalaica. The sequence goes on along the minus strand of NC_079565.1, from coordinate 4,294,102 downwards.
TAAATACACAGTACAAGTTCAAAAAACGTTATATATAGAAATATAAACTTATATAAACTCTGACAATAAGAAATAATTTAATAAAACAAATTTGACTGTCTTTGAACACTGACAAAAATCTGTTGAATTGACATTAAAAAAAACAGTTGCACATAATAAAGTTATGTTTACTCAGCACATTTATAATGTATAATTTATGATTTTTTTATTTTTATAGTTTCACATTTGACTTCGAGTTTTCAACTCAAATATCTTTAGCTAATGTGACATAACATTTTTACTCATCTTTAACTAAAAGATACTAAATTAACAAAAATGTAACCACCCACTAACTAAACAAGGGGAACACTAAAGAATATAACAATGTCATCTAAATCTCAAAGATACATGAACATTTCAGACTAAACACATAAAACAACACTTAATTAATAAAATTACTCTCAAAAGGCAGTCTTACGCAAAGCATGTCGGGACATGGAAATCCTCTTTTCCCAGTTTTAACTATTATATGTGAACGCAAAACCAATCATTCATGTAGTCCCAACATGAATAAATAAGTAACATAACTCAACATAAAAAGTAAAGTTTCGACAATTAAAAAAAATCTTTCAATAAAGTAAACTGAACAAGAAGCAACATTCCTTTTTTCAGTAAAACAATGGCAATAGAGAATGGGAACAATATATAAGCAGCACAATATATCCTGTGACTTTAGGACACAGACACTGAGAAATAACGGAGTGTGTGAATTGTATATTATCCAACACATTAGAATGTAGATCTTGCTGTGTTAGGAGGGGAAAGCGGATCTGAAAAGAAGCGCCAAAAACATCAGCTACACTGCAATACACTACAAGACTTTTGCTCAGTTTTGGCCAGATTTTCAGGCTGGACTTGTAGTCTGCAGATTTGATCAGTCAGTGTGTTTCTATATATTCATTTATATATTATATATATATAATTTTTTACTTTTCTGGTCAGATTTTAAAAGTCTAGTTGTGTATTCCAGCCATTAGAAACAACACGAGGGAGAAAGTGAAATTTATTGAAAAAAAATGACTTGATCGAATGTGGCTTTGTCATTTCTATTTATTATTACAGATTCGTAATTTCTGATCCGCTTGAATATATATAAGTGCTTACAGTATGAAAAATGTGCAAAATACATTTAGAAATGTTTAACAATGTTTAGAAACATTTGTGATATAGCTCTTTGCGATCACTCTGTGTCCATAACGGACGCTCCTTTGAATGAACAAGGGATTCAAATATTAGTCTGTTTATCCAATCTAAGTGCATGCAGCTCCTAAAATTTGAATGTAAATACAGTTGTTTTTACTCTGGTGATTTCTAATTGTACGCTGCTGAACGTGTCTCCAAACATGGTGCCGACTGCCCAGAATGCAATGCATAATGACATAGATTCCCAAGCTCTATATACTTCCACTCATATAAAGGACCCAGTGTATCCAAACGCTGGCTGATCATGCCCCAACACTACCAAACAGAAATGCACACACATCACTCAATTACACACAAACTGGAATCTGAGTTTATACAGCCTCTGCAAAACCGCATGCACACACAGTCCAGCACAAGAAAGCCATCAAAAAAATTAGCACGGAGAGCTGCAACATTGTTTATGACCTACAAATGACATTGCAGACCTCGTCTAACCACATTCCTTGCACACAACGCCGTAAATCTGAGCCCATCTTTGGTGCTGAGCTCCTGTCTTTATTATAAACCAAGCCTAGTTACGCTCGTGATGCACATAAAGCACGGGGCTCGGCTGTGTACCTGCACTTCAGATTCATTCCAATTACATTAGCAGGTTGCCTTTTTTAAACGCAGCCCACCCCCTCATCACCTTTACGACAGAAACAGACAGACGGCTAAATAAGTGATCGCAGCTCAGGCATCAGCATCAATGTAAACCCTGTGATTGATGCAGACTTATGTATGTAATATAAAAGAGTCTGGAATTCAGATTCAGTGCATGTTTGACGTGCTGGAGTGCGCATGCAGATATTCATTTCTGTTTGGGTGTTTTTGTAGTTTCGTTGCATGGCTTTCCATAACATTTCCAGCCTGATGTCTGATTTCACCATTTCATGAATTTGTACGATTTGAATACTAAAATCTATGGTTATTGGAAAAAAGCAATAAAGAAGCCTCGCTCTTAAAGGGACAGTTCACTCAAATTTGAAAATTCTGTCATTTCATACTTGTAAGACTTTCTTTTTTTTGCAGAACACAAAAGAAGATATTTTGAAGAATGTTGGTAACAAACAACAGCGGTACCCATTGACTTGTATTGGTTTTCTATCCATACAATAGAAGTGAATGGGCACCGCCGTTGTACAGTTTCCAACATTCTTCAAAATATCTTCTTTTGTGTTCTGCGTAGAAAGAAAGTCAAGTAGGTTTGAAATGACAAGAGGGTGATTTTTGGGTCAACTATCCCTTTAATGGCACCTCTAACTCAAAGTCAATGGGGCAGAAGCAGATCGTTCGAAAGCTAGTATATCAATAAGATTGATATTAAAACTAAAAATATATTCCAGCATACATATTCTGTGTCCTTGGGTTCATACTTCCAATGTGTTGTTTGCAGAGACACACATTCACACCCCAGATGCATTCACCTCTCACCCAGCGCCTCCCCTGTGGTTGACAGCGTATTCTCATGTGGTTACACCCTCTTGTTATTTAAAGAAAATTGGGCACACACACAGGGACAAACAAATACTGTAGTACTGACAACTCACACAGCAAGCGCACAACCAGGCACGAAAAGGTAATTTGATCACAGTACCCCAGAGACGACACAAATACACACACTCATTCACTCACCACTACAAGAGGGCGACCGCAGACTTCATTTGTATCTGTGAGCCAGAACATGATTCACTCTGTAAGGAAACCGGTCTCAGGACGGGACCGTCTTGTTTCCATGACGGCCGAGGCGTGTGGCATCTTCTCGGCGCTCACTTGGGGTCAGCGGAAGGTTCTAATTAGGTCCGTAGTGGGAGAGATGGTTCTGCAATTCTGCTGCCAGGCTCTTTTGTGGTCACCTTCAGCTCACACCTGTCATGAAATAGTCCCACGATATCCCATTAGCACAAAACACACTTACAGATACACCCACAAAGTCGATAAAACTTCAGTGTTAACATGAAATCAAAACTGACCTTATTCACTTTTTCAGAGTAATATGTTCCTAGTGATGTGAACAACTGATAAAAAAGAAAAAGGGACCTTCTTTTGGTGTCTGGGGCAAACTTTTGATGAAAAATTTAATTGATTTTGGTCATTTTTCACTTTCACTCCGTGAGGACATCCAATCGTTGTCCTGATATAAAAATTTATGATGGTCTATATTTTTTATCCACTCGATTTCACTTTCATATAAGGGTTATGCTTATTGCTAGAACTGAATCGACTCAAGATTCTGTTCTATTGAAAGAAAAGAAAATACAGACCTAAATTTTATTTCAAAAACTTAAAATGAGCAACGAGGACTGCAATGAATAAACTGAAATAAGTTGTAAAGGCACTAAAATAATTAAATACAAATAAAGAACAAATCTAATTAAACTGGAATACAAATTAAATCTATATAGAAATAATAAATAAATAGTATACATAGAATATACTGTACAAAATAAATATCATATCTAATAAATGGACTATTTTACATAAATTACTATACATTTGTTAATAACAAATAACATTAAAATAAATCATTTGAAATATTAAGGAAACTGCAATTTAGTAAATATAAACTAAAACAACACATACTGTACATATAATGACAAACTTGTAGATATTTTAGATTAAGGTGAAATAAAATAATTTCATTATTATTTATTTATTTAATATTATTAATAATACTTTATTTACTTGATTAAGTGTTTTATCATGAAATGTTTCAATGTATTTGTAAGATGTTAAAATCATTTTCTGTCACAAGTATATTAAAACTTTGTACACACACACACTGGACTATCTGACCAACCAATAGGCAGGCGCATGTGTTACCGCAGCTGTAAACCGAGGGGCATTTTCCCTAATCAGGCGAAACGGCAAAATAAGAGTCTTTACTGCTTAACATGCCGTGTCATTTTCACCTCATCTCTTATTCCGAACGTTAAGAATGAAAAAAGTGTAAAACTGACATAGTGGTAAAAAGTGCCTGTGCTTCCTCGAGCAGACCCATCAGACAATCTCACTACATTATTAATACGTGACAAATGACAGCCATTTTCAAAATGGGCTGCCTTCCCCTCTACAGCCATTAAAAATACAGGCCTGGTGCTTAAAGACGGACTTCATCCTCTATCGTTTAAAACCATGCACGACAAGTACGTGGGACAGTGATAATACAGAAACATGCTAACAAAAATCAAACTCAAGTGATAGATTAGAAAGGAGAGGCATTCTATTGCATATGAGCCCCGGTTGTATCACTGCATTGTTTTAGGACCGTCTGTCTGTCTGTCTTACCTGATTGAGAAAGGCAAACATCTTCATTGGTGGTCTTCATAATTCAGCAGCTATTGCCGGGGTCAGAATTTCCCATTGAGTCTCAGACGTGGAAATGCATCTTTGATAAAGTTGGCCAGTTGAATAATGATTCATTGAGTCAGTTGTGGAGAATGTGTGTAAGAGAAGGAAAGAAAGACAGTTAAAAAGAGAGACAAAAACAAAGACAATGGTGGGTTGTTCACAAGGGGGCTTCTGTGATTCGGGCAGGACGATGTCTACTACGAGAGAACAAGTTCCACAGTCCTGTAGAGAGGCTCTTCACGCTACTCATACATTTACTAGCAGGATTTAATGAGGAGCGAGAGGTTGATAAAAGACATGAACCTGCGGAACTACACATTACTTCCCGACATAAAATTTAAATGTGCCGCTGCTATTTTTCTTTATATATTATGTAACGGATCAAGTCGAGGGAATATTCTCTAGATTTTCAATAGCTGTGCTGAATAAATTGTTAAAGAGAAAAGTCTGCTGTAATTTACTTACTCTTATAATTCCTCACAAATGAAGAACTATTGTACAGAGGGTTCTTTTCCATTATGGATATTGGGACCGTGACGCCTGTAAAACTATCAATCGCATCTAGAATTAACGACATTTTGCATATTATTTTTGTATTTTTAAACACATACATGTATACATATATAGGAATCATTTACATGTATTTATTTATATTTATTATTTGTTATTATTATTGTATAATCTATAATGTACACCATTACTTTGTTTACCTTGCTGTGTCGAAACGGAATGAGCGGACTCTGAATCAGCTTGTCAAAGTCAATCTGATTGAGGTGGCCAATCAAATGAAGGATGGCGAAAACTCTGTCCAATCATATGAAAGAAGTCAGGATATGCTATTGACAGAAGATGGGGTTGACAACTGTTTTGTCATATACATGTTAGGGCCGTTCACATGTTGCGTGTAAAAACATGTGAAAAAGGCTCACTTTCTTCCTCTTTCTTGCGCTTGGGAGTTTACGCTCTCTGAGTGTCTGCACATTTTTGAGCGTCAACATTCATAATAGCGAACCTGAGTAAACAACCGATGTCCAGTAATGTGCAACGTGGCCGCTAACGGACGGATGGGGCCAGGGGCGGACTTGCCATCTGGCATTCCGGGAATTCCCCCGGTGTGCTGCTATTGTTTGGGGTTGGAACGGCCACTTTGGCCATTCCGACGGACGTATGTTACATGCGAATGCACGCAATGCAACGGCATAATACACGTATGCATGCCATCCCCCCCATCAACAGACTTAGCCATGCATCTGCACTGCACCACATCCCCCCCGTCGACAGAAATGGTGGAGGGTCGATGTGTGCCATAAAATGCCATGGCCGATTTTTTCCCCTGTCCAGCCCACTAAAACTAATTCCATATGGGTCAGACCTGTCTTGCTACGCCACTGAAAAAATGTATAGATATGTAACATGCAATGTTTGTTTCAAACACAGATGGCGGTAGAGAGCCTTGTTAAAAAACTTAAATGATCTCAGACAAACACAATGTTCTTTAGTCAGAGATTTTTGTTCAATAAATCAACATTACAATGAGGACAAAATACAAATTGATGTTTCATTGTGTAATTTTTGCATGAGAACATTTTCTGCGTGCATAAGAACATTTGTACGACGTGTTTAGCGTTTAACACATCGTTCTTCCTATTCAATTAAGAAACGTAATGCAGCCAGTGTTACTTTTTATCATCTGAAATAAGCCAATACAGAAAATGAAACTATCAATTATTAAGTCTACTAAAGCTCCCCTGGCTTTCCCCCAGATAACAAAATTTAGTCCCTCATCAAAGTAGCCTTCTGAATCGCCCGGCTGAAAAGATGGGCTTGCCCTGTTCTTTGTGTGCGTTGCTGCTCGGGCTAACATTAACGGTTCTGTGATGGAAAATTGAGCGCGCACGAGCTCGGTTCCGCGCCTCTGGGGCTTCAGATCGCTAATCATTTGATGCTGAAAGCAGCCGCTCTCTCCCTTGCAAGAACGAAGGGTCAAACGCGTGTTAGATGTGAGCTCCTTTTTACGCAGAACACGTAGCTCCCCACGTGCCTCGGAGGCAGCGGGGGACCCCATCAAGAGCAGGAAGAGAGCCGTAGAGGAGAGGAATGAAATAATTTCATCTCTTGCGCCGTAATGCACCTCCTTAAATCAGCCTGTGAGGTGTGTGCCAAGACTGAAGGAAGAGGGCTGTGATGTAGGAAAGCAGGAGAGATAATGGTAATATTGGCTCAGCTTTGATAAAAGACACCAGGCTGTGGATACACAGATCTATAGGCCTATACATAAGTGAACATGTGAAAAACGTGTATTTTAAAACAAAATAACATATCTCTGAAAAGAGTGTAATGAAAATTTGTTTGTGAACATTTTTTATTTTTTGTGTTGTATGTGGATGAGACATGAATAAAAGAAAGTGATAGTTCACCCGTAAACGAAAATTCTTCCATTATTTACATTTTACATTATTTGCATGACTTTCTATCTCCTGCAGAATACAGAAGAAGATATTTAGAAGAATGTTGGTAACCAAACAATATTGGACTCCATTGACTTTCATTGTGTGGACACAAGACCACGCAAACATTTCTCAAAATATCTTCTTTTGTGTCATACACAGGTTTTGAATGACATGAGGGTAAAATATAATGACTGAAAATTTCCTTGCGTGTGAGCAGATACGTTCGCCCTTTCAAGATTTGGTTTTGTTGGCCAGCTTGAGTTGAAAGTGGGTCACAGGGAGTCGTGAGAAGGTTCTGGCAAGCTGCTCGCTTGGACCCAAATGAGCTGTAAAATGGCAATAAATGGGCCTCTACACACCAACCTACAAACAGGACAGATAAACCGACCGAGAGAAAGAGATGGATGGAAAGCTACACCAGCAACCCGGCAGGGTCTCTGAAGCCATTCCTAATCTGGCTCTTGCATCCGGTCCCCGTGGTCAACGCTCACCATCTGTGTAAAATCCCACAGCAACTCCTTCCAGACCCACACATGCACATTTTGGAGAAACAAGCAAACGGCAAGCCTGTGTGAGATCTTGATGGTTTCTACAAGAAAAGAAAGAAAGTGCATGATGGCTCAATGAAGCAGAAGCGATGGAAGCCTTTGACTAGTTTTTCACCCATCCACAGTGTTTTCCACTTGACTTAGATTTGTAACTGAATTGTTTGAGATGTTTCTGAGCCGTGTACTGCGTTTAAAAGCTATAAATGATGAAAAACGCAACATCACACTTGACATCCAGAGATCACGCTGCAATGCTCTGGTCAAGAGCGTTGTCAATACTTTAAATACCCATTAATGCATATCAGTCCGTTCCAGACTGCACAGAAATCATTTTCTGTCTGATCTGTTATCAATTACTGGCAATCTAGATAATCAATAAATCTCATTTGTGGACGTAAACTTTAGTCTAAAGGACTGCTGTTTCTCCATTGGAAAACAGTGTAGAAGAACAAATATTGTTAATAATGTTAATTAATATAAATAGTATTTCATAAGAAATATTTGTATTTAATAATATTATATTTTTTGTATTAAATCATTTTAATCTGCATTTTATTATTTTATGAATCACGTCATGAAATTATTTTTTAGTTTTAAAGATGATTTTATATAGAAAATCTAATAATATACAATAAAATTATTTTTGTGGAGATCCAAAATTTTTCAACTTAAAAGTATTAGTTAACACAACACGGTTGCATCAAATTCATTGAGGTAACTTTATTTAAATTGAACATACAAAAAATGACAGTCAGTGGGGACCTTCTGATCCCTGGATCTCCAACATGCCAGTTTATCCCCTTAACATTTTCATCTGTATCTACAGGGTTAATCATCATGTAAAATCATTTTATCCATGTCACATATCCCTTCTGCTCTTCATGAAAGATGAATATTGAGCAGCTGAATACATAAAATAGGCCACACATGCTCACGCAGAATTGTCAGCACAGAATGAGTGGCGGGGAGGAAGAAAAAAGACACGCAGGGGTAAGCCATCAGTTCTCGTTCCCGACATAAGCATCACCACACAACCAGACCTCATTCGTTCAGCGCACCTCATTACCGTGACTCGAGCTGATTGGCTGAAACCAATCAGATGCTGAAATGAGCATCAAAAGGAAAAAATGCATTTCGCTCTTCTATTTTCTTCCAATTCCCGGCGCAGTGATAAATTAACTCGCTCGGTATGGTGTCCTGGATAAACCAAGGAAGCCACACACACAAAAGGCAAGCGTGACTGTGTCATTACCTCAACTTAATCCGAGCCATTTGCTCAGAGTCCCTTTGGTTCTCTAACCTGCAAGAAGGCACAGAATCAGGCAGATCTAAACTGTGAACAGATGGAAATTCATATGGATTAGCTGGAGCTTCCTGGTGGAGCTGAAATCCCTGTATGAGTTTTTTGGCTAATGCTTTATCATCATCAAAGCTTTGTTGATGAAGTCTTATGGGTATGAGGGACAAACGGTCCTTGACCTGCCACGAATGAAAGGAAAATTCACCATTACAATCATGTCTTTACCATTAACGTTACTGCTATACATATGAGACAGTTGCCGCTATTTACTAAAGCACCTACAGACATGCAAATTTGCAAGGCCCTGCCCATGAGTAATGATGTCATTTGAGTTTTTGAAGTGGTGAATTACTACTACGAATGCAAACACACTGAAAGGTGCTGGGTTATTCAAAACTAAACGTTCCCAACCATTGAACTATGCCGGGTTGTTTCAAGCCAAAATGCTGTGTTGTTTTAATCCACCGTTGGGTCAAATATAAAGATTTGTGTGGCTAGGTTTGTCTCTCTTTGACGCAATGCTTGGTTAAAAATAACCAAGAATTTTAGTGTGATCTTTCTATATACTGAATTTCAATTTACAATATTATTTTTTTCTAATTTTATTTGCTCACAGTCATGCTTTGGTGGCAGCGTCAAGAAAACTAAAGACAACTCACAATTAAATACAATACGCACAGTACTATTTTTAGTGCAATTCATTCATTTACATTACAACAGTTATGTCAGGTAAAGTCAACAAACTTTTACTGGAAAAAAACCAAGGTTAATTTTTCTAAGAGATAATGCAGTACCAAACACAGGAACGCAACCGCAATCGTTTTTTAATATAGTCGCTCCACACGCTAAACCCAAAACATTCAGTCCAGCCGCCACCTGCTTTCTCACCTTTTCTCATTAAACGTTTTTTTCTCATTTCTCAGAATCGTGCTGCTTGACTACTTTAATAAGAGAGGGTAAAAGAATAATATGGTAATCAGGATAAAGGAAAAAGAATAAGTTGTCTTGGTTGCCGTGCACCATGGGGCTTATCAAAGGGCAAATAACATGAGAGACCGCCAGTGCCCGGCGTTCTCTTTCACGCGTCTCTCCCCCCTCCACCCACCTCTATTATCTTGTTCATCTCACGCTAATGCCTCTCCCGTTCCAACAAGAAGCCTTGCTGAGACGGCAAGCCTTCAAAGGCTTATTAGAATTCATTTGTTGATGGTAGGTGAGAGACTGTTATAGCATACCACGCATAAGGATGTGAGAAAATCAAGAGATTAACAACCTACCCTCTAATATTTCACAGTCACACATACACAGATCTTAATCTTCTGTGTCTGTATGGGCTCCGCCCCTCAATCTTGTTCTCGGAGAATCCGTTAAGGTTGAATTATGGAAGCTGATGAACTGTGTTAACTATGTAGTGCACCTTTTCTCACTTGGTAGAAGCGGTCCTTCATTCTGCTGTTCTGAGATCAGCTTCAAATCGTGGACAAGCTGGTCAACAACCCAATCACACGAGCGGAAGCCATTAGCAGTATTTTCCCCACAGGCTCCAGAGTGTTGAGGATCAAGGATACGACCCCTCTCACCTCGCCCTTGTGAAAGCACTCCGTTTCCCCAGCAGGACACCCTCCTCGCCCGCGAGGTGAGACATCCACCCGCCGAGGTGAAAGTGTTGTTTTAGAAGAGCAAAGGTTAAGAAGTTCACAAATAAACACATCTTTCACAAACTCCACCAAGGACTTCCCGTGGACATGGATCATGGCTTCAAGCTCTCATGGCTGGAGAAAGGTTGCTTACTGAATGACCAATTACACTGTAGATTCGATCCTTTGATTTTTTTACCCAAAAAAGTTTCCTGCAAAACTTTGGCTCTGTCAAAACTTGACTGATGATGTCTAGACTGGTTGTCCACACTGAACCCTGCAAACCCATCAATGTTAAGGAAAGTTAAAGTCAGCTTTGCCTTTGCTCTAAGATCCACCATATGCTTGTAAGGTTCAAAAATCTATTGGAATCACTTTGCACCATTGGATTTCGTCGGCATTTCTCGAACAAGACGCACGGTTGAGGGTATTGACAAAGCAGTGATTTATTGTCTCGGACTTTCCTCTTCAGCTCATGATGCTGTTCATTGCATCCCACAGGATGTTGGTGCGATCACGTCCAGCAGAGGGAAACAAAGTGCCACTGTTCTCCAAAACCGGCGGGAGACAGGCCTTAATGCAGGCTCCCCACACACATAACAAAGTGTTCCAAATCAACAAAGCGTGACTGTGTGGAGTCTTAGTTCAGCCACCAACTCATTTCAATCCTCAACAGGGGAAATTACAATTATTCCATTATTATTGTTTGTTTTATCTAAGGCGATCGAAAACAGAAGCATGTGGGCACATCAGATGGTTGGTAGGACAATTTGGAACCGCGTGGTGGAGGGAGGGCCGTTTATTTCTTCAAAGCTGGGTATTATTGTATTTTATGAAAAACTATTCGACGTAGTCTCACGAGAGCGAGCGTTTACGTCTACTCTGCAGCAGACGTGAGTTGTCTGGCGTCAGCTGTAATGGATCTTCTCTCTGCTGGTATATTAACGTGACCTTTTAGGACTTCTGGACGTTCATTGAAGCTCTCTGTGGTAGAGGATAATTTCCCAATGTACAACATGCAGACGGGCTCTTGTAGTACAGACAGAGTTCCATCTGTTATGAACAGCTTTTGTGAATGTGTCCTTTTTACTTACATCCTCATACAGACCTCATTCAAGAGGATGGTCACTCTTTTCGGGTCGGGTATCTTATGAGTAGATGTATGTGTAATTTTAGTGTGAGCTAACATGTCAACTTCTCTGTATTCTACACAGGCTACCAGGGCCCTAAAATCGAGCTGTTCAGTTTGACAGGTTAACAGAGAAGCTTCTGAGTGAAGGAACGCAAACTTGTCCTGGTTGCGTAGCTCATGCTAATGAACCGAGCAGGAGCATGCAAGAGAGACAGAGAAAATGAAAGCTGTGAATGGTTTAAACTTCTATTTTTTATATGAGCACCTCATTTCACTTCGCATCGGAGTGGCAACTGCATAGCAAAATTGAATAATAACCAACACAATCTCACGACAAAAATGAATTTTGGCAAATTTTGGCTAATTCGAATGATCTCTGTCGTTAGAGTTAGGAGCGGGCCGTCAGTATAGCTTTTTTCTAATAATCATACGTTTATGTGCAATTCACAACATAGAAATTTATACAAATAATGCTCCTCGTAAAATAGTGATGAACTCCGTGAGATCAGGTTGTCTTAACTAGAAAAAGCTGGGAAAGCTTGTTTCGCAAATGAAATAAAAGGAATGTTTCTATAGAGTAGGAGGCTCAAACTGTGAACTGGGTCAGGGTCCAGTGGAACAGTAAGGGAATTTTACTCAGAAAGCAGTAAAATGACTGAACATACATTTTAATTTATAGAGTATAGACGCATAAAAAAAGAAAAGAGATTGAAATAGGTCAAATTGAATTATCAATTTATGTGCCACATAACACGACAGGGTTTGGCCAATATTTGGACACTTCAGTCACTAAGACAATAATAATAATTTGATTATGTTGCGCCATTCGCAATTTAACATTATTGCAAAGTTTCTTTGCAGTAAATATATATTAGTACACGCAGTAAAAACAGAATAATTTTTTTTATAAAAATAAGGCAAATAGAAATCAAAGAAAACAGGAAAGTTGTGAAATATACAGTAAACATATTATCATTAAATTTTTTTGTCCTAAGATACATAAGGTACAATCACGTTACTATTAAAACATTTGTCTGGAGGTTACATACATAGTGCTATTAAACAAGTAGGTATACCAATATTTAAAATGTACAGTCTTGTCGAGTTTTTCAAGTATATAATTAAAGATGTATTAAAAACTTTATATTCATGTTGCATAGTTCGACTTAGAAATGTAAACTGGTAAAACAATTTGCGAAATAAATTACAAATTTCACGCGCCTTTCTGCTAAATAAATGCTAATCAACCCAGGCCCAAGACTAGTCCTAGAGTAAAATAAATGTTAGAGCTGTTCAGACTGAGAAAATCTTGACACATCATCAAATACATCAGTGCCTTCGTTTTGCCTCAGAATGCACACTTTTTGCAAGGCATGTTTGTTTAAACTACTTTAATGTCTTGTGACTGCTGGGTGATTTCAGGACCACAAAGAGCACCCCCGGTCTCATAATGTCCTGCATTTGAGTCTTCCTCCATTATTTAAAAAACTACCTAACTATATAATATCCTGCTTATTTTTTTCCTCATTCCATTACCTTCAAACCGGGAAGGTACAATTCTCATTAAGCCCTGCTGATGGGGGCAACCAAATGCAAAACTTGGGCTATTTTGCATTTCACAAGTTTGTTTGATGTTTTTATTTCACCCATTTTTGAACGGTTGTTGCAGGACAAAGAGAGATTGCAAGCTTTAAAACAGTCCCTGCACGGTAAAGATAGCAAAGAGAATTAACGTCCATTTCACACCGGCGGAGCCGTGGCCGGACAAGTCCGCGGAGGTGTGCATTCGCCTGCCAATGAGGATCGGAGAGGCCAGCCGCCCCGGAGACACTCAGTAATTGTGCCTCTCTGAAGTGCAGGTAGGTGTGCAAATTACCAAATGTGCCGTGTAAGCTAGTTCGTCGAGGCTCCATCATTGTCATGGGTGCCCTGGTTTGCCACGTATGCCGGCCAAACATTTGGTCCATTTGTGGTTTTGCTTTGGCATGAAGGGTCGACAGAATATGCTTTTGAAAAAATGCAATGCACACGTGAAAACCAGTTTCAGGACTGCCTAAATAATTGGGCTGGGAGATTTCGTACCCAAGCTGCCACGTGTAAGGGAAATTATAATTTTTTTGCATGGGCTCATGACTCATTAAATTTGAAAATGTAGTTGATAAATTGAGCCACAGCTATCCGCACCAAGACAACTCGAAAAAGTGCTTTGTTCGCAACACCGTTTTACGGCAATTTGAAATCACTCGCTATTTCACCGCAAATTAGTATCAATACACAATCTCATCTGTACGTTAGATTTAGGGGTGGGGCCTCTTTTTCGAATAATCGTAAACTCAATCACAATGTACAAATGAATACAAATTAACAACCGGGCAAAATTTACCAACCACTTGAAAAATGCACCTCTATCCCACAATGCACTGCTACGCCATTTGCAGCTGCATTTGCTGTACCACTTCTTCATCACAGCTCGTTTTGAGTCATTAGCCCCATTCTCTCTCTCTCTTTAACTGACACCTTTCCTTCCTGTGATGCATTGCCTTTATTTAAGAATGTGGCACAGCGACGTCCGCATGAAAGATTGCCGAACATCACGTCAAAGCCGAAGGGCTGGCGAAAAATACCTGCTGACACGGACTTGGGTTGCGTTAGCAAGGTGATTGCAACCACAGGGGGGTGAAGCAGAGGGGCGCGATGGCCACTGCGCAGTAGAAAAATGACCGAGGGCTTGACACATTTACGGGTGGTGCGCGAGCGGAAGTAAATGTTCTGTGATCTCCCACCAGGGTGTTTTTCTTTGGCTTGTCACAATCTTGGCATGTCACATGGGTCGGGCTCACCTGGACTTACAGAAGCTTGTAGATCTGTAAGGTCGACAGGCTTGTGCCACGAAACGTCAGCGAGGGACGAAATGAGATCACTGCAGCCAGGCTGAAAGCACTAATCCCCAGGAAATCCAGGATTTCTATGTATAATAGTTGTGTGCCTTAAAACATATTACGTTTCTATTCCAAAGGGACCTGAGCCACCTTCTATTTTGAGATCTATTCATGGATGGTTTGAGAACATGACGTTATACAATAAACCCCTCTAAGCCCGAGCAAAGCTGCACACCATCTTTGCTCAACACTTCCCGGCTAATGATTGATTTCTCTGTGAAACTTCAAGGATCTTTACGTGCAGCTGTCTGGAGATACATTTATGTCATGAGGACGTTTCCAGAGCGCCGCTGTGGATACCTGTGGAAATAACAGACAACACATCAATATACAAGACAGGGTGGGGTTAGATGTACCAGCAGGCTCTGTTAATCTGCCAAACTGTGCATACCCGTCACGTGAACGTATTTTTAGAAAGGGCACATATAGAGGAATGCCGTGGCAAACCACCTCAGTTTTTGCACGTCTAATTGAATTTTCTTCTCATGGCAGGCAGAAGGAATTTAATGTCAAAGCAAATTTATCCAGGTGTACAAATACGTATCATGCATGGTGGATTGCCAATGTATTGAATCATGTAAATCTTGTGGCTCAAGATTAGACATGAATGAATTAATGGAGCGTTTTCGCATAATGGCATGAGGTAAAGTGTGTCAGGAGCTACAATAGTAAAGTTGTCCCCAGACGCAAGAGATACTATTACAAACACTATTAAAAGCTGATTTTTTTACTTCTTTGAAATATAAACACATATGACTTTCGAATATAACTGTGCATTTGTATTTTAAGTTATTTAATATTCTATTGACATGTTTACCAATGATAACCAACTTGAGACAATATGACACAGTTTACCCCAAAAATTTGAGTTCTATTCTGTGGCCTTATCTTACAGTATAAAGGATGCCATCTAACCTCAGCTATAGCAGATACCCTATTATATATGTAAGTATTACTACCGTTTTACACTGTTCAAAATGTTAAAGGTAAATTATTGGTTTGTAGAACTAATTTAAACAAGTTTGGAACAATTTGAGGGTGAGTGAACAATGCTTTTTATTTCTATATTTAAGATTATTTATACATTAATATATAATAGTTTTCTAGGCATTTTATCAAATTTCCTCAGGTCTCAATGTAAGATGCTTTTTACACAATACTGAATATTCAGGGCACTTATTGGCCTTTTATACATTATTTGTTCCAAGTCATCCATTTCGAAAACCTTTTTGTATAAAATTACATTTTTGTTTTGTAACGACAGACATTAATCTCGACCAAACGAATTCCAAATGTTCAGAGAAATCCCTTCAGAGAGTAAGAAAAACATTTCAGTCAAATGACCCTAAACTTTTGAGCTGTAGTGTACATCTCTCATTTCTCCCGGCCTATAAAAACTTAGGTAAAGAGTCACACAGAAAACCCCATTCTCCCCCACTGTCAGGTCTACTCACGGTCTTCATTTTGCTGGTAGAAATGAAGACTTTTGTTCAACCAAAAAAAAATGTGACAAAGGTTCAAGACGACATGTATAGCAGCATATTGATATTGCACAACTCGTTTTGTTTTCCGCAAGGTTACAATTATCGCTTTGCCAATTGTCAGTCTATTACCCTTCCATTGGCATCTATTTTAAGAAAAATGACAAGCGAGCGAAATAATAGCGTCATAACTGCCTTTTTCGATGATATATCGTACGTCTCGTGTTACGGTTCTGTCTGCTCTGACATTGGAGGAAAAATTAAAACAAACTTGTCAAGCAATTTCATGACAATCTGTTACATGGGCTGTCACTTTGAAAAGATGGATGTCTCTGAGGTAATGAATCTGACAGGAGAGGTGTAAAAGAAAGAGAAAAAAATATAACACAAATACTCAGTGACACCATCTCTGCATGGGTCAGAGGCAGTCAGCGAAGCAGGTCTATCTCGGGCACAGTCCAATACGCCGCCCAGCGCAGCTGTGAAATTAGAACCTGCGTCGTCCCGAGAGCGGCCGCGCGCTACCAACCGCCCATCTTTCTTCGGCCGACCTTCCTGAAAAACGCGATCTGTCCTTTTCTCACGCGGAGAGGGATGTCAGTCACGGAATCGGAATTGAAAAGCCACCGCTGGGGCCACCTGTGGATGCTGTGTATCAAAATATGTCAAGATCTCTATTCGTACCGTGGCAGGCAGGTATGGGGGGAAGTGAATACTGCGCCCTGTTGGTTTGAAGATTTGATGGAGTGTTGGCACGCAATGTCATAAAAAAACTTTATAAAATACACAACACAAATATCGGAGTATAGTTAAATTTACTTTCTCCATTCTTATGGATTTTAATTTTAGATCATTATTGTACCATAATGTCATATTTGTCGTACATGCTACCTACATGTCTGTCCTAAGAATAAATGAAGAGTTTGGTTTCACACACAGTTTTGCACGTGTTTTGACAGAGGCGCATGTTTGTTTGAGGTGTGTTTGTGTAAAACTTTTACTTGCTGCACTGACTCCATACGAAGAGCCCTGTGATTTACATTGAAGGAATAGTGGAGACACTATATGGCTAAATGTGTTACCTCCGTGAATGAGCTGCACAGTTTAACGCATTACTTCAGGCGCGCGACGCGCGTGCATTTGTCTGCGTCTCTGATGACATGAACACTGTTAGAGAAAAGATATCGTCAACCACACACTCCATGTGACGACCTGTCAAAATTAAAGTCTGGTAAACTTGAACATCCAGATTAAAAACACTGTATTGCATTATATACTGTATTTACCATAATAAACTGTAGTATTCTTGAGGAAATTGATTAACTATAAACACTAAAGCATACTTATATTTACTAAACTAACATTTGATATCAAAAACACCATTGTATCTTCAAAATAAGGAATTTTACTGCAGTTTACCATTTTAAATAATATAATAGTATACAACAGTATGATGACAAACTTTTAATTATTGTATTGTAAAAGAATGTAAAACACAAAACTAAGAAAAAAATAACTAAATAATATGGCCACAACTAATATCCGTTGTCCGTTACCTTTCTATTTATGCGATAAACTGCACATAAATATTTGTATGTGTATATTTTTCCTAATATAACAGAAGTTTTTACTTGTGCTACAAAACTTTAAACCTTTGTAGCATTAACGCTAATGTTTTCTCACCGGTACATGAGATATGAGGTAATTGAGATGAGGTGGCTTTGCAGAGAGCACTGAAGGGAGTGCGGGATCTTTTTGCATTAAAGTATTTATTTGTTTCTTTTACTACTTTTCTTTAAGTAATGTATACTGTATACTTTTATTCCTTTTGAGTAGCACTGCTAAATTGTGAGTTGTGGGTAACTGGAAATAGACCGTTCGGGTACTTTGAGTAAATCTTTTTTAACATTCAACCATGATTTCGGTCTAATTTTAATATAGGACAAATTGCGAATTGGGACGCAGGGAAAGCGAATTTGCTATCGCTGGCCGCTACGCAACTATCCTAGCTATAGCAGTAAAAGAACATGGCCTTTCCAAACACAGGCACAAGTTGAAAGCTGATTAATAAAATCTTGGCGAGGGTCAGCGATATGAAAGCAGGAAATTAAACACACTGATGTCAGTGAGAGGAAGGGTGATCAGGACTTAATTAAGGACTTTGGGGAGGCCATGCTTTCAGACGATGGATATACTGTCTCGCTGACAACTGATGAGACTGGATTATGAGGGGCATAGTGACCGAGGGGGGAATTGGAGACCCCTGCACTCTGAAAGCCTCCCGTTATGAAGCAAGACTTCCGAGGCCGAATAATTAACAGAGCTGGCGAGTTGATGCGTTGTAAGTGCTTCACCTCGCCCATTCAAGGATTGAATACCAATAACTGTGTAATTGGGGAAATGGTGGAACTAGAACTCTCAACGAGAAAGAACATCATCATACTTTTTCCTGTGAAGCATATTGCATATCTTGAATTGGCACTGACCCGAGAGGGGTAAAACAAGCCGCCCAACTTTTCTTAGGAGACTTTTTGCAGGACTCTTTGGGGTGCTTTGTGTCAGAATACCACTCGGTGTTTTTAGCCCAACTTGTAATACCATTTCTTTTCATGACAAACAACTCCAGCCCGATTAAAAGCATATTCCGGCACGATGAAAAATATGGCATATTATATTTAGCGAAGACAAAGGGCCGAGGTCTCTCTGTGCTGTGTTTTGTCTCCGTTCAGCTGGGGTTCTCTCCAGAGGGTTGGGCAGAAAAATTGTTCGTCCCTGCTGTTCATCTACTCTGAACTATTTAGTCTCAACATTTATAGCACAGCGGTGTCAAGGTTAGTCCTTAAACAACGGTTACTCTCGAATCTTTGCACACATTTCTCACATTTGTGCCTGGCTTTTGCACCGTTCAAAACTCATTTCCGCTAAGATGAAGCACCTCGGCTCTCCGGTTAGCCCATCTATCTGTATTTCATTGACAGAATAGTTGTATAGGCCGTATTCTTGGTTGCTTAGACAACTTGCTAAGTGAAATTCAGTCTGATGTGGAGGAGACAGAAATTGATATTTCCTGTTATTTCCAATCAGCAGATGTACCCTTATTTACAAAACATTACATTTATAGAGCTCCACTTATGAAAACTATTTCACATTCCACTAAGGGTAAACATATGATGTCCAATTTTTTGAATTAAACTAATAAAATTCTCACAGTAACAAGAGACAATATTTATGACATAAAATATTTATGAAATGCTCTTTTAATGTTTCTGCAAGAACATTAGCCACAGTTTGAGAATGTTCCCCATTAGCTGGGTCTGTTGAAATAAGAAAACCCAATCTGGGTATTGTATGCTACCAAACTGTTGTCTGTCAGTCAGTTCTTCTCTCGCTGTCTTCTTCAGAATGAAAATTAATTCAATCAAATCAACCAAAAACGTTTGCTGGTCTTAAATGGTTCATGCTAGTCTGCTAGCATGACAAAGCTGTTCTAGCTGATCTGGGCCAAGCAGGTGTTTGTTAGGTTTGCTTTTTTAATATTTTAGGCAAGCCGGTTAAGCACATCCATTAGCCTCGCAAAATGTTACTTAGATGGTCTATCGGCTAACCCCAGATAGCACAAGTATGTCTGTAAGACTACGTTCATAATGCAAGCTTTAATGCTCAATTCAATTTAATGCCAATATCACATGCCAGTGTGAACTCATGATGGTTCTAAACTGAATCGCATGAGCAAAATTACAATAACATGTAAAATGCACTACGCTTTTCATACAGAAATACGCTGTGTCAAGTCTGTGGGTGTGTTTGACTTTATGCGGTGCTGAGCAGACCATTCTCGCGGCACAATTTGAGAGCATTACCCAAATATTTCATGTTTGGCAACCAAACTGTAAAGTTCACTTCCGTCAACAGAATGGCACGTGAAGCTTTAAATCAGCACAGAATTGTGATGCATGTCGATCTGACGCAAAAGTCGCATGAATTCCGATATGACCGTTTAGACTGAGGTCGCATTGAGGATCATCCGACCTGTATCAGATAAAAAAAAGATTTAAAAAGGTCGGATTCCATGTGGTTTGTCCTGTTCACACTGTCATGCAGAAAACAGATCTGGATCACATACCGTATGAACAAAAAAGCGGATTTTGGTGGCAGTGTGAACTTAGTCTAAGATGTCTGCCAAAGATCTGGAAATAATCAGTTGTGTAAAACACCTGAGATATACGTCATAGAAAAGGCAGTTTTTGTATTGCAGATGACAATAAAACATTTTTTTTCCTTTTTATCTATTTGTGCTATGCAAAACCATTTTAAAACCACCAACTTGGCAAGGATGGAAACCAACCAACCAGCTACTTCTCAGACTCTTCCTAAACCATCTCCCTCCCTCTTCCTCTCTCCCTCTCTAAAGGATGTGGGGTTGATAAATGGAGCTAATTGTTGTAGTGGCGGGATCCTATGGTGCAGGTGGTCTAATCAGACTGAATAGGAAAGGCCGTAGGGAAGCCATTACCCTTCCTATTGTCTGAGAGGACAGCGGGACACAGTGGCGAGTCTGCTCGCTCCCGGGGGGCTGGAATTATTCTCTGACACTATCCTCAGGCTTGTGGAGAATATCAGGCGGAACCATGTGATCCACAGGTACCCTCTTGACTCACTGTACTCAGATCAGCCTTTGCCCCGCTGTGCCCCTATAATAGCTGAAAAGGAAGAAAAAGCACCTTGGGCCCTTTGCGACATGAGTTCGCTGGGAATCATGGGACATGACTATTTCAATCACATGTATTTTTAGCAGTCTGTGATGTGTAATTTCATCGCGGGAATCTGTCAAGATTCGCAGTGTTAACCTTGATTATGAGGCTGTTCAAGAACGCGTCTGTTATGACCTTGTGCAATTTATTGTTATTTTTTTATGACCCTGAGTGCTGATTTAGGACGTAAACACATTAAAGTGCAATTTATGTGACAAAGCCAGCAGAAGATTACAGAGCGCAAAACTACAGAAACTATTATCATACACAAGCGTCTTATTTGGCTGCTGGATTCTAAACAACTATGAATAAAAAATTGTTTCTTATGACTGCAGTATTTAAGCTAAGAATATAACGAAGTGAATATTTACTGAGCTACACTAATGAAGTACAGCAATGTACTTATTTAATAGAATTACACTCATTATAGTTCCTAAAATTGTAACTGTTTGTATTACACAAATTTCATGTGAAAAACAGTATATTACTGTAAATTACTATTTAAAGGAATGTTACGCTCAAATAGTGGCAATTGTGCCGTTATTTAATCGTACCCCACAAAAGAAGATGTTTAAAATCTTCACACAAAAAGGGCATATGCGTGCATTACAAAAGCAGCAGTGAAAAGATGTTCATGTCATCCTTGTGCTACATTTCAGTCTTTTCAGAGTAGACGTCATTACTGTAATTTCAGGCCCCCATGCAAAAGGTTGAGCATCGGTAATTCCAGCTCTTATATCTCAAAGCCATATTCCATAATTTCAACAGATCTCGTTTGATTTGAGTTACACAAAAGAAATGAATCTAAAACTACATGCGGGCGAGAAAATTGTTAGAATTTAAAATCACGGGGGAATCGTTCCTTTAAAATATATCGCTAACCGTTACAACGCAATCAACTAAAGTTTCAGAGGGAATCACAATATGAACGTTTAACTTTGGAAACTTTGCAGAAGAACTCTGCATGTCTTATACTGACAAACAAGAAGGAAAAGAACAGCCCGTAATAAGAACTATACACGATGACAAACAATCGATGAAAAAGATGAAACGCAGACTCAGTGCGAACATAGAAGCATCACTAAAGACAAAATTTAAAGCGCCTCGGAGATGGCAGCGCTTGAGATCCAAACAGATTTTTTTTGTGTCGTTTCTGGAAATATTAGGACATCATTTCATGATCGGCTGGCAGGCTTATTCCGGCGCTTGCGGAGCAAATGGCAATAAATAACTGTGACCGGCAGCAGTGAGGCAGAAAATGTGCATACTAAACTACATAAATCTGCAACTCGGTGAGCATCACAGGGTAATTGGATTTATCTATACTGTGTTTATGCTAATCCGCCTATTAGCATAATGAATTATTGTCATCGTGTTTTGTCTTTTATGCCTCGACCCGTTCCTTCCAACCGTCCGGCGAGCAAGCCCGCATCCATCCTGATATTCCCTTAAGTATTCGTGTACAACATTAAACTCACGCTCATTAGACTTCTTCTGTTAAACAGATACTTCTATGGTTTCGTGATCCGCACAAATTGGGCACCTGCCAGCATCCCTACGCCACAATTTGCTTTAAAGGGCAAACACGAGGGCGTAAATCTCACACTGTTGTTTATTGTCTGTGTTGAACAAACATGTTTGGAAGCGAATGGGACACCGTTCTAGTGTGCGCTTTGAGATTTTAAGCCATCTGTCCTGTCCTTATCTGAATACTGAAACTTAACACCAATTGTTTTTATTGGGCCACCCAAGCCTGGCACCCGTAGTCCAATCATGTGAATGATTGGTCATAGTTCATCGGTTTCACAGTGCCAGCTCATATGATGGAGGTTATTAAGTTGGTCATAATCAGTATAGGATGGGTTTGCTTCACGCTCCAGTCATGTTGAACTCATCACAAGCAGACGTAATGGTTCCCGCTTCACGGTTGTCCAACTTTTTCTATGAGACAAAGGACAGTGAGAAAGACATTGACAGATTATTCAAGCGATAAAAGAAAACACAAAACACAAAGGAGTGGTTCACTCAAAAATGCCAATTCTGACATTTTGAACGAGATTTATTCTCTTGTCATTTCAAACCTGTATGACTTTCATTCTTCTGTAGAACACAACAGAAAATATTTTTAAGAATATTGGTAACTGAACAACGGCAGCGCAGGTTCACTTCTATTCACTTCTATTCCATTCTGTTCACTTCTAAGTCAATGGGTACCTTCGTTGTTTGGTTAATAACATTCTTCAAAATAGCTTCTTTTATGTTCTGCAGAAACAGAAAGTCATACAGAATGACATTAGGGTAAATGATGACAGAATTCTTATTTTCAGGTGATCTATTCCTTTAACATCACACGAAAACAATCGAATTGTTTAAAAGGTTTGGGTTCAAACGGAAAAAAGCAGGATATTACCAAAAAGGAGAAGTTTGGAATGACAAGAAGGTGAATGAACAATGACATAATTTCCCTTTTGGGAACTATTTTCAGAAATGAGACCAAAAAAAACAAAATTACAGACTGAGAAAATACCTTGAAGGGCATTGTTGTGAAGTCACGAATAAATCTCTTTCAATACACAACTGACTTGACAAACAATAAATGTCCCAGCAGGGACTTTTCTTCTCAAACATCTTGACACAAGATGTCTTTTGTGATCTCTCGATCATTATGATCTCCGGATCACAATAGCGTATTCAGAACGTGCTTGGGAGGACACGTGTAGTTAGTTGTCTTACAATAGGAGGATATATTTGAAGCTCACTTTTACACATCCCAGAATGATGTGAATTTATTGATGTCAATGCGGATGGTGCACATTCATTAATGTGTATTCAGCTGTTGGAACATGGAAACTTTAAGTGGAAAGAAAAGAAATTTCAAGCGCAATCCGTGAAGTGTCAATCCCCAAAATTGGGTGGCTTCTGGGACAATTGTTTGCGGATTACCATGTTAAACATTTCTGTCATTGAGGCACGGGTGTAAATTATTAATGCAGAAAGTCAAAAATGCCACATTTAGGCCACGCTGATGGATTGCTGAGCTTCGCATTTAGAGTATATAACACTGAAGAATGAGTGAAACGTATCCCACAGATTAAAAATTGTTTTTCATTATACATATGTCAGCCAATATCCTACTTTTTCAGAGCCATACTTAACTAAAATATGTTAAAACCAAGACGTTTGATGTTTTCAAGGAAAGTAAAACGTTGATAATTGGCATTTTTTTAGTTAAGATATATTTAAACACAGATTTAAACAGATAAACATGTAAAACTGTCAAATAAAGGGATAGCTCACACAAAAACATTTGCATCAATAACTCACCGTCATGTTATTCCAAATCTTTTTTCTGCAGAACACAAAAGAGGAGTTTGCAAGAAATGTGTCGTCATATTATCTGATTTAAATTTGGGGTGTCACAATTGAGTTTTCCTGTAGCTCAGTGGTAAGAGCATTGCGTTAACAACGCAAGGTTGTGTGTTCGATACCAGGGGATTGCAAATACCTATGTAAAATGTATAGGATAAAGCAATGCGAGTTGTTTTGGATAAAAGCGTCTGCCAAATGCCTAAAATGTAGATTGTGATCTTTAAATGCAAATAGTGCCAATAACTGTGATATAAAAACCACAATAATCGATAATCTGTAAATTTGACACTTTTGATAATATCAGAAATAAATCATACTTTTTTATCGCTTTAAGAGCCACAATAGTTACATAAAATATGTTTTTCTCCACCTCACTATACTCATATTTTGAGAGTAAACAATAATGAAATAGTATTGTGTATTTCTTAAGAAATAGATAGCATCAGATATTGTGAGAATACCGCCACAGCGAATGTGAGTCAACGATAACCGGGCAGTTGTAAACATGATACCGTGACACCTCTAATTTGCACACAATTGTATTTTGTCCCTGAAGTTGAGAACCATGCTTTATATTTTATAGGATATGAAAAAAGTATACAGTTCCCGGAGTCAGAGCTGTTTTCATACTGCCGTTAACTTCCTTCAGTCTTAATGAGGGAGCACATGGCTGCCGGCAACTTTCCCAGACCTGTGATGCCGCAGCTCGGGGAAAAGCCTTCCGCTGTAATTGCTATTGACAATGCTATGAAAGTAAACCTCACCAGAAATCCTTCAGGAGCCAGAGGTCCTCCTGCTTTGTTTTCATCCGAACACACGTCTGCATCGCAGGAGAGACGAAACCCAGTGACATGACAACGAAAACAAAGACTACATAAATTTACCACAGAGATTCTCATATGCTTCGCTCGTGCCGAGCTGGGGAAGTCAGCCGGAGGTCCTGTAGGACTTCAGGGGGATGCGAGGCGTAGCCGAAACAGATTGTCGGGGACTTTGGGAGAACCTCACCAAAAATGCAGAGGATTATTCAAAAACGCACCGCCGATCGATACAAAGAAAATAGAAGTGGAAGAAAGCTCAAAACCTCCCTTGATTCCTCTCACAGACGACTACATTAACATCAGGATATCAGTAATCCTTTTATTTACACCACCTGTCTTTATTTTACTGCTTAAATAATACGTGCATGTTCCTTGTCTTCCTTGAAATTGTTTGTTCGGCAATTGAACAATACAACAAAGCAAGTCTATGAGATTTTGTTAACGCATTTTCTGCATAACCGATCGCAAAGAATGTTTGAAAAAAACGTCGATTTTATTTTTGATCTCGTTGAGTTGAGATGGGCTCAAGGTAGACGCAGCCATCCAATTTTACAACAGATAAACCTGTTCAGCAGATGCTGCTCGTTTCCCCCGGGATTTAAGGAGCGCGAACAGACAGATAGATTTCTGCCTGACTGCGTCTGACACCTGCTCACACCTGCGTGGCTGGGACTGCAGGAGACATGCTTCAGAGAACCGCCTGACCTTTAATATGACCAAGCCAACATCGCTGCTAATTAGACTGATGCAGACGTGTACTGGATGAGGTAAGAGTAGAAACCTTTTCAAAGTCGCTTCACATGGTACAGTAAGTATCGTCCTAGGTTATGGTTGCCAGAATGCTGGAAGCAGGTTTCATCAGCGGATTGATGAGGAATCTGCATGGAGAGGTTGGGAGTGACTCAGGGAGTGTCCAAATTGTGCTGCTGTTTTACAGATGTCCCACATGTGCTTGTTTACTGTATATTTTGCTTCATTTATTATGCTTTTAGCTACTAACATTATGTTAACATGCATTTGGTTGATGTTCCCCAAATATAAAAGCAGAAAATGCCTGAGGCATGAGTCAAATTTTGTATCCAAAACATAAACAGGACATTGTTTCGCTGCCTTAAACTTAATTACAGTAAAAATGCCTGTAATTTTCATTTTTTTATTTTGTTCAGTGGCGAGTTGCTGTAACTTATAAAAACAAGTTGAAATGGCTTAACTTACCTTGATGAGTGCCAGTGAAGTAAAACCATTCAATTTTTTTTAAAGAAGGTATAATTTGTGCACATTATTACATTTGTAGAAATCTTCCTGTAATTTAGATTTTTTTTCTTGTACTTTAATTGCTTTTAATTAGATGCATTTATTTTATTTTAACTTTATTGTACTAGGAAGTCCCATTTAGATAACTTGTCTTCTACAAGAGAGACTTTACATTTTACACACCAAAATTTACATTTTGAAATGTATTAATTCATACGAACACTGAGATGTCAGGATTATCATAAAATAATACAGAGAACAATATTAACGCATGCTGTGAGGAGAACCACCGTGGACCACTTGGTTAAGATCAACACCAGCCATTAATCAGGAATGTCCCAAAAAGTACAGGTAGGTCACACACGCATCCAGACACATGCATCAAAAATAACCACCAAATGCAGATTGCTTTATAATAGTCCTACTAGTTCGGTACAGCATCTGGCATCTCTGCACACCATTTGACACACCCACACAGCCAATGTGCACACAACAACATTCAATGACATCTCCTCGGTTTTGTGGGTACTTCAAAAGTTACACATACAGGGATGGTGAAGAGGTTCATTAACATCCGGGAGAAAAGGACAAACCCGATGAGCTCTAAATGCAATAAGACGGAACGATATCACATTCCGCAAGGGGAACGTGAAAGCTTGACATTTAGTCATTCTGCTAGCGGACATGGATGTCTTTGATATGAAAAAGTGTGTGCGTGTGTGTGTCATTGGGCTTAGCAATTAATTGGACATAGATAGTCCCCTCGATTAAGAAAGTAGATTGGAGAACACAAAAGGAGGTTATCTCATAATATTTTTGACTTCATCCGTAACATCACACCGGACCTCATAAATATCGCTATTATTCTAGCATGTGATTAATATTTGTTTTAATTTTCACCGCGGCTCAAAGTTAACAGGGACCAATCAATATTTCATGTTTTGGTGAATATTCATAATTGCGCTGAGTGAAAGTAATTGGTTAGTGTCATGGCCTAGATTTTCTCTCCCCGAGTGAGCCTGTAAACATGAAGGCTTGCATTTAGAGTTTGGCCTTGCCAAAGAAGTTTCTCTGCAGTGGTATAAAGTTGTTCAACCTTGTTAGACATACAGTACAAATAACAAAGAAAATGTCAGGGTGAGAGGCATGTCGTAGTAGAAAACCGTTGGTCCCAAAGGCAATGGGGAGGAACGGTTTTTGGTTACAAACATTTTTTTAAATATCTTCTCCTGTGTTTTGTAGAAAAAAAATTAAAACGTCAAAAATTGCATAAAATATATAATTTACAGTACAAGGTTATATGAGGGAAACATCATGCTCTATTCCCTAGGTTACGTTCATGGGAAGATTTAATGCTTAAAACCATGTAAAGAGCTAAACCGGCATCAGTCTTCCTAGCATCATACAAACTTCATCCTACGGCATTTTTTTCCCTGGGGCGTGTTCAGTTCATCCTCACGACTGCACTACAACTAAGCAGCTTTTCACCCAAAGCCAAGAGCAGAATTTATTCTTTGGATATCCTGACCAGTCCTGCACAACTTTTAACGAGTGATGAAATGGAATTGACACCAGGGCAACACTTGGAAGATGAGCAGCGCTGCAGCCTGTCTTCGAGAGAATCTTTTCCGCTTCGCTTTTTTTACCCCTCTTGAAGGTAAGGTACATCAGGCATTTTTTTAGGTTTACCCATGTGTTTGACTCTGTACGATTTGACTCCGAGCTGCAGAGATCATGGAGAATTTTGATGAACCCCAGAGAAATGACTTGTGTTGCTCAGGGTGCCTCAACAATAAAAACAAAAAAACACAGCTTCTGGTGATGGACTTGGTTTGTTTGGTCTGTGTAAAAGCAGATGGGGGCCTGCACATCTCTAGCAAATCAGCATCAAGCGGAACTTCACATGCCATATTCTTCAATTCATTTGAACTTTTTTATATACACTACCATTTAAACCGTTAAGAAAGTGAGAGAAATGTTTTAAGTCACCTCATTTTTTGACCTTAAGTTGTCTGAATGTTGGAACTAAAGGTCCACATCTGTGGTTTTTCAGAAATGCAATGTAATATACATAACTCTTTCTTCAGAGCTGTATAAATGCCTTACAAAATGAAGTGTTATGTTTTTATTAAATTAGAATGAGCTATTTTTATCTACATACACTGCGTATACCCTTGCATGGAATTCACCATCTTGTTTCTACAGCAGCTCTAATTGGACAAGCTGCTCCTAGAGCGCGCTTCATAAACACGTTACCTCCTTCAGCAAAGAAGCGAAAATGTGACTTTTCTGTAATGTTTGTCCTCTGTCAGCCACCGTAGTGCTTTAAAAGGGAAGGGTGGAGTGAGCTGTTGGTTGCAATTCACAACCTCACCGCTAGATGCTAGTAAAATGTCCACATTGCTCCTTTAAGTTGTGTGAAAAAACATACTACTATATTTATAGTAATGTATGTACGATTGTAACATTACAGAAAACAAAATGTTTTCAAAATAGATGAACCAAGTAATGAGGGAAAAAAACTTTCTAGAAACTATTGAAAAACTACTTCAATACTGTCAAAGCATCTCAGGATTGATGGTTGATGAAATGGCAAGAGTACGATTCTAAAACCATGGCAGGCTCGAAAAACATCAATAAGCAGAAATCAGAACTTCTTCAGACTTTTAAAATATGCAACGCTGCGCGTGCCGAAAGGTGAGCGTCTGAACTCTTCCACCCTCATCATGGTAATTTATCACCTGTGCTTCAAAGTTCTCCACTCGCAAAATCTCGACTCAGAGACTCTGAATAAAAATCCCCCACCAGACCTGCTGTGTATAAAGTCATTATAACAAAACCTGACGGAAACCGGGTGTACGTCAGGACAAGGTTCATATACTTCAATTCTCCCGTGAAGACAAATAACAATCGCAATGAAAAAAAAAAAAAAATCTGCGACAAATAAAATATATTGTTTACCGACACACCGAGAGGAGGGCCGGCAGCTCTGACCTGCTCTGATAGATGGATGGCATAATGAATGTAGGCTTGTTGCGGTTATACATGCGTGATATATTGAGCAAAGGAGGAGACCTGGCCATCATCCAGCGGCGCATAAATGCAAAGTTTTATTGAAGATGACTCAGCACTCCAGCTAAAATATCTCATGATGAATGAAAACGCACATAAATAAGCATGTTGAGAAGGTGATCGCTAATAAATACTGCACTCTTGTTCAAACTTTGTGTATATCTTTTAGAAATACCTAGACATTTGAAAAAATGGAGTGGTGCTTACCCATGCAAAAGTTTCCAAATAGGAGAAATAATAAACGTAAATGTTAGCATTCACTTTTAACCAAAAATGTACATTAATGTAACCTATTTGAAACTTAACGTCCAGGACCCCTACAAATCCTTTCTAAACCCGTAGCAGCACTCCAAATTAAAATAATCTTTTGCAACAAAGAGCTTAAACGCAAGACTATAAGCGTGTTGAGAGCTTCACAATGTTGAGCCATTTTAAGTGGATTAACAATCTGCCTTGGCATTCCACCTTCACAGCAGGATGTCTAGCTGCGCTTTACAAGCCTGAAGAAGTGTGCTCGCTTGTACCATGAAGCATCGACTCCTATTAATCTAAGATCACTGGTCATGTTGTGCCATTGTTAACCATTTTGATAATAAGTCTTAACACATTGGGATGAGAGTTCAGCTCGGCTTAAATGGGCACTTAGTGGTACAGAGGGCATCTCTGCAGTTCTGGTGACACAGCAATTAAACAAGGGAATATGAAATATGATTAGTTAAGCGTTCTTATATTTATTTCGTGACTTTTATTTGAAGCAATGTTAGCATCCGCTCTATATATCTATCTGTCCGTCCGTCCATTTGTCCATCCGTCTCTTGCTCCATCCATCTGTCTGTTTATCGATCTCTCTCTCCCTCTCTCCTTCCGTCCATCCATCCATCTCTCTTTGTCCATCCGTCCATCCAGCTCTCTTTGTCCATCCGTCCGTCCATCCATCTCTCTTTGTCCGTCCATCCATCCATCCATCTCTCTTTGTCCGTACATTCATCCATCTCCCTTTATCTGTCATCCATCTCTCTTTGTCCGTCCGTCCATCCAGCTCTCTTTGTCCGTCTATCCATCCATCTCTCTTTGTCCGTCTATCCATCCGTCTCTCTTTGTCCGTCTATCCATCCATCTCTCTTTGTCCGTTTATCCATCCATCTCTCTTTATCCGTCCATCCATCCATCCATCCATCTCCCTTTATCTGTCATCCATCTCTCTTTGTCCGTCCGTCCATCCAGCTCTCTTTGTCCGTCCCTCCATCCATCCATCCATCTCTCTTTGTCCGTCCCTCCATCCATCCATCTCTCTTTGTCCGTCCATCCATCCATCTCTCTTTGTCCGTCCGTCCATCCATCTCCCTTTATCTGTCATCCATCTCTCTTTGTCCGTCCGTCCATCCATCTTCCTTTATCTGTCATCCATCTCTCTTTGTCCGTCCGTCCATCCATCTCTCTTTGTCCGTCCATCCATCCATCCATCTCTCTTTGTCCGTACATTCATCCATCTCCCTTTATCTGTCATCCATCTCTCTTTGTCCGTCCGTCCATCCAGCTCTCTTTATCCGTCCATCCATCCATCTCTCTTTGTCCGTCCATCCGTCCATCCATCTCTCTTTGTCCGTCCATCCGTCCACCCATCTCTCTTTGTCCGTCCATCCGTCCACCCATCTCTCTTTGCCCGTCCATCCGTCCACCCATCTCTCTTTGCCCGTCCATCCGTCCACCCATCTCTCTTTGTCCGTCCATCCATCTCTGTTTGTCCGTCCATCCATCTCTGTTTGTCCGTCCATCCATCTCTCTTTGTCCGTCCATCCATCCTTCCATTCAGCACTATCTCTTTGTCCGTCCGTCCGTCCATCTCTCTTTGTCCATTTGTCCATCCATCTCGCTCTCTTTTTGTCTGTCCGTCTTTTGATCGGCCGTCTGTCTATCTATCCGTCCATCCATCCTTCTCTCTCAGTCTATCCTTCTTTCTCTGTCTGTCAATCCATTTATCTATCTATCCCTCCATCCACCCACCCACCCACACATTCATCCATCCAAAGAGGTACAAGTACAAAATACAAAAAATATTTTATAAATAAATATATAATATTTAAAATAAATGCTAATTCAATACTTACCTTGATGGAACACTATAAAGTGGTATATCATTTGTCAGAAAAGATGTCCTAGAAAGTACACTTGTCCTTTGCATGCAAACAATATAAAGACACAATGGATTAGTTGTTCTTCACCATCTTTGAACTGTTAAAAAAAAGAAGTCATTCATCTTGTTTCAGTTAATCTTGTTTTGTTCCTTATCTATGTAGGCGATAAGAGCAGATCAAATTTCTTACAGTAATAAAACTAAGCATTAAGGTGACAAGACGCCAAACTCTTCTTCCACCTGCTTCCACTGGATTAGATGCTTACATAAAGCATGCTTTTTGAATAATCTTCACACAGCTCTTTCTCCACGTATAATGGTAACCACGTAATGCTGTCAATCTGCAAACAATATCAACTAGGAATAAACAAGCTCGGCATAAAAATCTTTAAGTGGTGAATACTGTATTGCTAGAACTTTTGATGGAGCAAATACGAACAGAGTTGTAGTTTTTCATCTTTCATAAATCAAAGAGGAATATGTCCTCCGCTCATTTTAGACAGCAATAGAGGAGTCTCTGCCACAGGTGAGCGAGTCCGAACCATAAGTCATCTTCTGCCTAGACATGAGCGAAAGATCTAGATCAGACATGATATTTCTCCAATACCTCTTCTCTTCCTGCACCTCTACAGTCAGTCAGGGCAATCTGCCATCAGCCGGACCAAAAAAAACCATGTGCTTTTAAGGTAAAAACGACTGCTCTAAGGGGACGACGGACAAGACGTTATTGGAAAGAGATTTGGGTGATGATTAATATTGAATGAGTCCCTCTCTCTCCAAGCGTGTGATTGATGTAGGGAGGCAAGGATCTTTTTTGTTTGGTCCACGGTTAAAGAATTTCTTCAGGATTTTTCTGCATCCTTCAGTGTGGGAGAAGCTCCTTTGAAACAATATAAAAGTAGCTACACAAAAACTAAACTATTTTTCCCCTTTTGAATATATAAATACATTAAATATATTTGGGAAATCATGTGTTTTTAGCTCCTACCTCAGCTTAATGTGGACAATATAAACAAGCCATTTGTCGGGGCATTACCTCAGAAGTGTAAATTTGTGTATTCAGAAAAATGTATGAATATCGAAATATGCTCTAACCTCAAAGTATACTTCATCATATGTTAAAGAATGAATAAACACGAGTGCGTCCCACCTCCTTCTGTCGGGTCTCAGTGACGTTCCAGTATTTATTCTCTTTTGAAAATTACCTCAATGAGAAGGCCATTAATTGCTGAAGGTGAGATCAATTGTTAAATTTTTATTTCATCCAGAGGCTTGATGAAAGACGAGTGGGGGGAATAAGAGGGTTCGAGCTCGAGCGGGGATGACACCGGCGACTATAACGAGTTGTGTCTTTCCCATTAATCAATGCCTTCCACGCAATTTGCCATCTGTGAATTGGGACTGACCCGTCTCGGGGGTCACTGGCCAATTTTCCGCAGCGTTCGGTCCACATCAGGCTGAATTCCCTGCACATGCTTCTGAACGATTCCATCGTCCCTTAAATGACTGCAGGCAGTCAAGTTTTACCTTTCCACGCTAAAGATTGGAGGGAAAGTTTTGAAGGTATGAATAGTATTTTATCATTTGCATTTGATATTACTGCCAAATATGATAAAGAGTAGTGCAGTGACTTCTGTAAAAGCGTTTGCTTAGTGAGTGCTATGAAGTGCACACATAATCTGATATTTGTTTTTATACCAGTAGTTATGTAAAATCATGTCTTTTGTAAGGTTTTTTTGACCGAATACATTTGTCTCCTTCATAAGCTTGATTATTTAAAGTAAAAAACACACATAGTTCTCAACTCACCACTGGCAAATTATCCATAATTCGTCATCTCAGAAGGGTCAAGCATCACGCCAGGCCTTTCACCATCTTCCTTAGCCTATGTCACTGCTAACAAAGCTAACAGGAGAAGACCGGTCGCACAACCCCATGCCTTCCCTCCGTCTGCTCCTCGTACAAGGTGAAAGAACTTCTCGCTTGTTACCGCCACCGTAATTGGTTTCAGTGAAGAGATGCACCACGGTGGTAATTGTATTTTATGATCATTGAATTTCATTAAGTGTCTAATTGAAACATTGTGCCCGGGTGCTGGAGAAAAGCTAATTAAAAGGAGGAGCCCCAAACAATCTGCTACCAATGAAGTGGGAATTGAAGAATTAATTAAATACACAACTTTGCTACAAAGGCAGATTTACTCCGCGAGAATGTTATTCTGATGGCTGTTATGAGTGTTATATGTTGTTCAATGCAAATAAAAGCGAGCCTCCGGGCTTTGAATTACCACATTGATTTAGTTGAAAGGGATTCCAACAGCGCTCCAAGCCTGGTAAAAACAAACATTCAAATGGAGATAAAACAGTGGTTAGTTGACCTTAAAGCTTTGCCAAACAGGTTTGTTTTGCCCAGTTTTAGAGAGGTTTGGGATACTCTTGGGCCGTCCTCATTGGGAGACGGCTAGAACAAGTACAAAGCAGCATGTGTAGGCATAGAGACGTACCAAGTTAGTTTGGACCAGATAAAACCAAGAAGCCATCTAAGTGGATTAAACTTTTTTTAGGCACACACATACAAAAAAAAATAGTAATATCTGTATGACATTGCTCATGGTAAAGGAACAGTCTGAAAAACCAACAGCCTGGTTTGCTGGTCCTATCTGGCCACTGCAAGCAAGTTTAAGAGAGCTTTAGGCAGTTTTCAGCAGGTCAGGCCGGTAGATCAGCCGTCCAACCAAAAGATTGGTCAACCAATATGATTGTCCTAGCTTGAGACCATCTTGGTTGGTTGAAACTATTTCCAGAAAACACATAAAAAATATTAACATCTTTATCATATTGCTTTTTTCATTTTAAATGAACTGTATGAAAAACCAACAGCTTGGTTTGCTCGTCTCATGTGGCCTCTGCGAACCTTACATAGCATTTGGAAGTTTTCTGCTGGTAAGTCTTGGAAACCATCTTAAAAAACTAAAATCAACTTGACCGAACTGCGGCTAGACCACCTAAGACCTGCAAACCAGCTAGGCTGTTTTAAGATCCTTGTTTTAAGATCCTTTAGAGGTCTCTCACCTCTAAAGCTCCCAGTGACCAAAACACACTTGAGGGTGAATCTAATTTTTTGTGTCAAAACACCCCATTCCATCGTGTTCCTGATTCCTCCAGAACAAATCAATGAGATTCATTAGGTTCAAATCCCTCGGGATTAGCTGTTGCACAGTCACCAAGATAAGAGAGATAAAGAGGAGATGGGAAGAGAGAGAAATAGAAATAGAGAGAGTGACAAGAGAGGCACAGAGAACCAGATTAATGGTGCTCCATCATCTCAGCTGGACTGTTTGCTGGAACAAATGTTGCCGTATTGTACTGTATTCAAGCAAAGCTTCTCTGCATTGATTTCGCTGTCTAAGCATTACTAATGACTGACTATTAATTTCATCGTTTTGGAGGCCATAAGCTCTTCTTATCTCCCCGGCGTGATGGTGCAGGGTATAATCAAAGTCAATGGAAGACGTGGCACCTGTCAGCTTTTGCGTACCTTTATATACACAATCGTTAATGCTTGTGTAATACAAATTCACGTATGTCATGACATCTCAAAATCACACATACGTGTGTTTTGAACATTTAACTTTAAAACCATGGTAAAAGGGATAGTTGACCCAAAAATAAAAATGATGTCATCATTTATTCAACCTCTTGTCATTCAAACCTGTATTTGAACGCCAATAAAGCTATTTTTGAGAAATGCGTTTTGCGTCCATACAAAGGTAGTCACTGGGGGCCAATGTTGTTAGTTTACCAACGTTCTTCAAAATACCATCTTTTGCGTTCGCCAACAGCAGAAAATATCAATAAATGCGTTCCAAGTTAATTTCAATAAACACCCTAAAATGATTTACTGCTTGCTCAGGGTAGATTTCTGAGTGATGTGCTCATTGTCTTGAATTATTGGATATTGTCATCTCTGAGGGTGCATGAGATGTCATTATTAACTGTTAAACGTATTCATAACCTAAAGACACGTCAACCCAATCTTTCAGCCGGGACATCATACACTTTGGTTTCCCGAGTCGGTCGTCGGTAGCACCTTTGCGTGGCAAAGTTTTTAGCGATTGAGCAACCCCCCCGTCCCACGAGCATCCGGGAGCGGGGTAATTGAAGCACATCGGAGGAGTTTAAATTCTCATGGCCATCTCAGCGTCAAACACGGCCGGCCTTGAAAGAGCAGATGCAAAGGCAGTCAGTTGTGAACTTTACATTTGCAATTGTCAAAGGCACGCGCGGGCTTGAGACGACTAACGCGCCGCTGTGGAGAAAACCGAGAAGAACAGACTTCAAAATAAAGAGAGAATATGACACAATCTGTGTTTCACATGAAGGGGCAGATTGGACCGGTCGCTCAACGTCATCTTTCCTGTGATCTGAATGAGACGGGAAAAGAGGAGCGCCGAAAGCAGAGGGCCGCGTGAAATGGCACGCTGTTAATACCGAGGCTTACCCTCCGATCAAAACAGCATTCATGTAGCGTTAGGGAGGAAGGTGTAATTGGCATCGGTATGAAAACACTTCAGAGCTCAGGCAGATGTAAGTGTGCTCGCCTTTTCCTGCTTTAATTAAAGAGGGGAATTTAAGGGATGGAGACTGTTCACTCATTTGAGCTCCATCCTTGAGCTCCACAGACCGTTTGTGTGGAAACAATGACCCTTTTCCTGAATTTTCCAATTTTGGGGTTTCTTTTCATGGTGCTCGGTGACATTTAGTAATGGCGTGTCTCTCTGTGGGTGGTGCGCGTTTGATATGCCAACAAGTGAACACAACAGACTAAAGCTCTTCGCAAAACGCATGTTTAAAGACTCGCTGAAACTTGCTTTGTGTTGGTTCAATTAATCGTACACCAAGTGAGTTAATTCCAAAATGGTCCACAGAGTCTTCTCCACAGACTTGTCATGGTCCTAAAATTCATTCTCGGAAAATTATAAGGCAACAATGAAAGAATTCATATCTGACAAAATCAACTCATTAAAGTGTCATTGCTGTATTAAAATAAAGTTTATAATTCGTTTCCAATGAATATATTACAGATTGCACAAAACACTCTGTATTTGTGTTTTTGACACAAAATCATACACGTTTGACGACACCAATGTTGCCAGATTGGAAATGTCCAGCTATCGTACCAGAAGCTCAAAACTATCGTATTTAGAAGGAAATTATTGTAAACAATTCAAACGTATTTGTAGTGGAGTAGGCGGGGCTAGACCGTGGTTCGAGACCGGTGATTATTTGTTAAAGAGCGCCAGCTGTGCACGCACCGGTCTCGAATCACGTAGGAGATCGGGAGCATATAAGAGGACGAGCGACCGGACCGTCGAAGAGAGAGGACTGGGCCCAAACATGTTTGTATTTATGTTTTGTTCGCCGGCGGCCCCTCACTTATTACTTTAATAAATGTTTGCCGTACTTTATTAAATGTTTGCCGGTTCCCGTCTCCTTCCTTCTCTACTTTGAATCTCTCTACAGTATTGAATACAGTTATTCAGACCAAAATCATTGACACAACCTGTAGAAGGCGTTGGTGTCATTGCCTGAAACAGGTCTTGGCCATACTGCAAAACTCGGCTCCTTTTCCCACTCCGATTTGTTTGTTTTTTGTCTGTAATAATTTTTAACCTGCTCAATAGAATGTGCCTTCCTCTTTCTTTTCGCCTTTCCCCATTCTTCACCTTCCTTTTCAGGACTTACCAAAGTGGGCCGAAAGCTTGAAAATGCTAACTTTGCTAGTTATATGATTGGCCGAGAAGACGTAGCGTGAGGCATGCATACCTGCACGTTCTACTCATAATCATGATGGTAGACGTAGGATCCAAAGCTAGATCAATGAGTATAGAAGCCACACAACAGCAACGACCATCATTTGAAGCGTCACAAAATTTGGAAATTACTGTACATTATGGGATTTTTTCGTTACTGATCGTACATTGTACAGAGGTCCAAATGTGGGTACAAATACGATAATTATGGTACGTCTGGCAACACTGTCCGACAAGCTTTTCGACTTTTGAAAGATTATAAATTATGTTATTCCAACAATTCTCAGGCTCCATCGGCTGTGCGCAGAATCCATGTTGGCACAGATGAAAGCTCTATTGTTGAAATGGACCGAAGCAACGGTAACAAAACAATACTTAAACCAAATTAGACTGGAGTTGGGTGAACATATATCAACTGGAAAAGCCATTTATAAAGCTGTCAACAGCCCTTCTGTGTCTCTCTGTGCTTCATTTGGAGTGGCCGTTTTACCCTGCTGCTCCTGCCTCGCACTCAGAGATTAACAGAGAGAAAGAGAAGTCTCACATGCTTCATTCTACTTGTCGCCACATCATGCGACAAACAGACTAAGGCATGGCTCCAACTTGGGGTGAGCAGTACGAATAAAAAAATATACATCATATAAAGTTAAAGCCCCACTGCAATGCCTGGGAACGTGCCGTGTTATTTGATGCGGTGATTTTTTTTAACTGAAA
Organism: Triplophysa dalaica; assembly: GCF_015846415.1. Lineage (NCBI taxonomy): Eukaryota > Metazoa > Chordata > Actinopteri > Cypriniformes > Nemacheilidae > Triplophysa > Triplophysa dalaica. The sequence goes on along the minus strand of NC_079565.1, from coordinate 4,256,116 downwards.
ATGCAGAGAGGGTGAGACATATCGAGTGACCCTGCCCCCTTTTAAAATAACCAAGAGAGTTTTGTTTACAGCACGCAGTCAGCCTGGCAAACCTGCATTTAAAAGCGTGTTGTAAATGTCTATTGAAAAGAATAGAAAGATCAGTGATGTGTCATTTGAAGCGTGTTATTTACGTTGGTGAGTGACACTGCCGTTTGTCTCCTCCTTTACTCATCAAGGCTGCGATGTCCAATCCCTTCCAAAGAGCATTAACACGCAACATTCTGTGTTGACTTGAAACGGATCGAATACGTTTTGTTTTCTCAGCAGATTTACACGCATGATCAGCTCTGTGCTATCGTCTCTGAACCAGACACTAACTAACGCGAAATTAAGACTTTAATGTTAATGGTTACAATGTCTGGATCATTCGCTATTTCCCATCTAGTGCATTATGCGTCATTCACCATGTAGGACAAGTGCGAACAAGTGGCTAATTTGAAGCGCCACTTCCGCAGCTCTCATAGTGAAGGGGCGGGACTCTTCGGATTAAGCAGATTTGATTAGACAAGATCTTTGTCGATGGGCTGAAGTGTAGCATGATGTCATGAAATTTGTCGATTTTTTTTGGAGCGCACATTCCAGACTGTCACTTTTGAATGCTTATATCTTCTAAATGGGAATTTTGTTGGCACGTAGGAGCATTTCAGTATATTGACGTCCATGAAGCTAACTCATTTTTAATAATTGTAAAATCACTTTCAATTTGATTTCACTGGGGGTTTAATGGTAATGAATCAAGTTAATCCGACAATTGACACCCCTTTGATTAAGAACAAACAACACTGTTTTTATCTTCTCTCTTCTCTTTTTAACTCCTTGTCAGTTTCTATGGCTGTGTTAATATAAAGAGATGTGTTCAACAATAAAACAAAACAAAAAAGTTGTTTATTATACTTTTTTCCCCTTAAAACTGTAAAAAACGGATTAGGATTAATTTGTTAAAAACTTTTCTCAGACCTGTATACATTTCTTTGTTCTGCTGAATAAAAAGGAAGATATTTGGATATTTATATATGTCAGTAACCAACAGATCTCACCCCCCATTGACTCCACATTGCCTAGTTTGTCTTTATCTTTTCACGTTATATAAACAATTCGAATAGAATGAGAAGCATATTGAAAACATAAATTGCATGTTAAAGTTGTGTCAATGCATGCACCGATGTAACCACACATCTCCTCATTTCAACCGTTTATCAATATGTACAACCCTATAGCCCAGTCCTATCTAAACTCCAATTTTGAGAGTTGCCTCTGACAAAGTTCTGTCACGAAACGTATGAGCAGAACCCAGATGCAGGCAGACGAAGTTAAAGCAAATAATTTTATTTAAATAACAAAACAAAACCCACGATGGGGCAAAACAGATACTAGTACTCACAAACAGAAAACTCTCCACGAGGGGAAGAAATTAAACATGATAGCAAATAAAATAATAAGTCCAAAACACGAAATACTAGGACAGAACTCACGGGGAGGAAAAGCACTCAGGGTAATCCAAATATAATCCGGAACATGGGGCAAGGCAAGAAAGACAAATACAATACAATGAACCGAACAAGGTGTGAGGGGAAACAGTGGTATTAAATAGGGACATAATAACGAGGGGAGATTGCACAGGGACGGAGAAGGGCAGGTGACAAGACTAAACACTAATGGGAGACAGGTGACGGAGATAACACACTAAGGGAGCCTAACGGAGAAACAAGGGGGCGGAGCTTAACGGAACACAGGATGACACGCGGCGAATTATCCAAACATACCGCCACGTGTCTCCACATAAAACAAAACATACACACAAGACATGATACTGTAGCAACCCTGTCCCAAGGCACGAAATCCAAGAACCGAAAGGACAGGATCGTCACAAGTTCTAAGTCAAAATTGGGGTCAAAATACAATACCTATTTTCAGCGGACAAAATGTGAATGGAGAGTTTTTCTGGAGTTATTTACACCCTAAAACAAAGGCCTGGCACAGCTCGATGTCTGACAGCCCCGTTTGTTAAAGGAAAAAGAAAATGCCCTTTTCAGCCTCAAAACTCTCAACTCCATCCTGTCCTGAAGGGAAAATTCACAGTTCCCCATCAGGCTTGATATACAGCCCCATTGAGATGGTTTGGCTCTCCTCAGCCGCTGCAGATAGACCTGCCGACTGCTGTCCAGGTTGGTCACATTGACTAAAGGATTGTTGCGTTTAGCCGAACGGAGACGAGGCGCCCCATGCGTCACTTGTGATTCGTCCACCTCGCCGAAGAGCTTGTCAGTGTGTTTTTTCAGTCACACAGCGTAAACCCCATTACCCCCGTTCCCTTGGCCGCCCTTCTCTCTTTTATTAGCCGAGTTACGGCACAGATACATTATCAAAGCTAATCAGAGTCAAATGAAGAAAAGTGGCCGGGTGAGAGCGAATAGGCACTTTCTCTCCGCAGCAAGACAGTGTGGTCAAAGCGCTTGAGAAATACACACTGACACACACAAACACAAGTCTCTCTCTAAGAAACAAGAAACACACACACCTCTCTGGCAGGTGAATCTGTTTTACATTCGTGTGGCGTTGGGAACTTAAAGACGGGCTCCACAAAGGAGCAGAATGTACCGGAAGGCTTTTCCACAGTCAGTCCACAGCACACCAGCGAACAAAAGAAGATAAATTATCAGACAAAAAAGAAAACAAATTTCTTAATTACAGCACATTATAATGGGAAAAAAACAAATCAAACAAATCCCAAAACCAAAATCGTTTATCATAGTTAGGGATGTTTTGACATAAATGTGATGTGCAATATACTGCATATGTATATATATATATATAGAGAGAGATTTCAGAGAGAAATTAATCAAAATAATCAATTACAGAACAAAAAGGTCTTTACTGAATGCTCAACCTCTTCCACTGATAATAGCACAATCCGTCTGCGTGACTCACTTCGACCTCCAAAACCTCTCTCACCCCCTTGGTAACTTACAACATCATGCCAAAAATGACACATCTGTCATTTGAATGAAATAAAATTTGGCTTCACTTATTGGATCAATGCCGTGCTCTTCCGCGGTGGATACGAAGCTGTTGTCTACAGGATACAAATGGAATCATTTAGCCCGTTTCGATCCGTTTAGGCACCCAAAGCTTATCGATCCACCCCCCCGCCCCCCCCGTTTCAACTTGTTTTGACGTAAAAATGATACAAGCTGTAATCTTCCCCCAGAGAGAGGAGACCGCACAAATGGTGCACGGTGGAAGGAGTCATTCGAATGGCAGGTGTGTTGTATGAACACGGAGCCGGTGAAGAATGCTCTTTCCAAAGGGGAGCATATATTGATCGGCTCGAGTCATTTGCTGTAATTGAATACAAAAAATGTATCAGCCGAGAGGTGAAAAGCGAGCGATATTTACTGTCAGATTTGTGTTTGGAAGTCTACACGGATTAGAAGAAAATGGAGGATCGACGGAAGCTAATAGGACAGCCGAGACAAGCGCTGTGATGCTAACTAGGCTAACACAGCTTGGGTGCTATATTGTGAGCAAATACATTGAAAAGGCATGTCAAATTTTTGGCTTTCTTCTATGTAAGTGGAAAATGAAACCTCAGATGGCATGCCCTCGTAATACCCATAATCTGGTCACTTGACAATTACTTAAAAAAAATCACTAATATGTGATTGAACCTAAAGTACTTTATTATATCTATAGATGATGGTTTCATCGGACACACGCGCCAGGCCTGAAGTCAAAGAGAGGTCTGCGTTTCTTGATCAGTATGGCTACTCACTAATATTATAACTATTCATATTTAATTCATATAAATATTTAATTGTATAATAATTGTATTTCATAAAAAATTGTTTAATTTTATTGTATGTTCATTCTATTAAATAAAAAAAATGTGGTGAATGGGTCGTGTAATTTTGGTTATCCAGGTACCGGTTGTTCTAATGGTAACCCAAAATAATACTGACTAGACACAATTGCTCGCTAATGTAATTTACTTATTTCTTTTGCTTGTTATTAGAAATAATCTACAGACACAATTCTTTGCGGATGTGTACTGGAGGTTTTGGCCACAACAGCGTGGATGCGCAGTAACGTTTCTGTTGTTTCTTTGAAACCATCTATACAACTTCCACAAATATATCAGCCAATATCTTTTTTTTACAACCGTACAGTCTTAAAAATAGAGGTGCTTAAAAGATTCTTCACAGCGATACCAAAAAATAAAAAAAATTGGTTCCACAAAGAACCATTCAGTCAAAGGTTCTTTAAAGATCCATCTCTTTCTTACTTTTTTTATAATTTGAAGAACGTTTTTTCGCCACAAAGAACCTTTTGTGAAACAGAAAGGTTTTTCTTTTGAAGCATCCTTTTTAAGAGTGTATTTCAAGCAAATTTTTCTTCATAGAATCAAAAAAGACCAAATCCATAAAAACACTAAAGGTCGACACCCTGAATATGGTACAAAAGCACCAACACAAGTTTCATCTTGCAACATTTCCAAGTACCATCTTCCCCTTCTTCCCCCAGTGATATCTTTCCATATCAATGAGAGTGGCAAAAAGGCCAAAAATACATTAAAAAAAAACAATTTTATCTTAACAAAGCTCATCCTCAGAAAACACGCCGTGTAGCCACGCTCTAACTGATAGCGTTTTACATCGCAATCATGCGTCATTATCTTCGTATCAAACCATCAGCAGCATAGTTAGTAAGATACCGATCACCCTTGAGGACATTCGCATGCTTTGCCGCACTAAAATTCTCAATTCTGTAGATTTTAACGTTAGCCCTCCGCGAGCATACAGATGCGTTATCTTCTAAGCTACAATTCCCCCCGGCAGTTAAATTAAAGTGGAAGGGCTGTCTTACTTCGCCAGATGGAAAACATCTTTTCAGACGTATTGTGCTTTTCAGTATTCTGGCCTTTACAGCAGCAGAGTGCATCTGAGCTGTCACTTTGAAAGCTTTATTTCTGCATCTACAAGTGCTTCCGTGACAAGGATAGTAGATATGCCATTAAAACGCTAGATTTACTCTCTCTTTCTCTCTGCCTCTTATTTCAAAGTCCATTTCTCACCTCTTTGGTATTTTCGTTTTCGCTCCTTGTGCATTTTCGCATACAAGACAGGCGGCGCTAGGCAAACCCTCGCCAACCACAAAGCGTGGCGAGATTGCACCTGCCACACCCTGCGACTGGAATTATGCCAATTTTATGCATAATCTATAGTGCTGTATGTTCTCCACTTCAATACCACCTTCGCTATCCCAGCGTTTCAAATGTCTGACTTTGAGAGTGCATTAAATGTTCTGTTGGAGAGTGGTGCGGGCATGAGGGAGAGGCTGACTGATGGAAGTGCATGTGTAGGTACGACCCCCTTTGAGAGCTTGTGATTGATGTTCAACACAAGCCGAAAAATGGGCAAGAGCCGCGAGGCTTGATGACTGCAGTGTCATCTGCACTGACTGTCCAAGCGATGAGAAAGAGATCCATCTATCCGTCCATCTACAGTACTCATGTGTGCAACTAATGTCTCCAACTAGTCCTCATATATTAAGTGAATATTTTACTAATAATAAATGCAGTAAATAAATATATTTAGTTAACATAATAATATTTTTTTAATTTAGAGACGATGCTGGCATTGTCATGTCCTCCATGGCTTCTTCAGAAATGTTTATTTTATACCTTCCAAAATTAAATCTGTTATTTTATTTAAAAATATTCCAGATGTTTGCTCTTTTTTCCTTTCATCAAAATGAAATAATAAAAAAAAGGGTTTTTTGGAAATATCGTTTCAACAGACAAGCAGCCCCAATATCTCTCTCCATGCTATTAATCTTTTGTAACCACACAAAAGCAGTTGGACCAGGACAATCATTCTTCAGAAAGGGACATTTCTTGAAAAAACAAAAGCACAGACATCAAGTATCAGCAAAGCATTAAATCTCATCTCATTCTAAAACATTCTGTCCTCTTCTGTAATACAATTACAGAATAAAAATTATTTTACATTTACATTTAGTCATTTGGCAGACGCTTTTATCCAAAGCGACTTACAGTGCACTTATTACAGGGACAATCCCCCTGGAGCAACATGGAGTAAAGTGTCTTGTTCAAGGACACACTGGTGGTGGCTGCTGGGATTGAACCAGCAACCTTTGATTTACCAGTTCAGTGGTTTAACCCACTAGACCACCATCTCCATGGTGAAATGATAATACAAATAAAATATACAATATAATATAAAATGATTATATAAATATGCAATAATATGATATCAAAATATACAATTAAAATATCAAAATCAACTAAAGGTTAAAGACATCGCTTCCAAGTTAACCGCATGAAGGTATCATGTTAAAACAAATCCATGACTTAATCAGTTTTACAGTTCAAAAGGATCCAAAGCTTAACATATTATGTTTATTTTGAGAGCTATACCGCACGGCTAGTTAAGCAAACACATCTCACTGTACATTTAAACCTTGAAAATGGTCAATGCAGGGCTAGCAACTTCCAATGACTGCCCAAATATGCTTCCCTTTGACATTCAACTGAACAAGAAAACATTTGTTTGACGTCCGTGTAGCAGCGAGCAGCTCAGCAACGCCTTATACCAATACATACAGTACAGCACAATAAATAAATTACACAGCTCCGACAACAATGCTGTTTTTACGTGTTGGGCCCGTTCTGATTAAAATGTCATGGGTCAGGTTCATTTTCTATGATGTTTCTGTTGAACTTTACACACTTGACTTGTTCTGTCCTGAAAATTATTGCCGGGATTGGTAATGTTCTTGGGGTGCACTGACGCCCCGGGCTTCCAGTGAAGCATCTTGGATGTTACGGTCAGGAGCCAAAATGTCAGACGCAAAAGGTTTGAGGGAAGTTTACTTCAGGTCTAGACTATAACATATTTGATTTCTCAGGGTTAGATCATGGAGGTTTGGTGATCCACAAAAGATTGGGGTGTGTTGTGTTTTTTATGAATATAATGAAGTCCAGAAGTCTGAAGTGGATGGGTCTTAAAAAACAAATTGTTTAAGGTGGCTTAAAAATGTGTGCATTTTGAGTAACACTCGACATAATGACCTGTCTATCTGCTTGATAGGTTCAATTAATAAACACATCAAATCAATATTAGTGAGCTTAAATCTGTTTCAGAGAAATCCATTTTAGACACATGAAGAATCTTTTCCTTCAAACGAGTGATTCTTTCTAGAATGTCATTGAATGTCAATGCGACACTGTTGTTGTCCTCAGGGTTATAAATGAACCTCAAAGGTACATGGCCCTGTAACCACGGCATTCAAAAACAAGATGGCGTCGCCCTTAAGAAGCTCTACACGACAACATGACTCATAACTCCAAACACAAGACTCTGTTCTCATAAACTGTTAAATTACACTTTTTGTATTGAAGAGGCAGAGAGCGTCTGATGATATTTGACCCTCGGTCTTTAGATGGCAGTAAATTTGTTTCCAAATGACGTGTTTTAAAGTGCCCCCACGGAAAAAGTATGTCGGAGAGGGGCTTATGATGACAGATCAAATGGAGCAGATGTGAGCCGAGGATTGTGGGAAACATCAGAGGGGTTGTAAATCTCTTCGCTTGGACTAATGAGTGTGACAAGAGTGGCCCGTGACGTGCTCTCAAGACTGACAGAGGTAAGTGGGGTGGCGTTGACAGGGCGGTGATGTCAGGCGCGCGAGCGTATGTGTGTGCGTGTGGACGGCACTCTGTCTCAAGAAACCTCATTAACATCGAGGTCAATTTTATCAGAGCCCAAGCTGTCGTTTTCCTCACATTACCAGCGGGTATGAAAGAAAAAGTGAGAGAATAAAGGGTAAATTAGGCTACAAGCACGGATTTACACACGCACACACACTTCCTGGATAATCCCATCCTAAATGATGGAGGCTAAAGATTTATACATCAGGAGCGTTTAATGAACATACACGGATGAAAACAGAACTCAGCGGTTTATTGATTTTCTGGTGTGTGAGGACTGACTGAGCTTTCTTTACGTAATGGTGATAGATTAACTTTATTTTCCAGGTTTCAAAACAAGAACCACATAATAATATACCTGAAAATAAAGCGTCTGTCATCTTTTACCCAGCCTCATGTTGTTCCAAACCTGTATGACCTATTTCATATATAAAAAAACGTGACACTTTCTTTGACTTATCAATAGCACATAGTCACACATGACTACGACAGAACAATACTCCATCCAACATATGCATCATATTCAAAATGAATACACCAATGTGCAATGAGATTAAGAATCTACAGAAATAAGTACAGGGTTCAAAGTTAAAATATTCAGTCATATAAGGAACAGCATCAGGCAGAGCAAAACATGTTTTTCAATTCTGGGTGCACTTACCCTTTAACCCAGATCTTTCTGTAGATTTCCTCTTTCCTCGCATCTTGCTTTACATCCAAATCCAAAGAGTCAAACATTCAAAATATGCTGTAATCTATCAACAACTGGAAATGTTTGCCATCGGCCATACTGTTTATTTCCTATATGCTCTGGGAATACGTCTACATCATCACCAGAATAAATGCCCCAATTTACCTGTCAGTCTCCTGTCAACTTCTATATGAATCCGGACGGCCCCTATTCTCTGAGGTAGAAGCCAAATTCAATTGGATTCCGCTCTCAACCCCTCTCCTCACCCATACTCTCAAGGACTGTGTCTAGATGTTCCCTTTTCTTTTAATGTGACTATATGTGGGCGGGAAAACAGGAGCTGACAGAAGCAATTCTCTTCCATTCGCTTTGTTAGGCCACCTAAAGGTCGCCATTAGTCTCTGTATTCTGCCCTGTAGAAACCTCAAGGCACGCAGGCGGGTAAATGCAACCCACGGTGGTGGCCGACGCCGTGTCGTTGAGTGATTCATAACCTTACATAATCAAACTATGGGGATAATCTGTCTTTATTAGGGCTTCCAGGTTAAACACAGAGCCATTGCTGTCAGCTATCCCATGAGGCAACGGGGAGAGAGAATCTGATAGCCGTGGCATGGCGGTACGTCTTAAACATTAGATTTGGGTGAATGGGTAGGGAGAGAGGATCAATTCTCTCTTGTGGGTGGAAATAATAAGGATGCAGGGAGGCAATAAAAGGTTTTTTGTGCGTTTCAACAGTTGTCCAAGGAGACAAACTGATGGTTGTTTGTTAGGGATAATACAGAGGAGTCCAAAAGAGACCACATCGACAATCTCACACACATCTTCTTTTTAATTCCTCCTGTGGTGAAAATCGCATTTGGTTAATATGTCTACGTGGTTTTATGACAAACCATGTGCAAATTCATCAATCAATACTTTTGTCTACTATTTTCTTCTCAAAACTGCAGTTTACTAAAGACATTCTCAAAAATGCATGCACGTACGCACGCACACAATGTGGTTATCTCAGAGAAGAATACATTTAAGATAAAAGAGAGAAACACAGGTCAAATATTATACAGATTATATATATTCCTAAATGTAATAATAAATAAAGTAAGCAGAATGTTACATTACAATCTTCCATTAGAAATATTAAAAATAAAATTATGTTTTTGCAAGGGTATGATGTAAGCCTATTCAACTTTTGTCTACTCAAAAAAAAAAACCCTTTATAAGCAGAAAAAGGTAAAAATAACTAATAAGTTCTTTCTCACCAAAGTGGTAAAGGTTAGTCGGACAACTGAAGAAATTTCAACTTTCAATCAATAGAAAGATGACCTTTACTGAAGGCCCTAATCAGTTTGAACTCCTGTTGTATTGGCTTCGGTCAGCCACTGCTTGCTTCAGTTTCATCTCACTCTCACCCGTTCGGTCTCGTTTTGTCTCACTCTTTCTCCGGCGCTTATCTTTGAACAAGGTCATTATGCTTTGCATTAGCTGTCTGAGCTACAGCTGATTGCTGGAAAGAAAGATTGATTTTCTCTCTGCTCTCGCTTCAGGATCTGAACCGTTGTCCAAGATCAAAGTATCATCTATCAAGGGTCATGCCTGTCAGTGTAATGCCACAGTAATGTAAAGAAATTGACCCTGAAGTCTGATCCGAGCTAACCAATGCACATGGCCTGAGGAACGCCTATCAACAAACTGTCATTATTATAAACAGAGCCAATATGTCACTTTTGTCACAAACCGAGACCATAGGGAAAAGACCAAAATCACATCAGGAATCAAAGCCCTGCCTCTCAGGTTAAGAAAACATCTTTATAAAGGCATCATGTGTTTTTTACCTGTCATCAGACATGGACTTTAAGGATAGAAGGATGGAAAAACCAAGCAAAAAGGAAGTTAATGAAGGGAAGTTGTGTGGATGCAACAACTAGTTCAAAAGCTGTTTGTCAAGACAAGACAACCAACACGCAACACCCAATAGCAACAACTCAAACACCCTAGAATCTGTGCAGTTAGTTAATTAAAGACCACCTCGGAAAACGCAACCAACGCTGGTCAAGAAGAACTGTTTCACTACACAAACATTTAAACAACCCACCCAACAGAATATTTATAACCGAATCCAAATGATAAACAAACATTTTTAAGACTAAATATTAAGATTTAAAAATAGGGAAGTGCTTCTGAACCAGTGTTCACATCTTGCGAAGAGGTCTATATAAGCTATAAAGAAAACATCACATTGCCCACTATTATTAACAAATATTCTGTCTCCAATGATCAACAGTTATATCACTATACATTCAGTTTACTTTCAATGCTAAAATAACAAATATTTCCTACCTCATTTTGAGGTATCGTATTTTGCACAGTGCCTGTTGAAAAGAGAACCCATTAAAACCGGCTAACAGAAAACAGAACAAAAGCCTTTTGTGCAAATCACCAAAGCTTTCCTGAAAAGGTCAAAGCCTGTTCTGTTGGTCTCAACATGCAGCAGAGATCAATGCACCACTCCCCTTGTTTCTTCAAAGGTGTTTTGTTCAAACAGGGTTTCAGATTTAGAGCCATGCATGTTTACCTCCAGACACTACATTACTGAATGCTACACTAAACTTTTCAACACTCAATTCACAGAAATAAAACTCTAACGTTCCTCCAATCTCTTTCTTTTCAATCCTTTTTATGTTTCTTTTATCATCACTGACTTAAGATCCTGAAGTTGACAACAGAAGGATATTATACAGTACAAGAAAATGTTGGGAGACTATGTAATTTATTTGTATTTCAATTCATTTTTAAAAAGTCCATTACTCACTTCAGGGCCCATTGGGGCCCATGAGTCAAAGTGGTATGTTTTTTTTTCAAATAGAGCGATTGTTTTCTCATGCTTATTCACAAGCCACGGGTCAGCAGCCGGCCGTAATCTCCATTCCCCACCAAGGACAATTTGGAGAGATATCATGAATAAAAATGATCCTAATAATGAAACAAAAGAACCCACAGCAACTATGAATATTATTACCTTCATATCTGAAATGGTTTGTGTCAAACCTACAGTATCTGAGAAACAAGGTAAAGCTTTAAGCCCGACATCATTTTCTATGCCTGTGTGCCCTCAATTAAAGTTTTACCCTCCTATAACAGAAAACGGCAACATACGCTCTCTAAAAATCAACAGAGATGCCCTTTTATTGGCAGATTCAGGAAATTGCTTAATTTTTAACCCTAGTGTTGCTCAAAGCCGGTAGCAAAAACATGAGATAGCTGAGAACTAGAACAAAGCCATGCACTATAAAGTAATTTTAAAGTTTACTCTCAAATACATTGCAAATACTTTCTGTCGCAAGGCACTGGCACATCTATGAATACCAATTGGTTCCTCTGCTAGGGTAAGGCCAAGTTACACATTTGTAGGCAAGAACATTGCTTTTCGAAGAATAATTTTCTTTGTGTGGGGTTACAGGGGTGAATATAAGAGGAGGCATTCCTCAAAATATGAGCAACATTTAGAATTGTACATTAATGGGAGCTTTATGTTATAGCTCTTCTGTTCCAAGGAACTTTCTTGTTTGCGTCCTTGACCCAAATCGCCCAGTTCCAAAGGGAGAGCGAATTAGGAAAAAGAAATACAATTATATCAAATTTAGTACTTTCCTTGAACTGTCAGATAAGGGGACCGCTGGACCCTTACAGACTGAGCTCTAAGCTTTGGCCGGGGTCTTACATCTGGAGACACAGACTCGGTTTTCCAACACCTTATGGGAATAGAGCTAGACAAAGGTAAAGGATTTTGCACAAATTACATACACATTTATTAATAGCTCTGTTGAGTAAACGGACTGGGATATGAGAGGGTACATGAAGTCAGATGTATTATTAGATATGGTTGATAGTCGGACTCTGATCGTGGTACACTTCCATTAATGAGGGGCACAAGGACCGCGCCCTCGCAGCTCAAACTTATTTCTGTAATTCGCAGTGAACTTGGAAAGTGTTTTAATGATGTATGTTTTATAAGCTGGTGTCTTTGAAAAGGACATTATTACAAAACTTGAGTATTTGGAGAATTACATCCTCACGCCACTATTTTTCTTTGATCAGGCTTTGCAAGATTTCAAGATCAAATATAGATTTTACCTCATCACACGGGTTTACGAAAACCAGTCAGATTATTCTTCTTTGCCGTTGCAACAATATGCCAGTTTGAGTCATACATCAAATTTCAAGAGCAGTGTCAGATCAAAAACTTTGATCTTTGATAATTCTGGGTTTATCAGCTGGACATGCTGTTATTTCTCTTATTGACATTTTGACATGCTTTTAATAAATTGATGATGATAATCTGATGTGCCCCCTGTGCAAAGCACAAATCCTCTAATAGGACCAAAAGATCGCAAGTTAACTTCAGACCGGGTGTCTATAAGAGAACCTTCTACCAAGAACATTTCATTCTCTAGTTTCTTAAAAAAATAATCTTTGTAAAGGTGCAAGGTTTTATATAAATATTCAAGGTTTTACACTTGTGGCATTGAGAAGCTATCAAAATATTTTCACCATGTCCCTCAGGTGATAAAAACATTTCATATATAGGAACACAACAATGCTAACAATGGGAGGAAAGGGTGCCGTGCACTTCAAGGGTTTGAAAGCAGAAATGTGAAGTACGAAATCGCTGGTGGAAATATCTTCTCAAGACCACCCGAACAGCCGAGTCCTTTGCAATTTTCAAGAATCAACTTTTCCACTAGCACTTGACTGAATCCTGTTAACAACTGTATAGCGTGTCTGGATTTTTGTAATGTAAAAGGTCCTTCTTATCTGCTTTACATGACATAGTTATATATTAAATAACTTTGCATAAGCAAGGTTAGTATTCGGTTATTGCACGCTAGTCTTAACTTTTAGCATGTATAATGAAAGTTAAAAGTAATTTTTAAAACTGGGCACATCCGACATACATGCTTTAATGTTTGCTTTTTTCTAAAGGAAGAATTCAATTGTTGAATAATGCAGATTACTATTGACAATGAAATGTTGCTGAACAAGATGAACCTGGAAAAATTCCTTTAAAGAACCCAGGACACAAAATGCTTATCTAGGAAACATATAAGCATACATTTGTTTTTTAATCTCCAAAGTATCCTAAAACTAGTACTCGAGAAAAATTCTGGTAACACTTTACTATGGGGTCTTGTTTGTAAACATTGGCTATTAGCTAACATGAACAAAAAATTAGCAATACGACTTGCTTTCTTCTGCAGAACACAAAAGATATTTTGAAGAAGATTGCGCATTGACTTGCATTCGTTTTGTGTCAATAGAATCGAAGTCAATGGGTATTGCCATTGTTCAGTTACCAACATTCTTCAAAATATCTTCTTTTATTTTCTGCAGAAGAAAGTCATTCAGGTTTGAAATAAGATGGTGAGTAAGCGATAACACAATATAAATGTTTCGGTGAACTCTCCATTTAACTTGTCAAATATATACTGTAGATATAAACACAGCATATCTCTCAATTCGGATTCTCTGTGCTTCTGTTCAAACACCATTCATCCAGCGAGTCTTTAATGTTGTGGACTGAACCTTCCATTTTTTTTCTTCAAGATATAAACACCAATACATCAGTTCAAACAGGCCATTTCTTACAGCTAGAGACTGGAGAAGAGGTGGTGAAGGAAGAGGGGGATTTTAGATTGGGGTGCAGTGACAAAACCCTGGCGTGAAAGGCTGCATAGCCTGGATGCTGTAGAAGAGAGAGTATGAGCATCAATCCAACGTTTCCTTAACCTTAAAACAGATTAGGAGCTGACATTTTAATCAGTCGATATGGAAAGTCTGTATATAGGGTGTCAGTGGCAAAAACAAAAACAAACGTTGTGTAGCGCAAACTTAAGTAACGTAGACCTCTGCAAAGAATCTACAACTGTTGAGTAGTTTTAAATGAATTTAATAGAATTTGTATTGAAAAAAATATTAGTATGCATTAATATTAATATAAATACAGACTGGAAGTTGACTCTGAGTCATAGACTGAGTCTGATAAACCCGACTATAGATGGGTCGTCATACTATTTTTAATTGTATTGTCTACTAAGAAAAACATTACAGTATATGATGTATGCATGCATTAAATGTGAATTTATTTTTTTGAATTCTGGAAAACAGTTTAGTCAAGATTATAAACATTTCAAATTTTAGCAGTACAAATAAATAAATAATTAAAATGTCAAAAATTCCTAGAGGTAAAATTGTATGATTGTTTTAATATGACATTCACAAATTTAAAGCGAAAACATTCCCATGGTTGAAGAATGACCCAGATATAGTGTGTGATTTTGTGCATGATTGTTTGCTTGTTTTGGCATGAGAGATTTATTTCTCTTCACTTAATTATAGTAATTATATGGGCTAAATTATAGACATTACACAGGACTGTGCTTGAGGTGAGCAATCCAGATAAAGAATTTGCATCTGGAAACTGATAGAGAGGGAGAGAGACTGGACCAGAGATATAAATTAGATATGCAGAAGTTGTGTTCTGGTAAAACAGCAGGCCC
The DNA here is from genome assembly GCF_015846415.1 of Triplophysa dalaica. Lineage (NCBI taxonomy): Eukaryota > Metazoa > Chordata > Actinopteri > Cypriniformes > Nemacheilidae > Triplophysa > Triplophysa dalaica. The sequence goes on along the minus strand of NC_079565.1, from coordinate 4,241,100 downwards.
TCGAACCTTTGTACGGTTCAGACAGGCTTCACAGGCTGGTGGCGACTGTACATACGATTATACATCTGCTTATCAGCGAGAGCATATATGCACAGAGACCATCATCCTGCCCCCTCAGGTTGTCATCACACACTTGTTTCAATGTCAGTTCCACATTGCTGGACTGCGGGATTCTGGCTTTGCAAATTTAAACAATGTGGTCAAGGGAAACAAACTTCCAAGACAATCTGATGTTGTTGTGTCTACATTCAATGGTTTGGTTGAGTAGCCCAAATAAATTGTATTACAAAAACCAAATAAGACCATTCTGCACAGTCTGAGAAGATAACTGATTTTTTAGGGTAAAAAGGCAAATTATGGCAAATACTATCACTGACTTCTAAAATGTAATGGAAATAACATATGAAAGCAAAGTAATAATTTTATTCTGTTCTGTTTTTCCAATCAGGCTAACCTTCTGCCAACAAATTGGCAAACACAATCAGCGCTGTTATAAAGGGTACAGGCAACCCAGATGACAGAGCAGAAGATAACCCAAAAAAGTAATCAAAATGGAGTCTTCCTGCGAATAAAGGTCACGGAAGGGTCAGCTTTGGAAATGCCACACAGCATCTCTCCCGCAGTTGCTCTTCAAAACACATTTCGCCGCAGACACTATACACTGGCCGCTAGAGACGGCCTCTCTTATTTCCTCCCTTATTTGATCAGATTGAGGTTCAGAGGAAGCAATGTGGAAGCTGGGAAAACGACATAGGCTGGTATAAGCAGACGTAACAGGGTGAACTGTAAGTTCAGATGCAATTTAGGTGGCCAGCTGATCCTAATATGAAACTGATGGAAAGTGTTTTGTCTTCTATGGCCGAAGGAGTTTGAGATGTACAATGCGTAGTTTAAATTTATTAAGCTGTTCAGCTGCGTTCCGTAAGAACAAGTTATAATTTATTTACTGATTGTCCATAAAATGCTTTTTGCCCATTCACCATTGAGTATGTGTCATTTGACATAAATAGCAATTAGCTTCTACATTCTTTTTATGCCAGTGTTAGTGTGCGGTGTCACAAAGCCTTGTAATTTGGTATTGTGATTTTATTAAAAAGCACTTAATTTAATGTTCCATTAATCTTAAAATAACATTAGAACAATTGTGTGCATGTTTTTTCGTGCAAAATGCGTAGGTGGGCTGAGTGGTGCTCAGTAAATTTGAAATGAATGAATCCGTTACTGGACTTCATTGATTTAAGCAAGAGAACTAAAGCCACTTTTACCTCATCATACAAAAACATTGTAAATGGAGCTTGTTAATCGACATCACGCAGCCTTGGATGTGGCGCCATCTTGGCAGGATCGCTGCTAGTGTGTACAATGCAGTTTTTGTTTTTCTGGTTCGATTAGGAAATATGTCTATGGTAGGTCGATCTTGCGGTGTTAAAAACTGTAATAGCATTACGCAGGGCCGTTCAGGAAAAGCACATGGTTCTATCACTTTAAATTTCTTATATATCAAAAACAAACAGGCAACTGTAGCCTACATATCAATACAATAATAGCAGGAAAGTATTAAACTCCTAAAATGGCGGTTTGCAATTGCAACATAGGCCGTGACGTCAGCTTCACGTTCTCTATACTGGAAAATAGACTCACTATAAACACTCGCATAGACCAAAGATTTATGGTTGGTTGTCCATATATAAATATATAACTACCATTTAACAACCTCAAAGGTTTAAATTGGTCGATTATGAGGTGTTACCACTCAAACATCATATCAAGACACAAGGCCCAAACAGGAAACGTTCAAATCTGAGTATGAACAAAGTACCGCGAGAGCGAATCGAAAGCTGTACGTTTCAGTCGCTCTCGCGGTATTTTGATGTCACGCACTGCCGCTGATAAATCTCCGTAACCAGCACGACGTCGAGTTTCCTCAGCCCGTTAACCACAGCGCATACTCGATACTGTTTACATCCAGTGATATTTATAGCGGTGAAAGAGAGTAATATAAACTCATTATACTCACAATACCAACAGTATTTCACCCCTCTCTGAGTTCCTGATTTCCTCGAGCTCCTGCTGGGCTGAACGTCACGTCACTCTTTAATCCAGTCCGTGAAGTAAAACAATACAGATTTCGTTTTCATAACAAATCGCAGCTACGCAATGGAGTGTTACACAATGTCCTTCGCGTTGAATTAACACGTTATTTCAGGTAAATATTAAAACGCGGCTGGATTATGAAACGGAAAAGATCTCGCTCGCACTCGCGCCATTCGGATGTGACGTCACGAAGTAAAGGTAAATTGGCGCCATTTTTAATCATTTAAAATAAAGTAATGCACTGTTAAGAAGAAGAGGAATGATGGGATGCACAAATTAAGGAAATTATAGATAGATGGATGGATTTTACAGGTAAATGGCTATTCGTAGTTCGTGTTTGATAAATAGAGGTAGATCAGCACTATGTTAGTGTCAGTGATTTTTCATCTGATTTAATATGAAAATGAAAAGGGTATGAAATAGGACATGTTTCATCTTTTCTATGAAATTGAGCTAGACAAATGTTGGCTCTCAGTCTTTGGTGGACAAATTACATTTTTACCAAGTACATACAACTATCCAGCTGATGGAAAATAATAGCAGCAAGAATTATGATGCAATGTTTCTATTAAGTTGGCATCTTCAGTGACAAAATCTAAATCTGGCCCGATTTGGGTTTACATCAATTCTTGAAATCGAACACAAGACATGATCCAAGGCTAATTCAGAGTAGCGTGTGCAATAAAATAAAGCTTCTATACATCTTTGCGAAGCCACCGTATGTCACATAGTATGACACACTGGGGCGGCTTTCCAGCCCAGTAGCCTCAACGGTCATCAATCATATAGACTCAGAATTAAGAGCTTTGTTTACCTGTGCCTAGCCAGCAGTTTTTTTAATGCTGACTACAGTATAAGAATACAGACTCTGTGCTTTGTTATAAAGGCCTGGTCCCTCACAGTATTATTGGAGATAAAAAATGATCCTGGTGTTGAGTGGATGGTATGTCTGTGGAGCAGTGAGGGCGGTTGAAACTCTTGGGTGAATGCTTGTGCCTTAGTAATATTTAGTATAACATGCAAAAAAATCTCAAAAGACATCTGTACATTGAAAGCAAAATTTGTTTACAACCAGTCTCATCATGAGGTTTTGTTTCTTCTAACGTTAATTCCTTATTCATAATTCAGCATTGGATGCGCGTTGAAATGTGATCTTAGCACGTTCCTTATCCAAGACATTGTCAAAGCTCAGAGGCTTAGCGCACATATAAATAAACCACGAGAGCCTTGTCAGCCAGCATCATTGTGCTTTGGGACTATATGCATCGCTTCTGTCCCAGCAACATATTCATAATTCAATAATTTGTACTGAAAGTTTAATCTTTGGCTTGTTAGGAAAGTAATCGTAAATTCCATGTCATTTTTGTTGTCTAAGCTGGTGTTGTTACCTGTCCCTCTATGCCACCGTCTAACATGTTGCCTTGAGGCTGATTGGTATAACACTGCTTTGTTATGCGAACGTGTGTGTTTAAAGTTGTATACATTTCTGTTACAACAACACTATGCATTCAGCAGTCTATCGGTAGCAATGCTGAGGTTTGTGTATAACTGTGAAATAAAAGCACTTTGTTAAGGGATTGCATAGGTAGATAAAAACAAGTTTGAAATTAGTTGATAGTTAATTTTATTATGCTGTATTTGCAAACCATTTTACATGGGTATTATGATGTAATACCAAGAATACCAGCTTGGTGAGTGGGACTTTTTTGACAGGTGATTGGAAAGGTGGTGGAAAAGAAATGAGCTTGTTGACATCAGCTGGAAAGAGTATTTGTCTAATTGGAATATTAATAAATCATGCAAAGTTAAAACCAGGAATGTGCATCAATATAATCAAATGATAATAAAATAATAAAATACTTACAATGGCATACCACAGTGCACTTGCTTGGAAACAATTTGTCTGACAAGTCTAAAAGACATTTCACTTATTTTTTCCACCTTAAATTATAAACGGCAATAGATCTGTCAGTAGAAAGCTGTGATATTATTTTCACTCTTGTGGCACATACATGAGTGGATCATGCATAAATCCAGCACGACTCATTAAATTGAGAAAAATGCACCTGAAAAACCCTGATGTATATAATTTATGAAGTCTCAAATAATAAATAATGAAAAACACGTTCTCCCAATGGGTCTTGTCAAGTGTGTGCACATTTCTCACTGCTGTATGATGGAGTCATGTGGAGGTGGTCTCGTAGTTGCCCAGGTAGCAATATGTGGCGTGTGGTTCAGCGAGGTAGCTTACAGTGTAAAGTGCTTCTAAATTTGACCTTGTCCGGGTAACCTCCAAAGAACCCTGCTGAAACCATGTTTCTCTGATCCACACCTATTGTTGCGTTTTTGATGTACAGTTGAAGGTCATAAATCGTGCTAAGTTTTTTCCTTTGATAACATTAAATCGCACAGCTTGATCGGATAGCCTTGGGTTGGGTTGATTTTATGGGGCTGATAAAAATATGTGTCACACACATTTGGAATTTTATATTAATAACAGGAATTTTATAATAATCGCACAAAAGCAAGCAATCGTTGTATGCACGATGCTGTTCTGCGCTAACCAAGAAATAATTTATTTTCTTAGTATAAATCCCCTCAAATGCTTCTTACGAGTATCCACCCAGTTAAATTTCATATAGGAACCCCACCTGAACTCAACCTCTAGATTAACCCATCCTCCCGTTTCAACGCAGTGAAACACCTCCCCCCGTTCATGAGATAATTTGGCCCAGCGAATGTTGGTGTAGCTTGATAATGGAGCGAGGTTTCGTTGCCGTGACACATTTGTACCTCTCTCATCTCATGCTCTCTATCTGTGTCTCTATCGCTCTCTTGCTCCTCAACGTGATGCTCGGCACGGCGGAATGGAACAAGAAACGGCTGCCATTATTGCGGCTGAGTGCCATCCATCCAGCTGAGAATCCCTGGGCCAGAGATCAATACACACTGGCAGAGAGATGGAGTACAGCAGAGAAGAAGCAGTGAGTGAGCGAGAGAGAGACATTGAGAGATACAGAGGGTATGTTTGGAATACAATATTGAATCTGTACCATACTGTGCTTGGTATTTCCATACAATTCTTGACATAGAATATTTGTGTAATAGTCTCATTAATGTGGGCGGTGTAGATAATCTTGTATCCAAATATGTGTCCCAGTCTGTCAAATCCAGGCTAAAGACCTAAAATCAAATTATAATAATGAACATCAAAGTTTGATTTCAACTATTCTTTACTATTTTTACAATATTTGCATAGTCAATATTAAAGAGATTTAGGTTATATTTTCACAGAATATTCTCTACATTGTGTACAATGATTTTATGTAGAAAACAGTAAATCAAAGAAAACTGTTTTTACAGACTGAGCAATATTTCTCTTGACCTTACATATCTTTTAATTTGAGTTTTTAATGTGCAAAATCAGTATTGTAGACACAAATGTAATAGTTCAAGCATATCTTCTTTCCATACAAAGAAAATATTCAATAAATATGTTTTACAACTGAATGATAATAAAGAAAAGAACCCAGGAAGATAGAAACTTCAGTATAGTTTAATAAGCATCCTAGGGTGAGACCTCAATATAAAAAATCCCTAAACCTAATAACAACCTTGCTAACTATTAATAAACCACAAATTAAGAGTTAAATGGGGAAAAAGGTCAAAGTTAATGATTTGTTAATAGCAAGAATTGCTCCCTTTACAGAAGTGTGACAAAAAAAATTCTCCAAATTCAATGCAAACGTGTTCAATGCGCGAACACGTGTTTTTCTGTGTCTTTGGTGTGTTATAAGTTGCCCATACATGTATTAGACACGTAAAATTGCAAAAATGCAAATGTCGGAACAAAAGATTCATTCTATCTAAAAGCGAATGATCACGCAGACCTGCCTGAAATGCCTCTTGTAACCACACACAAACGAATCTGACTTGACTAAGACCGCCCCCAAAGGTGGGTACCTATAAGTACAAATGCTTTGGAACCCGATGTTCCAAATATGGTAAGAGGTGTTGCATTTCTGTCACACGCTTGCAGTATTCAACCAATCACTACGCACTGGTTAACTGGCCAATCAAAGCATACCTCGATTTTCAGAGCGATGAGCTTTGTAAAAATCTGCGCGTTTCAGATAGGCGGGGCAAAGAGGAGGTACAAACATTCACGGTATAAGAAAAATACAGCGTTTTTGAACACTAAATCGTGTATACACATTGCATTACATCTAAAACAAACTATAATATTCGTTTTAGCCCTGATTTATTTCCCCTTTAATTATGTAAGTAAGTGACCCTTAACCTTTGCACTGTGGTTTAGAAAAAATGAAGACATCCCATTTATGATGTTTCTTTCCAATGGGTAGGGACAGATGTAAGAGAATGTCACATCACACTGTTAGACCTGGCTTTGTTTCCCAAACAATCCCCACTGAGGTGTAGCTGCTCACTGTTAAATAATTACCAGTTAAACACATTCATCATCGCCGAATATGCTTCTGTTGTAATGGTTCGTGGCTCTTATCCAGTTCCCGTGGCTGTAATACACAGGGAGAGTTTTTCAAATGAGTTTCATTACTGTAAATGATTATGTTTGCCCCCTTTAGATGCGCACGAGGCAGCTGCTTATTATGGGGAGGCATTTTAACAGTCGCTCACCAAGGAGACGACGGGCCAGATAGTGTTATCAACCTCTTATCAGACTTCAAAAAGAATCGGTTGGCACGGACGGCCTTCGGAACGGTCTGATTCGACTCCAATGAATAAATTTGGCATTAGTTTAAATGAATGAATAAAGATGAATTCACGTGCCTTTGAATATTTCTGGGCTTTATATTTAAGTAGAAAGTAGAAGGAAAGTAGATGGTCTAGTTAGTAATCGTTCAGAAAATTATTTTTCTTTTGGCACTGTCCTGAAAAGCAGATGCAGGGGTTTTCTGAGGCATTTTGCCTTGGATTTATATGGGCTTTTTGTTTGTTGTACGCTTTCAGCAGATGTAAATGTACAGTGTTTTTCCGTCTGCAATACATTGCTAAAACATGTCTGCTGAAACAACATGCAGCGCTCAGTTTTTCTCACAATTATGAATTTGAATGTATGCAAATGTGTTTTACGGGATCATATGGCGCGAATACGTGTTTTTCTGTGTCTTTGGTGTGTTATAAGTTGCCCATGCATGTTTTAGACACTTAAAAAAAGAGTCGGAACAAAAGATGCATTCTATCTAAAAGCGAATGCTCACCCAGACCTGCCTGAAACACAAATCTACGTCAGTTCGTGGTTTGATTTGACTAAGACTGTCAAAAGTTATACGCAAGTAAGGTGGGCGTACCTGCCAGTACAATTGCATTGGAACCTGATGTTCCAAATATGGTAAGAGCCGTTACATTTCCGTCACATGCTTGCAGTATTCGACCAATCTCTACACACTGGTTAACTGGCCAATCATAGCAGACCTTGATTCACAGAGCGATGAGCTTTGTAAAAAATAGACAAAGAGGAAACATTCTACTGTATGTTTCCCAATAATGCACTTTATGATAGACGTCTAGGAAATATGCTTGGAGGAAACTTTGAAAGGTCAGAGGTTGCTCTTTTGAAGTTCTCAGTTTTGTTTCATTTAAGGACCACTTATATGAATGTGTGGCTTTCAGTGTGGCATCTTTGACATTGAGAATTGTTTAATAAAGTCTATGACTTCTCATTGCACAATTCTAGATCTACAGTATCTAAAGCTCCGGAAAATTGCAGTTGCCCGTTTTCTCAAGAGGAACTTAAAAGCAAAAGACATGCTGTTAGCAAAGCCTCTATTTGCTCTCCATTTAACCTCACTTAATTCACTCTCAAATAATTAACATTTTATCTGTGATTTTTCTTCAGTTGATCAACATAAGGCATTGACCTTTGCCTTGTCCCGAGCACAGGACAGCCACACAACCAATTGGGTAAAAAACAAACTCAATCTATAGGCACGGATATGTGCAGAAAAATACATTGCAGCTGTTGCAATAATTGCATTGAAAGACGCCTCATCAGTTTGTCAGGTGGGGCAGCTGGGAATAAATCTGGGCAGATGAAAACAGTCATTAAAGGTGCAGCATCCTGGAAAATGTATCCGTGTGTACTTTATGTATGTAGCGTTGACAAGAAAGGGGAGAATCTCCTTCACGGGCCTGAGAAGCAGGTGACTGTGAAAAGCCAACATCAACAATTCTGACTCCAAGGACGATATTGAGCGAAGTAACTCAGCCACGTGTAGTTCCAGGCCTGACGTACAGTGTGTGTCTGTCTCCTCGTTTTTTTCCCTCAAACCACGGGTGCACGTAATTGCACGGAGTGACAGGGTGAGAGACACGCAGACGAGAGAAGAATAAGAGCAGGGAGCCGAAAAGAGACATCAGTCATGAATGTGCTGATGTTGCACAGACGCTTGGCCGCTGAAATTTGTGGATGCAAACTTTAGATCTCTCTCTCTTTGTCTATCAGCGCATCCCTCGCTCGTCCTCTGTGCATCGCACCATGGCAACAGAGTGAACAGGAGATGGTTTGATATCTCTTTTTCACGTGATTGACCATATAGATTGCAACGACACTTTGTTTTTCCTCTCACAGATTTTCCCTCAGGGCAGTTCTCTTTAAAATATCTTCTTTTGTTTGCTGCATAAGAAAAGAAAATCATTTAGTTCTGAAATGACATGAGGGTGAGTAAATTAGAGAAGTTTCATTTTTGGGTGAACTGTCCCTTTAAATTTTACCTGCAGAATTTTATCTGCATAATCTCAGTCCTGATAAAAGAACATTTAAAGTACATTTAGACCAGGCCAGCCGGTTGTCCTCTGTTTTAAACACAGCTGACATCTCAACAGATCTCTTCTCTGACTCTGTGTGTCATTTTGTTAGCAAACAGCTGCCTCTTCGTCTCCTCATTCTGTCGTGCCGTTGCATAATACTTGAATGCCAGTCATATAAAGAAACCGCCCGAAGAAGTTTCTCTGTGTACTCTCAGTGCCATTTCCTTCCTGGTTTGCTTTATGGTGTCCTTTTTTATGTCGGAGAAGGTTTAGGTGGCTTAGAGTCGAGAAGAGAATCTCAACTGCTCAAACACGTAGCGCTCGGTCAAGGACACATGTTAACCAGATAACCTGTTAAGGAAGCCATGATGGATGGCATGTACAGGGATATGTGATGTATATCACACTTTCTAGACACATGAGATGTAACACGTCTACATCTGATACCATAGATGTCCAAGGAAATTACAAAAACACGATTAAGCTTAGAGAAAGACTTGAAGTTATTGTTACAGTGATGAAAAAAAGACAAATCCATTTCTGATTTATATTTCCAATAGGACCGAATCCTGGATCGGCTCAATTTCTTGAACCATCATGTAAGTGCAGCTCCTCTCCAGCCAGATGATAAAGAAGACATCCACGGTCCGTAAAATGGGGCAGCTGTGATCATTTCTGACAGCTCTGACGGCTAATTGGGAATTGCACATCTGACATCCATGGGACATGATGGCAGGCACAGCTTGTTCTTTTGATGTTCCGAATCCTGACCCCAGTTGTCCTTCCAAGCGAGGAAAGGGTCCAGCAGTCAAGCTGCGCTGCTGAGACGGTGACCTCTGGTGTTTGTCCTCGGCACCCCGATGAACTGCTTTCCTTCACTTCTTTTCGTTCAGCTCTTGTCCGAGAAGCCAGATTTTTGGTGTAGATATTAAAACTTCTCTTTCTTCGCAGTAATTAAATTGAAGGATGTTTCCAAAAATGTTAATTAGGAGCTTTTTGTTATTGAAATGTGAAGGATGCACTTCTGTTCCGAAGGCCGACTATTTATGCATCAGAACGGCAAAAGAAGTGCTATTTTCCCGCTCCGAATGTGACAGGTATATTGCCACCATAATTGCATAATTGCGTGTTATTAACGGGAGTTTAATTGCATCTAATTTTAACTGCAGTGGGTGGACAAATATCTTTTTTGTTCTGAATTACATCCCCTTGTTTTGTTTGACAGCTGATTCGAGAAAACGACAATACGCAAATACGCCTCGCAGCCTAGGACTCAAATTCTTGGCGCCGCCGATGGATTTCGAAGCTCTCACATTCGAGCTTGCCTCTTTTCGGCTGGACACATCTGGACATGTGGGAGATGATCCAGTCGCCCTTGGTGAGCTGGACTCGCGCCATTATCCAGAGGGGATTCCTTCCCCTCGCAGTGGGAAGCGCCTCTTACTTTAATGATGCGGTTGAAGAGCGGGCCATGAAATCTCAGGCATGTCACAAATACTTCTGGATGAAATTGAAAAGCACTTCAGTCTTGTGCAATAGGACGCAAACAGGACATCTAAAAAAAGCTACTGTTTAATGAGATGTTCATGGAAAGTTCAGCTTCGCATTTGAGATCTGGGCTCCTTGGTGGACAAATTTTGTCATTTATGATTTTTGGTGCTTAAAGGCTGCTGTCGGTTGTCTAGAAAGCATTAGGATATTAAAAGGATAGTTCACCAAAAATGTAAATACTTACATTAATTTCTCAACCTCTTGACATTCCAAACCTGTATGACTTTGTTTCTTCTGCAGAACATAAAAGAAGATATTTTGAAGAAGGTTGGAAACCAAACAACATTAGGCCCCGTTGACTTTCATTTTATGGACACAAAACCACAAAGACATTTCTCAAAATATCTTCTTTTGTGTTCCAAGGAAGATGGTCATATTCATATTTTTAATGACTTGATGATGAATATATGAGGACAACAGTTTTACTTTTAAGTCAATTACCCCTTTCATATGGAAAAAAAAAACATATACTGAATTTTTTTACATAAGCTGAAAAATTGCTTTGCGTGATATTGTCTAAATGATAATATACTGTAACTTTGAAGAGTAATTTTATAATTCTATCAACCCCTTACTCCTTTTTAAACTGTAGTCTATTATAGTAACTTAGATGTTGTATACATTTCATCCCCCACAGGCTTAATGATACATCAACCTGTGAATTTTCTCCCACACGTACGGTCTCATTCATGTTTAGGTGTAAAAAATATCCAGGCTCCTGCCGTACGTGCTTATAAAAATTTCCCTCGAGGTCCGGTTGTCAGCTGCATGGGCGGTAATGACGATAATCAGGGTCAGAGATGCCAAAATGAAAAAAAAAATAGCTCGATGGCATATTCTGTCAGGAGGAATTAACACTCTACGAAGTCTTATCAGTGCTGTGCCCTTTGAGCGCACGACTGAAAGTGACGAAGCAGGAGGGTTTCTCGGGCTTATGTCTAAGTTAGTTCACGTGCACGGATACATATTTTACAAGTACCTCATATTCTCTATAACTTGCAAATGCATTCTTAGATGTCTACTTCATTACTTCAAGAGACGTTCCCTCGTGATACTTATGCGATATTAAACCAAGCAACATTCTTGTGGAAAATGTCTGTGATCATTTCAGATGAGAGCTTTCTTTTCAGCCATATTAATATGCTTTTGATGTCTGAATTTTTTTTGAAACGCATGACATGTTTATACAAAAGATCCATGGAGAAAAAAATAAAAGTCACAGCGGATGATTTCTTGACCCGAACTTCAGCGAGTGTTCCCCTGATGGAAATCATAAGTGTTCTGGTGTGTGAGGATATAGTTCCTGTTGTGACCTGTTCGGAGGCTTGTATTTGCTTGTCAAGCATCTCCTGCGTTGTGCAAATATAAGGTAAAACACAAATAATTTTTGACACATTTGACACTGCTAGAGGATGAGCGAATGATGACAGAATTTTCAATTTTGGGTAAACTCTTCCTTCAACGTTATGGTCAGTTTTCTCTTTCAGGTCAAGCACTGAAGCAACATCAATTCTTAAAATTCTTCTTGATTTCAAATCTGAAGTTTCTCAAGTTTCACTTTAGCTCCAATCCAGGTTTTCCAATCTATTCCCACAGCTGCAAAATAGCATGCAGATGCATTTGGGTTCCAACGGGGGACGATATTTGATGTGAGTTACCCCTATGAAGAAACCCTGTTGCTATGAGACAGATTGTGTTTTTCAGACACATGACCCGGATTTCGGCTTTACAGCCAAACCAGAGCGGCCCACCTCGTGCCCTGTATTCCCACATTCGTCCCCATGTTTATACCCTCAACAGTGGCGGAGTTTCCGTCTAAACTCCGACCGCAGACGAGAGAGGAGGGACAGCGTGCCGGCTACACGAAACAAGGCAATTGCATTTTATATTGAATTGGGAATTGGGGACGGGAACAAACTCTGTTCTGTCAAGCTCCTCTTGTATGCCTAAGACTTGAAAGAGAAAAAAGAAGGTAAGTAATGCTTGAAATGTCTCAATGAGGTGATCTGGGATCAGCACCGTGCAGCTTAAACTGCTGATGGTATAACCCTGTCCTTTGGAGAGAGATGCTGGCAGGTGGAAATATCAATGTGTCTATAAACTCAGTTTTAAGACAGGAAGAGATTTTCAAACACTTAATAATTCAATCATTTTAAATAGGAAAGAATGAAAGTATTGCAGAATCTGTATAATTTGTAAAAATAGACATGCTGGATCAGCTGTCAATAAGAAACTTTTATAAGAACTTTAATTTTAACATTCACATCGATGATGTGACACATTATTGAGTTCCTGTAACTCAACTATTGGAATACGACGCTAGTAACAGCAAGGTCACATGTTCGATACTCATTGTGGCGAGTAGATGTTCTATTTTTTTACACATTTCTGGCTTCCTTCATATGCTTAATGAAAAGTAAATAGGGTTCATTTTGATTTCGTGTTGAGTTTTTAAGAGCATCAATAATAAAGACATACATTCGTAAATAGATATGTGCATGAGTAGACAGCTATACTTGGTATGTTAGTCATTTTATGAAACGTAACACAATCCCAGATTGAATGTGTGGGTGTTTGAACATTGGACTTGGTTATGTGACGTGCGTGAAAATCCACACGTCCACAAATGTGCCAGTCCGCAACCTAAGCGAGAGTCGTCTTAAGCTCTTGAGAGTGTGATCTAATTGAACTGACCTCTCAGCAGAACGGGCACGATTTCTTCGCGGCGTGCCAGTGCTGCTGAGAGGTGACAGCAAACTCCGAACAACAGTAAAATTTAATCTAGCATCCAAAGATAATTTCTCCTCGCTGCATTATGGAGAAAATAGGAATGACGGTAGTGCATGATTACATGAGTGCAATATAAATGAGACTATTTGGAACGAGGGGTCACGGTTTGGCCGGCAAGCACCACGATGAGTTAGCTCATGCAGGTAGATGCTGTATACTGTCGGGGGATCTTCATTGTTGGCCATGTAAAAATATTTGCACGCAACATATATTTTGATAATACTGTTTTACTTTGTATTGAAGTAAGTGTTACCACTTCCAGTTACCAGTTCCTGATTCATTTTTGAACGGGTCATTTTCTGCTCCCACGGTGTTGTAGACAGTGTTAATTCTCTCATTTATTTACCCTCATGTCATTCAAAACCAGTTTAGCAGAAAAGAGATATTTTGGGAAATGTCACTGTGCTTAGTTACCATCGGTCTTAAAAATAACTTCATTTGTGTTCTGCAGAAGACAGAAAGATATGGAAATGATGGAACACATTTTCATGTACTTCTGTACCATCAACCAATAGGTGTCAGCCTAGGCAATTCATCGAAGATTACGGGCACATTGAAGCAGTTCAAGGAAAAATGTGATTCAGACGCACGGCAATGAAGCTTACAAATTATACGCAGACGGGGGCTTAGGAACATTGAAAGGGTCGGTGACCTTCGAACATGCTTCTGCTGCATTTTTGAAGTAACACAGGGGGAGACGTTTGGTCCAGCTGCACCTGTGCATGCATTACATGTTCTTGCATCCTCTTGACCTTTCTGACAGTGGGGCAGCTGGCGGTGGTCCACCTGCCTCTGGAGATGGAACAGGGAACACGGACCCCAGCTGTGATAGAGAACACCATCACGTCTGAGGGGAGATGAATCGTGTCTGTGGATGTGTGTGTAAGAGAGTCATGTGTGTATTAGCTTGATATTGTGGGCGAATCAAATGTATCTACGCAAATGTACCTTTTTAAAGCTAATTTGTACAAATTATTTCACATTTGTTAAATATTTTATTATTTCAAACCAATTGAATGACATGAGAAATGTAATGCGAAAGCTTCCCTTAAATGATAGAAAATAACACACAAACACCTGCTAAAAGTGTCTGCATTTCTCACCTTTACTGATGCAAAAAATGACACTCCAAATACATTTTTATTTACTGTTTGTACATTACAAAAATCGGCGTTGGGCCACCACTTGATGTCCAATGTAAAAACTGGGCCCAGAAGTGAAACCATCTGAGCGTCGCTTCTTTAGAGAGTTCTCCTCTTTGAGCTCATGTTGTCTGGATAGATGAGAAATCATAAAATTCTCTCTTTCTCACTCTCTCTCTTTCCCCAGCTGGCTCTAGCCGCCAGAGGCTCTCTCCATCATCTTACATTCAACAGCTCCGCAACATCTGTTCATTAGCTCTGACAGATGAAAGAGGGCGAACGAGAGAGAGAGAGAACGAGCGAGTTACGGAAAGAGAGGGAGACCGAGACAACACGTTGGGGAACCTCTGAGTTCAACATCTTTTTTTAGAGGTAGAACGATAGACTGACACCCCACCCCTTGCGCATCTCTTCATCTCAATTTCCTGTGATCCGCGAATCACGATGACTGTGTGTGTGTAAATACAGTTGCAGATGTTACGATGGCATCCTTGTGTGTATATGTTTAGCTTGCCTTGAAGTCTTCAAGCAGGTGTCACGGTAACAGGACGTAGCCGATCGAGACACCTGCTACATTCGCTACGTCCCCTTCATACCATGAACGACTCAGAAGTGATTTGTCTGCTCTCTCTCTCTCCTACTGTTTTCACCTCGGGTATCTTTTTACAGTTCTGTTCCTTTCCATCTCTCTTGAAATGTCACTGGAAAATCGTTGCAGAGCAATGGCGCTCTTGAGAGCCAGATAAATAATGCAGGCTACATTATTCTAGTTGAGCCCCTGTCAAATGTTTGTGATAAAAGAGGCAAAATCAAAGCTGCAGATGAAAATACTGCGCTCCCAAAATTGGTGCAAATGTACTACCGAGACACTTTTATGTACAATAAAACATCATCCGCTCATAATTTAAATGTCATTAATGGTTTGGCGCATGTGGTAAATGTTTCACAATTTAACATTGCAAGAAGAAAATAAAACTGGATGCATAAAGGAACCTTTTATACTTTTTTTTTCAATTTTAGGTGAACACTGTAAGACTCAGGGCTAAAAGTCAGAAGGTGTTTGTCCATCCCCCAAATTCTAATGTGACCAGACATACTAATTGCCTTCCTTTCGACGCGGACGCAGAAGTATAAATTAAAACCGACATGTAGGCTACGGCATAGAGGCTATGGCATAGGTCCCACGCAGAACAAAAAATCTGGCTTTAGGAGGTGGTTAACTCTAATGAATATAACAAAAAAAAATCATAATGATGGTCCTAAAAATAGATGTTTTATTTAAATTATGTGTATTCAACACTATAATGGTACCACTAACTTAAAGGAACAGTTCACCCAAAAAATGAAAATGTTTCATCATTTACTCTTTTCCAAATCTGCATACATATCTTGGCCGACTACAATAGTGATAAAATTGCTGTATGAATTTCTTGGTTCTGGCAACCACAAAATAAGATATTTTGAAGAATGTATGAAAGCAATACGTTCTGGGGCACCTCTGACAACCATTGTCATTTTTCCTACTGTGGTAGTCAATGGTGGGCGAGAACTTTTTGGTTACAAACATTCTTCCAAATATCTTATGGCGAAATTTATACAGACTTGGAAGAGCTGGAGTGTGAACAAATAGCGAATTCAAATTTTTGTGTAAATTGTCCATTTAACCTTAACCTGCTTCACGTTTTCAAGCATGCAAATCTCCCGGTGAATATACATGAGTTTTTACTCCAACAACATATTGTAATTCTGAATTAGAAATTCTGGTTGACCTGCTTCTATCACCTGCGTTAGTACATTGGTAGTCCATTAAAGGAATATTCAGGTTTGCAAGTGACACCCCACCAGAGAACTTGTGAAATAATGATGAAACGACTTATCCCTCAGTTAAAAAAATCATGTTTACAAACCCACTTTACAATAAGCACTTAAAATGGGCCAAGTCTTAAGAAGTGTTACTGATCTTATGAAAGCAGAAATGCGAAGCTTATATTTTTGTACTTGAATTATTCAGTAAAAACTATTATTTTTTTGGCCAAAGGTGGCCTAATTCATCCTTTCTGAACTTGTAATAATTTTCAAGGCTGTAAGCAATGTGGCCATGCTTTTGAACCCATGCATTATTTTGCCTGGTCTTTATTGTTACTCCCACGATTTTCGCCAAATGGAACAAAAACAAGCTAGGGACAATTGAAAAGTATTTTCTGTGCACATCGACCGAACTTAACTCATATCGATCCCGTAACGTTCCTTGAAGATGAATCCAATAATAGGCCATTAACATGGTTGCTTCAGCATGTAGTCACCTGGTGCAAAAATGACTGGCAGAGCAATACGACACGTTCCACTCTTGGCAGGCCACGCCCTCAGCTCAACTTTCCCCTAAGTCAGTTATCCATCTACTGTCAAGTTTGTCTCCATTTTATTTAATGAGTCCTCCAAAGTGCCGCGCGGGATCCAGAAGGCGGTCTTTGTCATATTGATCTGCCTCTCTCTTCATTTGTCTCAGTTCTTACTCCCACTGTTTCAGTGTGTTTTTGATATACAGCTCAAAAGCACATCATAAGTTCAGCGAGCACTCGCAGTCAGATCCCTCCCTTCGTTGCTCTTTGAAGGCTTCCCGTGCGAGCGGCTGGCCGGGGTGCTGATTCATGACTCTCTTCTCTCGCTCTCTCCCACTCAGCATCTCTCTGTGGCTTCTCCCAGTGCTGCCAACCACGAGGGAGGGATT
This sequence comes from Triplophysa dalaica, assembly GCF_015846415.1. Lineage (NCBI taxonomy): Eukaryota > Metazoa > Chordata > Actinopteri > Cypriniformes > Nemacheilidae > Triplophysa > Triplophysa dalaica. Next base: position 4,224,006 of record NC_079565.1, on the reverse strand, counting down.
GATGGATGCGCAAGTCTGCAGTTCTGACCGAGTCCCTGGGAGGCAGTGTTGATCTTTAGGAGAATACTATTGGTAAAGGAATAAGGAGAGCACTTGTAGGAAAATCAATTTTAAAAATGGTTATGGAAGATGTGGGAAGTCCAAGTTTATTGTTAAACATGCCAATTGCTTTTTCATAGAAGCATCACAGGTTTATTGTCAACATTTTTCTGTGACTACTTTATTCGGTATTTTACGTTATATTTACATTTATCCATACATTTATCCATACATGCTATACAGTTAGTATTTGCAGAGTGGGTGCATTGTTAGCAACTAAGCTACAGCTGCTTTTAAAGGGACAGTTCACCCGCAAATACATATTCTGTCATCATTTATTGTTCCAAATCTCTGTAAATGTCTTTGTTCTGATGAACACAGATAAAGATATTTGAAAGAATGCTTGTAACCAAATAGTTCTTGGCCACCTTTGACTACAGTAGTAGTTACAATGGTAGTCAATTGTGCCCCAGAACTGTTTGTTTGTCTTACATTCTTCAAAATATCTGACACAGACATTTATAAAGTAACTTTTCCTACTATGGTAGTCAATGCTGGAAAAAATTGTTCTTCCAGGTGCCTTTCTTTGTGTTCATCAGAACAAAGAAATTTGCAAAGATTTGAAACAACTTAAATGGATTGTTCATCCAAAAATAAACATTCGGTCATCATTTCATACCTGTATAAATATTTGAAGATAAAAAAGATATTTAGAATAATGTTAGTAATTTTCAGTACCGGGACATCATTGACTACAATAGTAGGTAGAATGAAATGGTTGTCAAAGTATCCCGAAAACACTTTGTTTTCCAAAATTTTTCAAAACATCTCCTTATGTGTTCAACAGAACAAAAAATTACAATATTACAATATTTTCTTAACTACTATGGTAGTGGATGATGTCCCAGAATATTTCTTTCAAATATCTTTCTCTATGTTCATTGGAACAAAATCATTTATACAGGTTTGAAAGTAAATGATGACAGATTTTAAATTTTTGGATGAACTTTCCCTTTAAGGGTGCGTACATGGAGACAGAATTATCTATTTTGGTGAACTGTTCCTTTAACTGTTTATTTTTTGTGCAGGAAACTAAAACTCAAATGTATCCGCATGAGAACATTGAGTACAAACACGGTGTTTCTCAAATCCAGAACCGTTAGAACACAAAATGACAGGTGTTTTGACATACAAGATACAACCACATTTATCAAAAATAGACTTTAGGTGGAAAAAACAGTCAAATTGTCTCAGTCATAGGCTTCATTACTCAGTCAACTACCACAGCTATGATTTCCATCAGTGCTACTCCAAGTTGACAGCATCCTTTTACCTGCTAAATGGCCTATGGCATCTCAGCAGTTTACTTTCGTATTAGCACGCTACGCTCCCTAGACCTTATCTCAGAAACATTTAAGTATCACAACAGTCATTTTATTATCAATAAGGTAAAGGTACTTTGTTTCATATTTTTGAAAGATCTATTGACAGAAATGCAATATAATATACATAACTATAGGTATATAATGACCTTACATAATGCACGCGTTATGAACCTTAAAATGCTATTTCTATCTACATACACCACGGGGCGCCTTGCATAGAATTCGTAATGTTGACGTCATCTAAGCCTTGCGTCTTCCACCATAGTGCTTTGAAAGGGAGGTTTGAGAGGTGGAGGGAGCCGTTGGTTCCAATTCGCAACCTCACTGCTAGATCTCGCTAAATGTCATACATTGGACCTTTAAATCTCAGTACTCTCTTTCTGGCCCTCTGACAGGAAGCGACACCACTCAGTTCACACGCTCTGTACTTCCTGTCATCAGCCGTCAGTGATATAGGCTGGATGGCCTCCAGCACCAACAAACCATGTTCAGGATCGTCACACCACAGGAGCCGCTGAAGGTAAAAGCGTTTAGCTGCGTGTTTGTGGATCGAGTCGAGCGAGACTGGATAAAATCCAAGAGGATTGCTGATGGGGCAAACACGCCAGCAGGAAGCGACTGGCATTTGTGCTGATCCGATTCGTCTCACACTGTACACCCGGCGTCCGCTGTGAACGAGAGGAAACGTTTAAAGAGAAGAATTGTGTATGTATTGACAGAGCAAACGACAAGGCCTCACAAGAAAAGAGCAAGTCAGACATGAGATCTCATTTATACCTCAGGTGTGGTGTCTAGACATTGATGAGTAAGAATAAAGAGCAAATGCAGGCTTAAAGGGATATTTCACCCAAAAATGAAATGTTTGTTATTGTTTACTCACCATCTTGCATGACTTTCTTTCCTCCGCGAACACATAAGAAGATATTTTGAAGAATGTTGATAACCGAAACCCATTCACTTGCATTAGTTTTGTGTCCTTGCAGTAGAGGTACTGCCGTCGTTCGGTTACCAACATTATATTTTAAGAAATACCAATACAGGTAATAATACAGAATAAAACGGAATTAACATCCATCTTTTTCACAGAAGTTTTGTCTCACACTAAACTTCGCACCTCCCCTCCATCGTATAATAGATTACCCTTCACATTCAAATAAAGTGTTCTGCTTTTTCATGCAACACCTTCTAACTTGCACCTCATTAGGAAACCAATACTACACTGATACTTTTTTGAAAGCCAGCCTCCCCTCCCCAGCTGCGGGACTAAGGCACACATTGACATTTCTGGGTCGGCGGGAACAGTTTTTGGTTGCTGTTTGATTGATGACAATCATTAAATCTTTTTTACAACCTTCGCCAAAAATTTTGTCGGGAACTATGTCACTAGGGTCAAAGCGGACCCTGCTCTTATTTGATTACAGGGAAATAAATCCACTTCCAGTTTGTCGGGTTACGGCGAAATTTGTGATTTTAATACCATCAATTATTCTGTAGTGTAATCTGTGTCATCGCAAGTTTGAGTTTAGTGTCGGTTATGGCTGTCATGGGGTTTGTGGAGTGTTGCATAGTTTTTCACACCTGCTAAGATTGCTCAGTCCTTACCCGAGATTTACTACATCCTCAAAAAATACCAATTTTAAAATCATTTTAGGCTGTCTAGAAGATCAACCTCCGTTATGCAAGGCTCGAATTGAGTAGTTTATTTTTAGACTATTATATACAGTAGAGTATATATAAAGGTAATAATACATAATATTATTACTATAAAGTAGTGTATTGTAACACTACAAATATATTTGTATCTATTAAAATTTGTACATATGTTTGTTCAGGATTTATTAATTTGTAATATTAATTTTAGTCAATGTCGATACATTTATTTAATTTAAGTAAGTTATTTTTACAAATAAAACTGAAAAATTAGAAAATATATTAGTACATTAATAAACGCTTTAAACGCTTTCTTCGTTGTTAATGTTAATTGTTTAATGTTTATTCTAGTATTACCGTTTTCCTTACATAAACATGCGTAGCAGAACACCTGTTTATTTACATTTACTCGTGTGTATAATTTTTACACACGAGTGGTCTGTCTCTTACACCGATAATGTCTGTGATCATCGGGCAGTTCACGGTCTGTTGTTGTTTTCTAAATCTGTTCAACTTTCAGGTGGGAGCTGGTGCTTTTCTGCTGATTTAGTGCCAATTTTCCCAGCTTTCAACTCAAATACAAACCTTAATCATTTCAAGCGAAGACAAACAGGCTGGGATTAGTTTAAAGGGCAACTGCAAGGACGCCGGCACTCGGCTACAGCGGGGGACCGTCAGCACCAGTGCCAGCTCCTTAAGACCTGTAGTGAGAAGACAGGGCCCGCCTTCCCCACAGATGTGTTTATTAATAAACTAGCTGGTGTCTAATTGGCCTGTTAAGCCTGCTGAGACTCCCATACGGAGAGAAAGAAACCCTGTTGGGACTGCGGCATAAGGACAGGGCCATTGACAAAAAAATGCCTTTTAACGACACAAAGCATTCTGGGATGGGGGCCATTGGTGTCATGTGCTATAAAAAAGTACAATGTCAACTGAAATAGATTTGATGTGAAACATATCATTTATGCACGATCATGACATTCCGAACCTGTATGACTTTCTTTCCTCTGCAGAACACAAAAAGAAGATAGTTTGAAGAAAGTCTGTAACCGAACTACATTGGACCCCATTCACTTCCATAACATGGACACAAATTCAAGTTTTCTGAGATATAAACGAACATTTTCTAGATAATACTCCTAATATACAAAGTTTAACCGTACTGAATTGTATTTTAAGCCCTAAGCAAATGCACTCAGTTGTTCAGCATACAATTATGATAGTTTTTAGCTCTGTAATGCTTTTTTCTCCTAGCTGTGGATTGTTTATTCTTTCTAGCGAGCCCTTTTAAAATGATTTTTCTCAATCCCTTTAGTTCAGTTCTCCTTTCGCTGGCCGGTGTCCATATAACCCTCCTCTCCTAGTCCACGCGAATACCCATTTAGGAGGATCTGGCATGGACCGAACTCTATTAAAAACCACGCCACCCGCTCCAACAGTGCATTGGGGTCCAACGGTACTCAACCTCCATGTCTGTCGGAATGACATTTAGAGTTAAAAAAAAAGATGAACAAGCAGTTTGGCAGGTGTAAACAGAGCCATTAAGTTCCCTGGATCTTCTTCACATCTCCTTTATGCGCTCGCTCCGAATGCTGTAACGGAATCCGGGAGTGCGACGCAATCCCCCCCCGCATGACTGGAAAGGCATTAGTTCATTGCTGGCTCAATTAAACCGACAGCTCTACGGGAGACATAATGACTGCAATTATGGACACCTTTGGCGGAGGCAAATCTGCAGCATTCAGCATCAGAAACCGCGTTAGGTCTTAAGGTCAATAGGTTGTGCGTGAGTACAATGCCAAATGTGAACGTGATGACAATATGTTTTATCTTGATTCTTCCTCACCTACGTGCCTCACGTAATGGACTTTAAAATATGCCTTTATCACAACGTCGCACGTCAAGGGCACGTGTTTAAAAAGCCAGGCGAATTTCGAAAAAACACGTCGGTTTTGTTATCCATCACTTCTAAGTTCCTGCTTCAGACGGTGAAACGTAGGTCACGCTTGATAAAATTGAAGGCGCCGTAGTTTCCCGCTAATTTTGTTTTACCTTCCGGGCGTCGTTGTTCTAATCATCGACACCGTTGTTGTAATTACCGACGCCGTAATCACAATCCAAAAGACGTAGAAAAAGTCTTCCATTAATTACTTTTGACGAAGGACTCGAGACACTCGGCGCGCAGTTAAATGAAGATTATCAGACTGAAATCACTCAAGTCCTCAAGGCAGGTATACACACCTGTACGGTTTAAACCTTGACCCTAATAAACTGAAAGACCGAAAAATACTTTTAATTACCTTAGATGTCTGGAAATAAGTTCTGTTCAAAACATTTCGGAGAAATGTTTGAATCTCATTCAAAGTTCAAGAGCAGTTCAGGCCTTCAGTGATTCATCAGTGACATACGTTCTGATCAATGTCAGGCTAAAGAGAGCATGCACACGCAACGGCCTCAACAGCATTTTTTGTTTAAATGAATGCTTAAATGTGCAAATGCTTCTGTTTAGTGCAGCCATACTATTCCATTTGAATAATATAAACAATTGAAATCAAGTGGAAATCTTCATTCACAACCTGTAGAGTTGTGGGGAATTTCTTTTGTGTCCATACATGTGGGTCCATGTTGTTTGGTTACCAACATTCTTCAAAATATCTTCTTTCGTGTTCTGCAGTGAAGAGAAGGTCACACACGTTAGAAATGACATGAGAGGGAAAGAAGAATTTGAATTTTTTGGTGAATTATACCTTTAATGCACATTCCTGTCATATTATGCATAACTCATTGGTGAACTTTATTTATATGTATTATTTCAACTTTTTATAATATTTGATCAAAATGTTCTCTTACACCACTGGGCAGGATTCTAGTATGAAATGCTCACTTTTAACTAAAATGCTCATTTGAATGACCTCTTTTACTTTCAAATACAAGTAACTTACACAAGTACAATGTGTTTCATGTTAAAATTGGTGGTGATATGTTTGCTTTGTAAGAATACTAACAAACAACATAAATGCAGTACTGTAAAATGTAACAAATGAATACGTATAATCATTGATGATTCATGTTATCCACGGACTGCACTAGCTACAGCGTCTTCAAAAGCTAAAATTTTAAAAGGTTTCGATTTGTTGCATTTCTACTGTACTGTGAAATATTCAATATCCAATTTTAGAAGGATTTATGCACATTATGTTCACAATGTACAGAATTCCTTTCACACATGATTCAAATGGTATATCCTCCCATGAAGACTATAACATTAGCGAATGATTAGCACAGTTAGGAAGGCTATTAGCGGAGGAACCAGCGGTTGGCATGACAGCAAATCGGCATTTTAACTCACAATAGATTGGGCATGCCGGGCGTCTTTGGAAACCAGGTCGACCTGCCGGTGAAATAATGGCAGAGAGAAAGGGAAGGTTAAACTGTCGCCCTTCACGACGGAGAACTTGCCTCCTCTGAGCTTCTAGGGACCAGTGTGACGTGGCTCTATAACCTTGTGGAGCCGAACTGATTTTGGCAGTGTGAACTCGTGTTGGGTCAATTGTACAAAAATTGCAGATTATTACAATAAAGTGAGTATGAAGGTCTAATTAAAACATCCAAATGATCTTCCAAATCGTACGAATAAGAGATGATTCACTAAAACGTTTTCCCTTGAGAATGTGTTTCCAGGACGGAAAATTTCGACAAACTACAGAACAAAAGCACCATTTAATCTTGGACATTGAATTGTGTGTGTTGTGTGGATGTTGTTTTCCAATTAAAGGAACGCTTAAAATGGATCAATATTTATTAAACCCATTAAGAGCGCTTCAGTTTAGATGCTGTAGGTTGTCAGGTCGATCAAGTTACTGTACTGTCTCTACACCGGTAAATCCCCTCTCCTTGGAGATGATGGAAAAACCATATATTCCACCATGTGAGATACGGACTCCACTATTATCCAGACCAGTTGTGTTTGAAAAGTCGTTTTTCGATGGCAGATATCACCAAATAAAGATGAATTGACTGGAGTATTCGTCTACTGTAAAATCAAGCCGTCGGACTGTAAACTGAAGGTATTTTTATGCAGTCTATCCAGAGCTGAACAGACGTCATCCCAGAATGAATGTGACAGATGGAAGGATGTTGATTTATGGTGGTCCTGATGCTCTTTGGTCCCTCCTCCTCCTCTTTTCCCCGTCCGATCTCTCTATATGTCTGTTTGTCTTCTTCCTATTGGCATATTGGCGTATTTGCCAAGCATTTGGAGGGGTTGATGAATTGTGGGAGGTTCCCATGATTCAGACATCCAATCTTGAGTGCGGCGTGTTGTTCGAAGACCACTGTCTCCTGTAGAAGGTCTCGGTCGTAGATTATCGATTCAGTGACATGATGAAATGCCCCCTCCGGTGACCTTAGCGTAACACTGACTAAAGCGACAAGTGAATTCACAGCGGTCCTATCGAGTCAACGTCAGCTGCTGTGAAAAATGGTCTTATTTAACTTGAAATAAGAACCTTTAATATTGTTTTTTGTATGAAGTGATAGTGAGAATATCTGATATTTGAGATGGTGCTGTTAAGCTTCGATATCACAAAGAGTCTGAAAACATTATTTCCAGCGTTTCTTAAAGCCGGACATGTTTCAAGACAGTCTGTCTGTCACATTAGGGAGGATGCGCTCCTTCTAATGCATAATGGGGCAAAATATGACAATATTATGCAGATGGCGAACCAGACTAAATGGACTACTTAATACAGTGCCATTTGCTCTTTCTATTAAAGGATGGATAAGTGACCCGTCCTTCATTCCGTGTTTATTTTGATGATTCTTTGTGATGGCCAGAATGTTGAAACGTCTTTTATAATATTCCTGACAGGTCTTAAGAGGTCTGCTTCATTAAACAAGTAATTACAGGCCCGTCGGTTTCCGCCTCCGAGCAGCAAAAATGTGCCGCGTAATCATTTAGGCCTCCGTCAGATGAAGATGGAGAAAAACGGGCAGGACTGGCAAATATGAACGTCTCATAAAAATCACTGAATGTTATTAGGAAGCACTCAATCTTGCCTCTGGTCAGGCAAGTAATTGAGCCGTACAGAAAATGAAGTGAGATTCTTATGATTTTGAGACATTTCTATGACAGTGTCGATTAAAATTATCACCCTCTGAAATTGTCAGAGCTATAGTTAGGGATAATGTACTCATCTGAGGTCGGTTACTGAGTTCAGAGCGACAATAATCTCTTCCTTCTTAAATGTTATCAGATTTGCAGAATCAATCTTAGCAGACATTATTTAAGCTTGAATGAGATTGAAAAGCCCCCTTCCTCGTGGTCCCTTTAGATTCAAAGTCAACATGAAAAAAAACGTATGCTTACTTATGCTTAATATACAGCTGCAGAAAAAAATGAAGAGGCCATTCCAAATTTTCATTTAATCAGCATTTCTAGATGTATTGTGGTCATTGCAGTTCAGTGTCTGTTGAATTTCAACAATATCAAACCACAAAGTCATCCAACAGGAATGTGAAAAACTGACAGCAAGGCAAGACACGTGAAGCTGTGACAAAAATCAAGGTTATCACATAAAAATATTTTCTAAATACATGCACAAATATTACTGTTATATTGCATAAAGGTTAATATGAACTTGTGTTCTTTGCAGTATTTATGGTCTGAAAAAGTACAGAGCATATTTAGTATTATTTTCACATCTATTTCCAGTTTTCAATTTCTGCAAATAAATTAGGGAGGAATATTGTTAGCAGTTAACAAAATGAAACGCAATGTTTGAAGATCTTCAATACATAGAAAACAAGTTAATATTTATGTTTAAACTATACAATTCTAATGTCGTACATGTTTATTAGGATCTGTTCATAAGTGAATATATATGATGGAATAAGCCACAAGATTTTTCACAAATTCATTCTTTTGCTCTTGTTTCTGTTAACATTCAACATGTACAGTATATCAATATTTATAATATTACATTTATATACATATTAATATACATAATATTTCTTATGGTTTATAAATAATGAACAACATGCGTGTGCATCATGAAACCAGAAACAAATTCAATAGTTTGTAATTCTTTCAAATATGTGCAATTCCTAAAAATCATGTTCTCATCACCAGAATCTAGAAACGTGAAAAGTGACCTTAACGCTCCGTTGCCGTCACTCCAGCAGTGTTTTGGATTGCATCCCCGCCTCCTCGGATGTACTCAATTGGAGCTAGTGTGTCAAGACAGATTAATATGTCGTGCCTTTGATTTATCAACTCCCTGGAGTTCTGGACCTTTGGGTTCGAGGTGTGTCTCAGATCCGATCGAGATGTGAGATGCTGTCTGATATTGTGAGTCGGTTTGTCTGGTCAGCAGGGGGCGGCCTGCAACTGTCTCCCCCGCTTTGATCTTCAGCCCCTACCATGAAGAATGATCTGATGTAAGAAAAAGTACATTACGTACTGAAAGAGTTTCACTTCGCAACCTCACCGCTAGATGCCGCCAAATTTCAGACACTGTACCTTTAAAAGCGTCTCCTTTGGCGGGAACTTTAGACGTCATCGTGCCTATAAAGCTCACAAATAATGCAACATGGGCACAGATCTCTTAAGACGTAATAATCACTAGGAAACAAATTTTTTATCAAGTTTGAAAGACTTGTTAACGTGACGTCTGAGACTAGTACTATATGAACGAGGCTTTTTCTAACACTATGCATTTGCATTTCTCTGTTTCCACCTGTTTCTTCTCAAAGGGAGTAAAGAATGTTACCTGTCACTAGAACTAAAAACCAAGGCGTATTTATATCATCTCCTTATCAGCGAGGTGGACAGCTGTGTCGTTCAAGGTCGATTATGTGCAGCGAATATGACTGACATGATTAAAATGCCCCTTTTTCAGAACATCGCCTCTTAGAAACGAGGGCCGTAAGTTTCGTTCTTACGGCTGATGGTTTCTTTAGACATTAGCGATGGTCTTGCTCTTTATCTATTACACCTCATCAGCTCGCAGCTAGCCTTCCCTCTCGCTCTCTCTCTCTTTTGCTCTAATGACAGCCCATTAATGCTGTCACACACTGACCCACAAGTAACTGCGTAAATGAATGAAATATGAACTTCCCATGTTCCCTCAGCACTGCAGTCGGCCTTTTCATCTCCCGATGGTTTGTAATTCCCATAATGCATGCGAAATGAGACGCAGACTTCATGAAACCACAAGTAGGGTGTTTGTTCTGAAATTAAAAAAGGTTATATTTTTACAAGAGGGTTTATTAGACAATTCTACATTGGATAACCTTGCAAATTGATATTATCGGCAGATTTATTATGCGAGTCTGAAATGTGTAGGTGAGCATGGCTGGTTTTCCAATGCATGAGTCTAAATAAGTCTTAAAGAGTAACTATTGCAATGTTCTTAAAATGACATGTCATGCGATTGTAAGCAGTCTGCCAAGTTGTAAAGCCGAAAGTGAATGAATAACAAAGTTATTGGCTTGGGAAAACAGGAGTCGACTCTGAATCACACGAACGAGTCGACTCGTCTGTCGTTCTAATTTCAGTTCCGGGTCAGATTTGCGTCACTCTGTGTAATGCCCGCCTGCGTTTTATTTGCGACACTGCACGAGGTAGACCAATCACAGCAGACTAGACTATCTGACCAATCAGATCAGAGTAGGCTGACAGAAAGTAGGGGTGTAGACAGATGAATCGCTGAACGAATCAGTTGAGAGAAGTAGCGAGGTAATAATAACTGCCTATTATTAGAAAATGAAAGTTTTTATACACCGTGTATGTACGTAAACTTGTTGTTGGACACTCCATAAACCAAAGTAGGACTTTAAAAATCACAAAATATTTACTCTTTAAATAAATAAATAAAATGTTGTGGTAAAATGAAAACTAAATTGATTTCATCATTTACTCATCCTCATGTCCTGTATGACAAAAAGAAGATATTTTAAGGAATGTTGGTCACCAAACAACAGAGCCCCATTAACTTCCATTATACGGAGACATTTCTCAAAATACCAGAATTTATTTATTTTTGCGTGAACTGTGAATTATTTTGAAAGGAAGACTTTTATTGGAACATGTAATGTCTTGTCTTAATCATTGTAACATCGTATTAAATTATTCTTCTATCATCTAATTAATCCACCCCTAACCACAACAAAACACTATGATTGGCTGCTTCACACATCAATCAAATGTTCTCATCCTGTCTAAGGAAGCAGAATATGCCGCAACGTGTCGTTTTTTTAAAGGTCTTGCTACGTGAGACCAGTCTCTAGATGCCTCAAAGCGGATCACCGTCCCACAGCTTCACAGCCCGAGAGCCCACAGCGTCTGTCACCCCGCGCCTGCAACTGTCCCCTCCGATTAACCCAAGAGGCTGAGCTCACAGGCCCGGTCCTGGCCCAAAACGGACCCTCACATCATTTAAGCGTGACCGCCGCTGTACATACAAATCACTATCAAGCCATCTTCCTTCCTATTTTCTCTACCTTGTTGTTGCTATTCCGTCCGGCGAACAAGGTCATCCATCAAGCTGACAGATAGGTGCCGCGTAACTCCGCCTGATGCCCGAGGCGTCCGTCCGAGCCCCAAGTGTGTGCTCGCTGCCTGATCGCTTTTAAGATGTCAGAGCCATAATGTGTTGATCTGTCCGCTCATCAAATGAGTTTTTACCAGCACTGTTACCATAGTTTACCTTTTAAGTCACGAAAGTTAAGAGCACAGAGAAGCCCAACACAGCTGTGGCAAACCTCAGGAGATAAGATAGCCTAATCAATCTGTTATACTTTGTGGCAGCTCAAATTCAAGAGATAACTATTGATTTTAGGATTTCTTGCCATGAAGGGAAAAGGTGAACTTTCGTTGGAGATACAAAGTTTGATCTGTAAAATATAAAGTTCCTGGAGAACAAATAAAGCGAGGAAGACATGAAAAGACTTAGATAAAAGGAAGCATTCAGGTGATAAGAACATGTGATTACTGTAACACGAAGTTTGTTAAACACTGGGAGGTTTAGCTGGTAAGAATTAAAAGTTGTCCATATTTTTTTTTTCTCGATTACTTAAAACATGCACCCTTGTTTTTTTTGTTAAATATATTTAAAGAGAACAGTTCACGTGAGAATACATTTTTTGTCATCATTTACTCACCCTGATCTGTATTTCAGAGAAAGATATTTGGAAAAATACTTGTAACCAAACAGTTCTTGGCCACCATTGACTACAATAATAGGGAAAATTGCTTTCTGTTAAACACAAAAGAAGATATTTTGAAGTATGAAGCAAAACTACTTCTTTCCTACAATGGTAGTCGACGGTGTATGTGCAAATATGCACACAATATGAATTCTTCAAGGTAAAATAATGAGACACACATATATGTATATATATTTCATAATGGTAATAACATTTTCTGTGCTTTAAGGTAGCAAATGTGATATATTTTACTAAATCTGCTGTATGTTTTAACATCAGTCAGTGATCAGTCCAAAAGCATCTACAGCTGATTCAACTAATCATTGACATTTTTAAAGTCTCAGTGAAATAAAAAATACCAATTTTCATGAAATATCGCTGCGTTTATTGTAAATAGCTTATAAATGTGGGTCATTCTCTTTTTAAAATTGTGTGCCCTTATAATCTTTAGTAAAAATCTGAAAATGCACTTCTTTCCTGTAATGACTATCAATCTTAAATGACGTACAGTATGTTAGATGGCTTGGGCGGAGCATCCGTTAACTCCTCCCCTTCAACTGTCAAAATGCAACGGCTGTTCTTATACATGCAATCAAATCGCAGACGACATTCAGGCACATATTTTTTCTCATTTAAAATTCCATTTCACTTGGAAATGCGTCAAAATAGCGAAGTATAAATGATCGCAACCTCGGTTCACGAGGACTTTAAGGTAGAAACTTTAATGAAGTATAGCTTTACGCTCGCAGTTTAACATTCTGAGCTTCCATTACAGACACCAATGATTGGGCAATGATGGGCTAATTCAAAGCACAACATAAAAACTGGCCATGGCTTTGTTGAAGAAACTTTGAAAGCCATACTGAGGTCTCAGACCCCATTCATTTACACAACATACAGCAATGAACATCCACACTAAACCATAACACTCCATCAGGGTCTTCTGTAATTCATCGTGGATTTCATCTGCCAAGAATGCACTTAGTAGAGCGGTACAGTTGCAGAATTTTAATGCGTCTTGCAACGTTATGTTTTTGATGTTCTTTGCTCAGTGAACTAAACGCCGCACAATGGGATTCCAAATCAAATCCAAATCATAAGCTTATGAAATGATGTTCAAACTAGAACAGCATACAAACAGTACAACAAATGGCATTATAATCACTAGTGTTTTATTCTTAAGTGTTTCGCAAATGCGGAAAAAGACGTTTTTATAGTATAAGTATCTTTGTAGATTAGCAAGCTTTAAAGAGCAGTTGAACTGCAACGTTGCAACATACTCCAAAAAGTACAGATTTTCACAATGAGTGCATATATTCATCAACACTTTGAATAGAAACAACACGTAGATTTGTAAGTACTTATAAAAAACGAAGATAAAAATCTTTGTTTTGAATTGGGTTTGAATACGTCTTATAAGTGATAGGAAACAGGTCAGATATAATTCACTGACATATATCGCACTGACATCACCGAGTTAATGTCCCGGGGTCTGATTGCCACGCCATTAGTCTGTGATTGGGGGCTTTTTGATCCACCTGGACAAGAGTACCATTGATTTTACAGGACCTGGAAATCAACAGGCGCCATCCCAAAGCAGTCGAAGAATAAAAGGGGTAGGACGCTATCTAAAAAAAGACTCGAGATTAATCAGCAGCTTACATGTGGTATCTTTATAAGTGTAGTTATCGATTGAAAGGGTAACAAATTATTCAGGGGCCGCTGTTCTTGCTTGAACAAAGCCCGGAGCAGAGGTTAACATCGATCTTTACTGGGTCATGTGACATGTTGTGTTACTAGGTGTCCCTAAACCACCTCTCGTCGCCTGTATAGACTCGGCCAATCTGAATGAGATCAATTTAAGTGCATATTTCAGTAGAATAACAAGACGTGTTGTTGTAACACTGAAGCATTTCTTCTTTGGGGTGTTGAAAAGGCATTTTATTATTCTTTGTTATTCATAAAAAATAAAAAAAGGCAAATTAAATATTTAGGCTATGGGAGTTACTTTAACTCTTGATATTTTATTTTTCAATGTCCAGCGGATTTTTTATTAAAGATAATATTTATATTTTTAATCAAGGTCAGATTAAAACTCTCTTGGACACTCGTGCCTTCTCATTTGTTAATTGTACTTTTGACATCCTTTTAAGTTGTGTTTTTCATAGTTTTAGATTTAGGCTTAAAATTAAAACATGAAGATGTGAAAATGACATGTGAATAGTCCTCCATCATCATATTAATAAAAAAATTCAAAAATAGATACGTTACATTTGTTTTAGTTCAGAAAAATAACATAATTTTGTTATAATGCGTGTATACCAGAAGTGTAAAAGAGTTTATTTTTAGATCCACTGGACCGAAAGTGAATGACCGAGCATTTATTTATTCGTTTTCTATGGAAAACAATCTTCCCTTTTCATTTATAAATATGTACCAGCATTCATATATTTAAAATCTCTAAGGTGAACTAATAATGTGCATCATGGGATATCTGCCTCATTGTTACAGTAAATATCAAAAGCTCACAATGTGGTCAGGTGAATTTACTACACAATGAAAGGCCTTTGAAATATTTCCTTTTCTGTTTTCTTAGATCCCGTTGATGGACCAACCAGTTTGACATCTCCATTTTTTCCCTTGTTGTATTTTTTTCCAGCCGAGTACATAATGTACTCTTAGCGGGTTGTGAAACAGCACCTGTTTGTGCAGGTGTTGAGGTGTATCCTAATAATGGTCCAGTAATGAGTTTTAAGCATGAGAAGGTGTTCCCTGCAGCTGCCTGTGTCTCTAGTGCGACAGCAACGCCAACCAGCCATCCATTACGCACGTGTGGACCACAGAAAGAGCTCTTGGTGTGATGATTCCTTGCATGACCTGAAATTCTGCGCCGTTGTGTATATCCCATTTCATCACAATGTGTCTCGCTGTGAGTAGCCGGTTTTATAATGGTATTCTCATCTACAGTAGATAATCTTAAATTGAGGATCTCAATGGAATAGCGGGATGCGTTCTATGGGCGCAGAAAAAACGGACCACCAGCGAGTGCCAGCTACACTGAACCTCTCGCTTAAAGCTCTCGTCGTTTTGACAGCTACGTTGACCTCGGCTTTGGCTTATCATTTGTCATGCCGGGAGGGTTGCGAGTTGGTCTGGCCATCGGAGGCCTTTCTCTCTCGCACAAACACACACACGCATTTATATCTTATTACAGTAACCCTCAACCTGGCCTGCTCTGCTTTTGAGCTCTCAATCCCTGCTGACATCACATTTCTGACATCATTGTCTCCATTGAAAGAAAGGTTAATTAGGTCCAACTGTTCCATGCCCGTCCGATCCGGCCATCTGTTTCTCAGCCTGCGTACTGCACTCACGTTACTCAGAGAGCGGTGCAATCTGGACCGCGCTGATGGTGTTCAAACGCCTCGTTGTTTAGACGGAAAAAAACTGATCGTAGGAGAAAAACAGGTTGGTGATGGTATATTGAGCAGAGGTTGTCGAGTTAAAGGGATAGTTCACCCAAAATTGAAAATTCTGTCATCATTACTCTTGTCATTGCAAACTTGTATGATTTTGTTTCTTCCACGAAACACAAAAGAAGATATTGTGAAGAAAGTTAGTAGCCGATCAGCGCCGGCACACATTCACGACTATTGTATAGACACAAAACCAATGCAAGTGAATGGGTGCCAGTTAACAACATTCTTCAAAATATCTTCCTTTGTGTTCTGCCGAAGAAAGTGAGTGAGCGAATACTACAGATTTTTTTATTGTTTTATTTTGGGGTTTTACTCCATTATTATAATTTAAATTTTGTTTCTGGCACTTTTGACTTCCTTTGGGGTTTTTTTCTATTATGGCAGTCAATGGGGGACAAAATCTGTCTGGTTATAAGCATTCTTCCAAATATCTTTCTTTGTGTTCATCGGAACAACTCGAATGTTGACAGTATTTGAATTTTTGAGTGAAGCATCCCTTTAAGAAACAAAACATGTTACTCTATGTACATTTAACATGTTTTAAAACATTTTTTAAAGCATATCTTTTCCTAATATGCTGCAAACTGTGACTGAATACTCGTGGTTTTAGCTTGAGCTTTGTTTATATATTTGAAGAGGTACATAAGTCTAAATGATTCATAAGAGAACGGGCGGCACGTTGGACCGCTGACAGAAACATTATGAGCGTTTGCACGGGTGATACAGCGGCGGGCCTGATAGTATCTCTTTCATTTCCTCAGCACAATGCCCTGAAAACAGATGCCCTGCGGAGAACTGGAGCCCGTGTTCACTTCTGATAACCTTGAAGGAGATGGAGAAAAGCATTCACTTTCATAAGGATATAAGGGATCTAGGTTTGTCTTGCTGGCTGTGCCGGAAAAACAGATTTGATTATTTTTTCCTCCAACTAAAGTTGCCAACAAACATCTTCCCAGAGTAAAATTTGTATGCATTGTTTTTAAAGCATTAGACATGCGCTTTAAATATGAATCTAAATGGGGAAAAAACACGTGTTGAAAAGAGAAATGGATATTATTTTATTATGATGTGTTTCTCAAACTTGACGGTGGATTACCTGGATTTGGTGTTAAAAACTGCTTGTGAGAAAGGAAAGTCATGTCATAAATCCACAAACGAGGAGAAACATTAGTTATTTATAGAAGTGTTATCACTTTATATCATCGCCTTTTGTACATGTTGTCTCTACAGTTTCTCTACAAAAGGGCAACTTCTTTAAGGTAAAATATCACAACATATAGCTTTGTATTTATAGAAATACTGTCCAAATTGTGCCTGTAATGTTATGTAACTAGATGGTCTTTTGATATTGTCATGCACACATTTATAAATGCAAATCCTAATTTGCTTCCATGATTTAATTTCATAGAAGCTCAATTTTCATGGCACTCATATTTAATGTAATTAGTGCATCCATTGCATGAGACAGCCATTGAAAATTACAGATAAAAAAACAATAATAGTGTGGTAGAGTGACAAAAACCATAAAGAGTCCCAGTGATGCTCTCGTCATAATGTATATCAGCACTCTTGGAAATGATGCCACTCGTCCAATCAGATTCAAGGACGAGAAGTATCTCTTTTTAACCTCTGACACAAAGAAACATGTCTTTATTTTACTGTTCAACCACAAAAAACGGTTCTATTTCCTGCTTGTAAAAAATCCACAAGACTACAGCAGACAAACATTCCATATAGAAAGTCTATTGAGAAGGAACAGTGAGCCACATTGTGAGTTCATTGTCTCTCTTCCTTGTCTTTTTTTATGGCGAAGGATTAAGCGATGTCTTTAACCGGGTGCCAGGCTCTTAGCAAACAAACCATTCAGAAACGGAAAACGCAATTGCGCAAATAACGTTAGCGAACAAAGGGAACGGGTCGCATGTCTGCAGACACAGAAAAGGCATTTCGGTTTGCTTGTTAGAGCGCACAAAGGCATAAATATTCATCGCGTTGTATTTTCAGCTGTGTTTGCTTATTTATTTGTTAAAATGCTTTCTTTCGCTCTGCCTCTGCTCTCGCTCTCTTCGGTGTGTTTCTACAGTTTCAAAAAGACGCAGAACAAGTCCAAAAGCAGCAGATGTGTTTTCCAAATCTCGGATTCGGCACGCAGAACAAGATGAGGGTAGCGTTGTCTTTTTTCATTGGATAATGAAGCTGTTTTCTGCAGAAATCTGCCCAGTTTAAGAAAAGCTGGCGCATACTTCATGTACATCGTGCTTATATTTAGTGTCATGTCATATTTAAGAAAGACACAGATCGTCATGTATGCAGTGGTTCTGCATATCTCAAGTAATTCAAACAACAGCGACTTTCCCTAACACCTCACAGTCCTTCCCGTACTTCTGCCACGCTCCCCTGCACACTTCATTAAACAGGTAGGTAGAGCCAACAACAGAAAAATAAGTGTAAGGATGCCCTAGGGGTGCTGGTCCGGATCCATTAAAGTTCATCAGACATTTTGACAAAGCACAGCCTGAACGGGAAGTCCTGTCGCCGGCACTCCGCGGATTCGTCAGTGATGTCCCCAGGTGTTTGCATAATGAATAGTACTTTATTTGCTTGTTGTATTAACGTTATGCTTATTCATGCCTTAATGAGACAAAACCATGAACGGGTTCCTCAGGTGCGTAATGCATAATTCAAAGCAAACTAAGGTGAATCACCCGTCCCTGCTCCTGTGAAACCCTGGATGTGGCACGGTAGAAGTTTACAATGAAAGGGAAATGTTGACATTTTGTCTATTTATTCTCATGATGTTCCAAATATGTATGCTGTTGTTTTGAAGTGACCATGAAAAACAAAAACAAAGAAAATCTTGTCCCATAAATGTCACGTGATGAAACGGTGAAACCAGAATTTGTGTTTCAGGTGTATACATTACATTAGGATAATTTTTTGGGATTCATTTTTTCCTAGAAATATCTGAGTTCATGATATGATAATGTTTACATGCCTACAAAAAGAAAAATTACAAATACATAAACACTTTTTTTATAACCTATTTCTTACAGCTCTCTTTTGGTTCAGAATCTCACTTTGTGAAGCTCTGATATAACTGACACCCCTGCTAAAGTTAAAAGCAGTTATAATCCGGCTCACGTTATGTTAAACACTATTCTCAAGATGCATAATTTATCACTTCTGTAAATCACCAATTCCCCTCTCATTCCGAACAGGTCAGCAAAACCTAATAAAACGGCATTTATTTGATTAATTTGATTCTTTTTCTCATCAAGATCAGCTACAATTAAGCTAAATGCACCATTAATAAAAGGCATTAGGACGACAATTAAGATGAATTAATTGTTGAAGTTTAAATGTAAAGCTTTTCAAAGTGCGTTCATGGAACACTGACTATGATATTTCCCTGATCAGCAGAGGGAGACGAAATCTAATGATGCGTAATGTGAATCTTTTGAACAAAATCAGAAAAATATTAAGAAGCCAACAACTACACAGATATGAATACATGCACATACGTGAGATAATGAGTTTTTGAAAAGCGGTTGAAAAAACACAGTATGACTGAACTGTTGATGTTAAACAGGATGAAAAATCTCCCTGGCGTGTGTATATGCATGAGTAACTTTATCATTGGGGTGGGCTGTTGTTGGTTTATGTTTAATAATTATTTTAGATTCTAACTGTTATGTTGTGTTTTGGTTATTCACTTGTCTTGGTGCTGACACTCTTTAGTTCCCTGAGACACGAAGAGCGGCCATAGTGTTTGCCAAATTTAATAAACGTCAATCCTTCTTGACAAGTAAAATTACACATCAGCAAGGCATGCTAATTACAGGCCTTCATACCATGTTAAACCCCGGTCACACTTGAATGTTGATAAGCCTTGCTGAAAGATGTCCACACAAGTTGAGACAAACACATTTAGGCCCATACAGATTTATAGTACGAATGTATCTATCCTTCTAAAATGAATGAGAAAAAATACTTGTGCTAAATTTCCCCTGATTATCATCAAACAGCATTTTAGATTTTTCAAAATCCTTACACAACGCATTTATCCCTAATACACCATAAGTTTGATATTATATTATTATATATGTTTACGTGTAAGTTTGTTCCAAATGGGCTTACAAAAGTGTAATTAAATCATTTATAAAATCTAAAAAATTAATCTACGAAGGGTTTACGTCTTCTCTAAACCGTGTTATGTAGAGTATATGAAATGTTGCGCCACCAACGTCATCCAGTCCTACAAACTTAAGCACTGCAAAATCACGGTATAAAGTGCCGCATATTTCACCACATTTTACCACAATAAAAACCCCACTAACCCTCTTAATAGTCAACTACTGCCTAAAACTTTTGGGTTTGAAGAGCAAAAAGTGCAAGTGTGGTACAAACTGAAGTGTAGGAAAACGTCAACCAACTATATGCAACAAATATGACAGCTTTAAAACAAACAAACAAACAATTTTTTTTTGAAAACCGTCTTATATTTGGTGCAATAAAACTTTGTTTTATGAATTACAATGTTGATTGTACAATCACATCGTTCTGAAGTAAGTTTAATCGTGTTCTTGCAAAACTGTGAATGATTGGTGCTTCCACTTCGACCAGTCAGAATTAGTAATCCATCTTCTTAATTTGTGTGTTTTGTTTGTGTGTTTTTCCAAACTACGATTTAGACAAACTAGCGTACTTAAGAAGACGAGGACAATAAACTACAACCTGCTTCAGTTGTCGCCTGAGTGGAATCTTGAAATGGAGACCTGAATGTAAAAACGTTCTCTGGATTAGAACACGCGCACTGCCATCAACTTTTAAAAGGTACATTCTGTTGTTTATTTACATTTTGTTAGCTAACGTTACTTGATTGATTGACTTTGGGAAGGGATAGTTCACCCAAAAAATGAAAATTCTCTCATGAATCACTCTCTTGTTGTTCCAAACATGTTTACATTTAATTTAAATTAAAGATATTTGGAAGAATGCTTCTAACCGAACTGTTCTTGGACCCCATTGACTACCATAGTAGGAAAAATCACAATGGTTGTCAAAAGTGCCCCAGAACTCTTTAATTTCCCACATTCTTCAAAATATCTTATTTTGTGTTTAACAGAACAAAAATATTATAGTCATTTTTCCTGCTTTTAATTTTCTTAATTATCCCTTTAAAGTTTAAACAGTGTTCTGTGGTTTACTATAGTAAAATAATAAAGCAAAGTCAACTCAATAGTATACTTTGATATTTACTATTATTCGGATGTATTGTCTAGGTATGTTTACTGCAGAGGGTGAGTAAATGAATAGAACTTTATCTTTTGGGTGAACTATTTCTTGAACGATGTTGTTTTATGAAATACATTATTTTCTTTTAGAGCTTTAGTTGCTATTGTACACCTACGAATACTGTACTTTCCTATATATTGTATAAATACGCCAGTAGCACCCCTGAGTGTGAGCAGGTGAGGGTAAGATGAAGCGCTGGATGATTTAGACCAGTAGCTACAGAGAGAATAGCCTTGTACTTTAAGTTTGAAAAGGCCATATTCAACACACCATCCATCACCACTGTCACAGGCCAGCCAACCTGCCTCCGTTTCCACTGATATTTCTCTCTCCATCTTGCCATAAGTCTTTTTTCATGCTCTCTTGTCCAGCCCTCCTCTGCTCTCCCCATCTCCTGCTCTGTCATTCTCTCTCTCTCTCTCTCTCGCCTCCCTGATTTCTTCATTCATCCGTTCTGTCTCTCGCCCAGCCTGCCATGGCCCTGTTTAATAGATGAAGTTCCCATTTCCACTTCTTGCTCTTCAGTAGCAGTCAGAGAGAGAAAGAGGGCTTGTGAGACAGAGCTCTCGCAAAAGCCACGCTGTCTATCACTCATTGCGTCCCGTTGGAGGGAGAGGCCTGGCACGGGTGCGTGTAATCTTGGATCGGACATCTAGCCGTGGATGTTATCCGCGTTGCCAACAGTCTGTTCGGCGCTACGGCGATGAACGCCGCTTCTGAAACTCCCAATAGAACGTAAACGCATTACATGAGGATTATGGGTACTTTTGAATAAATGAGAAAAATATGGTGCTTGAGGGTTTGTGGGACATTAATATGCCATAAATGCCGGCGTTTTGAAGTTTGGGATCTTTGTGAAAGTTTGCACATACAACACATTCAGCACGCAACGTTTAGCACTACGTCATCTATTAAAAACGTTTGATGTAATATGTATATTTATGTATGTATATATTTGGAATTTGAGGTTAATGGGCCCAAAATGATCAAGATCTGTGTAAGATCTGCAGAACACAAAAGAAGGTATTTTGAAGAATGTCGGTTTTTGCTTTTTTGGCAGTTGTTGAGTGAAATGAAGGGGTGAACCATCCCTTGAACTGTAAATTCATACTATATGTTTTATGTTTTAGACATTAACATTATTAAAATGGCCTTAGTTTACATACTTAGCTTGATTCAAAACTGTACTGCACTTCAATGCTCCATCTGTCATTCACTGTGACAACAATAGGACACAATCCATGTTCCTGCACATCTTTTTCCGCTTGACAACCTTCTAAAAAAGCGTGAATCAACAACTTATTAATTTCAGTACAAATTAATTGCGTTTTAATCTTTGAACATTCATTTGAGTGGCTCTGGGTTTGAGCATGACAGAAACTAATTTCCTTCTGTTCCTCACAAAGTCAAATGTTTCTGATAGTTCACCTGCTTTGAGATACGATGTATGCGGGGGAGATTGTAACAAAAACATGTCCTGACGAGAATATCCTGCAAAGAGGGAAAAAGTGTTCTGTACACACAAATGCACAGCTGAACTAGGAAACATTATTGCTCTTTGCAGATAATTGATGTGGCGGTGTGCTGGAACACTCAGACCTATTTCATGAGGGAGTAATAAAGAAAGAAAATTACATATGGTCTGAATTAAATATCAGCATTGAGAAAGTGTGGCAAAATAAGCCTGGTGCATGATGGGAGGGACTGCATGCTTTGCATGTGGTAGGGTACATTTGTACTTAAGGATTTATTGAATGAGGAAAGAAACAGTCTATTAAAGGACCAATGTATGACATTTAGCAGCATCTAGCACTTCACCTCCCTTTCGACGCACTACGGTGGCTGACTCATGAATCAGATAAGTTCACATTTTCGCTTCTTTTTCGAAGGAGATCATGTGTTTATGAAACGCATTCTGTAGAGCAGTTTGTCCTTTTAGGTCTACTCATATCTCATTTTAATGTAACAAATACATAATGTCTCATTATGAAAGGTCTTTATACACATAGTAAGGATTATTAAATTGCATTTCTTTCAATAGGTACTCCAAAAAAAGTACACACAGCACTCTTATGGTTAGGTTGGTCTTAGTAGCTTTCCTGTAGCTTAGTGGCAAGAGCACCTTAACAACGCAAGGTTGTGGGTTCGATCCCAGGGGATTGCAAATACCTATGTAAAATCTATAGAATAAAGCAATGTAAGTCGCTTTGGATAAAAGCGTGTGCCAAATGCCTTAGTTTAATTTTAATTTTAATTTTAATTTTAATTTTAATTTTAATTTTAATTTTAATTTTAATTTTAATTTTAATTTTAATTTTAATTTTAATTTTAATTTTAATTTTAATTTGTATGACCACATTTGTACAGCTGTGCTTTTTTAAACCCTTAAAATAGCCGTTTAATTATGAATTATGCTTGTTTTTTAAGTGGCATTGTTATATATTTTTTTCTTCTTTGGGTCAAGTGTAAATTATAACATATAGGTTTAGTAGACTTAAAATATAACACTTCATTTCCATGGTAGTCAGTGGAAAGCCTGATAGAAAAGAATGTGTGTAAGTCTGGGCCTAGTTTTCAGTCCGACCTGATTTTCCGCCACCGAAAAGGAGCAAATTAAATGCAAATAGAAGCTGAGCGAAAGTGATTTTGAATGCCATTGCTGCGCAACCACTGCAGAGTCCCACTGTGGCCACCCATACCATCTGCTGTTTGGATAACCTCTCACCCCGGGCCTTCCCAGGAACCCACACGGGCCACCTGTGTCTGTCCATGACAGGTATTCACAGTCAGTAGAGGACAGAGAACTCGGATACACTCAGCCTAGCTGGAATTCAAAGCGGTCCCTCGCACCCTTCGGAATTACAAAACAACCCACCCACTCCGTGAGGCTGGTGCCGAGAAACGTAGGGAGGGAGGGATGGAGGAGTGGAACAGATGCAGAGATTGAGGCTGCTGGGTGCCCAACATAGACACGGTGATCAAGCAGAGACAGGGTTTAATTACTTCCCCCGCCCAGACCCTCCTGCAGCAGTTGGCACCGCAAGCCCACTGTGACTTCTGATTGGAGGACTCGGAGTAAAGAAAATTCATGTTTTTTGCCCTGAAACAGTTAAGACCTTAGGCATCAATTTGAGGGCTTGAAATGAAAAGCAAGCTTGAAGGATTTGCTTAACTAAAAAATTGTTAAAAGTGAGGTTACACGAGGGCAAAAAAAATATTTAATTGAATCCAAAATACAATCATTTTTGCAAAACGCTGCAGATAATGTGACTCATGAAGATTAATATCATTTAGAGCCACGGAAAAAATCATCTATCGTTTTTCTGTGTTAAGCAGTGTTGGGTACGCTACTTTTAAAAAGTAATTAGTGATAGTTACAAGTTACTTCTCACAAATAGAAATTGAGTTATTAACTGAGTTACATCACTGCAAAACTATTGAGTTATCGATACATTTTTTTTAAATATGGTCAAATAACTTGGATGCCGCCAATATTAAATATGTTTAATGAATGTAATGGAAACTAAATAGAATAAATGATTGGTATAAAACATTGTACACAAATCTAAACTATTTTAATGTTGCTGTGGGTCAATGTGAGAGACAGCTATTATTTTCCATATTTTATATACAATATATTATTTTTGTAAATATTGTAAATACAGTATTGTCATTGCTATAATACTTAACTTTTACTATTTATGCCCAGACCAAAACTGGTCAATAAATTACTCTAAAAATAAATACTGTGCTGTCCTACTTATTTTTAGTAGTTTCCTACAAAAGTAAACAGTTTAATAACAAGAAGTGAATAGCGGAATGTTAGCTTGTGCATACTTCAGATTGCATTTTAGCAAACCGAATATTTAACTGCTTGCATATTGTTTGACAGCGGAGGGCGAGGATAGTTTCACTTTCGCTATCGTTTTGTGTTACCCCCAGCAGCATCACTCCCTCATTCCATCAATTTAAAAAGTGCAAAGTTACAGATTTTTCTAACAACATTTCTCTCAAATTTCAAATAAAACTAGTGCTATATTTTAGAAAATGAAAACTGGAAAAACAGGTCAAAATAACAGAAATGATGCTCTTTCAGACCACAAATAAGTTCATACTCACTTTGAAGCAATATAACAGTATTATCAGTATTTAGAAAAAGTAAAAAAAAATGTATGTGATAACCTGGATTTGTATAACGTCTTGTCATGTTTTCAGTCTTTCACGCTATTGGATGACTTTATGTCACTCCTGAGGTTTGATTCAACAGACACTCGACTAGAACGTCCACAAACATTTAAAAATGCTGAGTAATTGAAAATGTAGATCTTGGGACAAGATGCATGTTTACATTGTACAGTTGCTCCGAGATGCATGACGTCTTTCTTCCACTCGCTAAGCGCAAAGTTATACGAGACTTTATTAAATAATTATTTAATAGGTTCAAAAAGTTGGCGCTTCATTTGCTTCATTTTATGCTACCCCTCTAGCTGCTATACATTTACATGATTTGCAATCAAAATTCATGTAAGCAAGATAAAGCAATGCCTGTAGTTCCAGTAAGCAGGCTGCATCATGGG
The DNA here is from genome assembly GCF_015846415.1 of Triplophysa dalaica. Lineage (NCBI taxonomy): Eukaryota > Metazoa > Chordata > Actinopteri > Cypriniformes > Nemacheilidae > Triplophysa > Triplophysa dalaica. The sequence continues at coordinate 4,198,374 of NC_079565.1, read as the reverse complement.
AAAAGCTCGCTTTTTTCCTCCACGTGTAACGCTTCTTTAGATGAAGCATTTATCAAGGCCAGTTTTCAGTTCCTAAATATTGCTGAGTAATCTAGTAACTGTGTATTTGTCAGCATCGTTGTTCATTGGCTTGCAACAGCCACTTTAATACAACAGCTGCAAAGTGCAATCTAATGTGTTTTGCAGAGTTTCTAGTTATCCTTTCCTCATAAAAAGAAGGAAAACACTGTCAACAAGTGAACGGTGTGCCTGTAGGCCTGTGTTTTTACCTTTGATTAATGTGGATAATGTAGGGCTGTAAATAGCCGATGGGATCTGGAATGAATGGATTTACTGAAGTGCGGCTGTAATTTGGCAATCACAAGAACAAGGTAAATGAATCAGCTGTTCGTGGTTACACGTTTTCTTTTTAGATAAAATGTGCTCAGGTAGTTTGCATATTTGTACACTATGAAGAATTCAACTATGAAAAACAACGTCTTTATGTGGTTAATGTAAACAACGCTGGTACAATGCTGATCCAGAAGAACTTCCTGTTTCATATTTTCAACATTGCACAAATGTTTGAAAATAATTCAACCAAATGACATTACATTACATTTACATTTAGGCATTTGGCAGACGCTTTTATCCAAATCGACTTACATTGCTTTATCCTTTACATTTAACATAGGTATTTGCAATCCCCTGGGAACGAACCCACAATGCTCTTACCACTGAGCTACAGGAAAATGTTATGAATGAACATTTATAACGGAATCAAAATGTGAAACCGATACCTTTACGATTTGATTTTGATTTAAACAAAAATTTAAACTGAAAGAGCATCTGGACCAGTGTTTGCAAAGTGGTCAAATATCTTTGCACTCAGCACAACTTACTTCTTCATAAACCAGAACGATGCATGAGCTTTATTAAACCGATAACTTGTTTTCATTACGCCTCCAAGCTTCATCTCTACTGAATAACTCATAAACCTAGCACGCTTTACCGACATAATATATTAAAATAAAAACACATATCATTGTAGTCGGTATCTACTGTATACTCACACCTCGGCACTTCTGATCACCCTTGCCAGATTAGGCATGTCCGTTGCTAAGAAACTGTTGCCGCGGCAAGGGCTAATGCATGGGAGATAAGTGGATTTCTATGTGAAAACGCTCTGAAATTAGGGAGTTTGGATTAGGTCCTCTCCAGAGCCACGCTAAGCACAACTCATCCTCTGAGTGGGCTTGACACAACATAAAATGCTCCCTTTCCCCCAAAAAATGAAATGGTTATAATAGCAATAATACATTTTAAAATTCACATTTCTCTGCTGAGCGAATAAGAGATTTAACTAAATCAATACACTATTAAGTAATTAAAAAGGGAAATTAAAAACGATAGAAATCAATTTTGCAGAATGTTTTAAAGACAAACAATTGATTTGGTAGGTGGCCAGGTGGTTTTCAATGGACTGAAGTTGTAAGCACATCAGATGCTGGATCGTACCAGCCAAAATCCTTGAGTCCAAAACATGCTTCTTTGGCTTCTGTCGTGCTTTCCTTTGGCTTGCGTTCTTTCGCATTTAATTAAAACCTTTTATAGGCAGTTTGTGCGAACCTGCCGGGAAGCACCTCTGAAAAACTCTGCGGTCAACCTTTGTCTAAACTATGAATTTTCCTAACAAATGTTGCTGATCTTAATTTATTGCTGCACAATACTCCAAAGTAAAGTTTTAATCTTTCATCAGAATGTTTCTGCTTGTTATGCAGAGACAACTTCGCATAAACCATTCGTAGTTTGAATTCATAAGTGTAGACAATCTGACATTTCTGTGTTTGTTTATGCATCAGCAAGCCCCACACAGAGGCGTTGGCCTCGGAGCATAGACCGTAACTTCTAGCCATACATTATTTATTACTGTATATTCTGGTTTACGCGAATGCATAATGTTAATGTGGTTGGATGTGTTGTGAATGCAGTTTCTTACTGTTTATAATGCTCATTGTTTAGTTACCAAACCTTTTTGTTTTAAAGGTCCTATTTATGAGATTAAGCGGCATCTAGTGGTGAGGTTGAAATTGCAAACAGCAGCTCACTCCATCCTTCCCTTTCGAAGCACTTTGGTGGCTGACACAGGGCTAAGGCTGTGCTCAGACTTGACTTCTTTTTTGACAAGAAGAAGTTGACAAAGTTGTTTTTAAGGAACAATAGCCTTTGGTAACAAATAGCAGCCGAACGCCTTGAATCCGGTGGCTGCGTCTATGCATTAAGGCAGCTCAAAGAAACAGATAGGCTAACTAATCACATATTTTAAAACTTCAATACTAACTTCTGCTAGAAATGAAATCAGAAGTTGTTGAAAGTGAAAATTAAACTTACATTTATTAAAACTATGCTCCAACCTGAGTTTCGGCCGCCATTTTAATTTTTCTAGCTTGAGTCTTCTCGACCAATCACGTTCCTCTCATGTTGTTATGGAAATGACAGGTCTTTGTTATTGGTTAGCTGTGAAAAGGACCTTGACATATGGCGTTTTTTCAGAAAAGGTTGAACTTTTTTGTAAAAAAAAGACGCCGGCGCTGGCGTTTAAAAAAGCGCTGAGGCATTCTATGAAAACACGGATTAAACCATAGGATTATAATGTAAAGCAGATGCTAGCAGCTTCTAAAAAGAAGTCAAGTCTGAACATGGCCTAAGATGTTGTCATATTTACGATTTTTTGCTAAAGTAGCACTCTAGAGCAGTTTGTCCTTTTAAGGCTACTGTAGAAGCAACATGGCGAATTCCATGTAAGGGAACCCGCATTGTAGGCTATGTAGAATGGAAATATCTCATTAAAACATGACTTTTTATTCACATCTGAAGACACAGTTACTGTATGTACTGTATATTATATTGCATTTCTGTAAGTAGATCCTCCTAAAAATGACGCATTGGACCTCTTTTAGTTATTATAAATAGCCGGTGGATGTTGTGAAGAGAAAACAAATGAAGTGGTGTGACCTATCAAGTAAGGAAGGCTCAATGCGTTATATCACGACTCAGATACTGATAACCTTATCAACAACTTAGCAGTCCATGTCGGCTTAAAGATTTTCTGCTCAGAAACAGACGGGTGCACTCAATGAGAGCGAGAAAGACTGGGAGAAAGATGGAGAGAGAAAAAATGTTTTGTTGCTTTATTTAATACGTTTTTAACATTTGTGGGATGACAACATGTGAAATCCCAGTGATAAGAGAGGGCTAAAGCCAGAGCAATCCGTTTGAGGTCTGGCCGTTGCGGTTACGTGATAAGATGGCCCCTGAGAGAATTCCTACCTATGGCAGATTTATCTAAACCTTAAGGATATGTAAAATATGATAAAGTAAAGAACATCAGAGATGAGGATTTTTGACCTTGACTGCAGGTTGCGACCTCTAATCTATACAATCGCTCTTTTAGTCGCGTTCATGTCATTCCAAACCTGTATGACTTTCTGTCTTCTACATAAGATATTTTGAAGAACGTCGGTAACCGAAGAACATTTTTTCCAACATTGACTTTCATTGTATGGCCTCAAAACCACTTCAACTTTTCTCCAAATATCTTCTTTGTGACATTCCCGAGCAGGTGAGGGTGATGAGGAACAGGGTCCCATCCTCCTCGGATGGAACGAGGGGTGTTCGGTCGCCAGGGGCGACATCTGAACGTGTCAGAATTGGGGGAACACAATTGCGTCTTTAAGGGCTTCAGACTAAACAGCTTATTTGTATTCCTGCCGTACGGCGAGCCTTCTCACGTGTGACTGAGCGCGAGGGAGGGAGAGAGAAAGTGATAGTGAGAGAGCCGGGGTGGGGGTTTGAGGGGGGGGGTGAGGAGAGAGAGACCTAAATGTGATGCAGCAGAAAGCTGTATGGTGCAGGCAAACGCACACAAGCGTTCACATGCTAATGCGTGATTGCAGGAAGGGGGAAAGCAACGCGTGGTATCTTACTTTGTCTGCGTTTTGGTTTACGGACTAATGGCTTTATTACCAAATCTGTAGTCTCCTCAGCATCACTTTAAGGATGGACTGGCGTCAGGCACTCGTGCATAATCTCTGAGTCGATCTACAGGTGAGGAGGAAGGTTTTGAGTGAGTTGATGCTGGCCTGAACTTTTGACTGTGCTCAGAGAATTTAGTTAAATAACATCTAGAGTTCGATGCGGATTTTGGAACCTGCGGTTTCTTGCATGCATGTACTGAAGTGAAACTACTTTTGTGAAATTGTTCTGGGGAGCTGCAAGGTCAAACAGGCGAGCTGACTTTATTTGCGTGCACCAGCGCAGTGTGAAATAACCTACTATTCAGAATGTCACCACGTTGACATCATCGGTGGTGAGTAACTTAAAAAGATTGTTTTGTATTTAAATCGTTGGGGTCTTCATCTGTTGAACATCCTTGATCATTTCTGACATGTAAGTCATTGCTTTAGTTGTTGCGCTAAGTTTTTGATTTGATGAGCATCTGTTGTTTGTGTAGCAAAAGATTTTAAAATCACACCTACACTGAGCACTTGCCAACATACAAAATAGCAATGAACTGTAATTGAAGTTCAATATTTGTGTAATAAATTTTTATTACATAATTTTTACATAATCTGAAAGCTGAATAAATGAGCTTTCTATTGATGTATGAGTTGTTAAAATATAACAATATCGGGATGAGATACAACCGTTTAAAACTCAGAAATCCGAGAGTGCAAAAATATCTAAATATGGAAAATATTGCCTTTGAAGTTGTTAATCAGGGGCACTCTGGCAGGCCATACACTCATAAAAATAATGTTTTTATATATTTAAGGGAGGAAATTTACAAAATATCTTCATGGAATATGATCTTTACTTAATATCCTAATGATTTTTGGCATAAAAGTAAAATCGATAATTTTGACCCATACAATGTATTTTTGGCTTCTGTGCCACAGTTGAAATGTTCATGTGCCACTTAAGACTGGTTTTGTGATCCAGGGTCACATATCATGTTTGTGTTTGATGTATATGAAACCCCCCCTGAACCATCTACTCCACCTCCACCTAATCATCTTATGTACCCACATTTTTGAAGATACTGTATATTTTCAAAGTAGTTCAGTATTGGTTATACCATAATGCCACAGTTTTTTTTTTGTGATATCTCACTGGCACCAGATGTGTTTTGATATGGGATGTGTTGGCCCAAAAAATAATCAAATAGACACAGTGTCAAAAATATTGTCGCAGAAGAACAAAGATTTATTGAATGAGTTCCATATGCGTATCTTATACTTTCAACCTGACTAACAGCACGTTTCCTTTATTTCTTATTTTCAAATGATGACTGTGTGAATTAATTTGAAGTCAAAGGCCCAATGAGCCAAACCATAGATTTTTTTATTGCAAATAATATCGCAAGTATATTAAAACTAAATTATTGTCCAGAACCATAATGTTGTCCAATATTTTAAACAGTTTAAGCTGCTCGATCACCTTCTGTCTTCTTGGCCATGAATGGACGAATTTAAAAGGACTTTGTGCAAACTATATGCAATAGATTTTGTGTTTTTTAAAGTTTGTAAACTTTATATGATCTCAAGACTGCAGTTTTAGCAGCTTGAAGACTCTGCCAAGGAAGTAAAACCCTTGTGCCTTCCCTGTGAAAACACGCTGCAAAGCCAAAGTCCGAAAATGCTCAGGGCAACCCGAAGAGAATATCTACAGTACGTGCTTAGATGCTACATTGCTTTACTTTGGGCTCGGTTCCAAAACCTAGTAAGCTAGCTGGATGTTTTCTGGCTTTACTGACTGAGTGACTGAGTTTTTTACTCAACCAGTAGACCAATAGATTTCAGAAATCATTAAATAAAATCTAAGATTGTTTGCAATCTTGGACAGATTTTTGAATCAGACAGAACTGAGCTTAATGCGTTCTGGGATTGGCTTCTCTACAAAGGTGACAAGTAACGTTGCTTTAGTATTTAATTTAGAACTACTGTAAAGTCCTCCTCAAACAACCCATCACCTCCCATCGAAGACGACGTGACAATGCCAGTTTGGAAGCATCCCGTCTCTCCTCTCTGATATGAGCATCTGTTTCCTTCCAAAGACAGAGTTCGTCTCCTCCTGTTGTCCCTGTCTGTCCTCGGAGGGCCGTGAGACGGTTGTCTTGATTATGTTGTTAGCAGAAGTGCTCATCCACTCTTAATGCAATTAGGGACGTGACAGCTATGTTGTGAGGGATGATGTTTAATGCACCACACAAACTCAGTGTGGGTACCAAAGCCCATGACACCGCTTTGATTGACAGTATAATAACTGACATAGTTATGAAAATGAATGCGGACGTAAACTCCGGTACACTTTGATGTAAGACAGGAGGTCTGAGGTAATATAGAGCACATTGTCATACTTTGGCCCTGAGGTGGTTGTCTTAACCTGTATTATTACAGTATAAGTGCATGTTGTGGATTAGAAATTAGATGTGTCTAGATGTGTTTTTTTGTTGTGTCTTTCAAGTTTGGAAGAAGTAATTGCATATTCGTTTTTTCGACTTTTTCTTTATGTTCGAATGTAATAAATTGTCTGCCAAGAAAACAAATGAAGATACGCTTTCTAAGCATGCAACTTTGAAAAGCAATTCTTTATACGCAGTGCTTTTTTTGACACTTGACATAATACGTTGGCATTTCACACTTAAATAATCAAAAGCTTAAAAATACGCAAATTAAACTTCAGTTTATGCTATTAAACATATACTTCCATAACAGATACATGGTAAATTTGACCTTTTTCTAGGGCACAGTACCTGAGACCATCTGTAGCGCGTGTGGATGTGTACGCGCGTCCATCTGTGAAACGCAGACATGTCTTATTAGTGTATCATCGTAATCGTATCCCTGTCAAAAAATGACAGCTCCATTTCCAAACCAGGCATAATGGCTGATTGACTATGTCATTTGTTCGTTTGTGGAAGCTAATATGTATTCTACCCCTTCCAAAAAAATGACGTGGTTTCCCCAGAGGACAATTTTATTGCTCAGAGGTTGCATAGATCGGGACGGTTCTGAAGTGTCAGCTTGGGTTATTTGAGTCCAGCGTTGGGTCAAAAATGGACACACCTATCTGTTGGGTTATAAATTAACCTATGCTGGGTTATTTCAACCCAAATGCTGGTTTGTTTTGTCCCATTGTTGGGTCAAATATATAAACGTTCTCTGGGTGAATTTAAGCCAACAGTTGGGTTTGTCCATTTTTTGACCCAACGATGGGTCGAAATAACCCAGCGTTTTTTAGATTGTGCATTTAGTGAAGCCATTGAGCTACAAGTGCATGTGGATGTTGTGCAGAGGATTATTTCGTGTTTGAGAAATTTGGGTCATGTTGAAATCTTTTGGGCTCGTAGGCTTGGTCTGCTATTGACCTTTTTGCTGTTTGGGAGAAACACTTGAGAAATTAAAGAGATCTCGTTTCAAGTACTTTCCCTTCGATGGTTTGTTAACACGTAGTGTTGCATGCAAAATCATTGAGCGGAGTGGCGAAGCAGAGTGTAATAACTCAAAAATATGATTTACAAGCTCGCTGCTAAAACTTGACGTTAATCTAAAATCAACCATTATTCAATACACGCCACAAATGAAAATGAAATATTGGAAAAGTGCGTTGACTTCACTTTTAAACAAATGAGTTATACCAGCAGCTAGAAAATAAACAACCAAGCCTCATAATTAAAGCAAATCCCCTTCCCTGGAAAGAAGGAATGAAAATAATTGTTTTTCTATGCAATTTGACATGCCCAAGGGGGTCAGATTAAAAACGCTTCCGGGCTGCTTTATAAACTGCCCTCCCTGATGTTTTTGAGATCTGCCTTTTAATGCAATGACATCAAAACGTTGTCTTTTCGCTCCGAGTGTTTCTCTTTCTCAAAGGTTTCTCGCGGCTCCTAATTGGAGCTGATTAAAATTTCCAATGTGCTTTAGTTCTTCCACTGTTTGCATCTTTTCTCCTTAACCACTTTTCCCCTTTGATGTGTATGTTATGAAACCACGTGTTTTTTTCTCATGTAGCTTTCTGTCATGCTACATGTATACTTCTGCAAAGTTGCTTGTTCCGGGAAAAGCTTCAGCAGACTATTTAAAAAAAGCTGTGAAACTGTCACGCTCCTGAGAAATGTACAGCTAGCAGCACCACTTCCAGTTATCTACACTGATATGTTGCTGTGGACAAACCGTTATGTCTTTAATCTCGTGTTTGTTCAAGATTGTTTAAAGCATATGAGCGTCTTGGTTGAGGTGGCGTTGACTGACAGCATCAGCGAGATGTGCAGATAGTAAATGCATCAAACTAACAGATTCTGTACAATTACATAACGGGAAAAACAAAGCGCTTCCAAACGGCTAATGGAGCCACAGGGCTTCTCGTATCAGATGAATAAACGGCCGGGAAAGTGATGATTCAGCATTTCAGAGACTGCAGAGAGATTCACACGCTGGTACACTGACGCCTGTCCCTGTCACGCTCATTAAAATCACATCTCCCAGTCCAGGCCTTGTGTATCAGCAGGAGGGACACTTTTAACAGGGCTTGAGTTGGCATTACTGTAAGTAATAGTTTAGATTATCCATGCTTGGTTATGCTAGGGCTATTAGCGGTGTACATAAAACATTTGACAGTCGAAGAGGAACGGTCAGTGCATTTAAACTACTGTATGTTTTAAAATTGATGATGAAAGTTATGAGATTATGTATTAGCAATAAATAAGCAATCATTACTTTCGTGTAGCTCAGTGGTAAGAGGAAGGTTGTGGGTTTGATCACAGGGAATCGCACATACCTATGTATAAATGTATAGGATAATGCCACATAAGTAAGTACATTTATTTGTTCTGTTAAACACACAGAAAGATATTTGAATACTTGTGACCAAAAAGTTCTTGGCCACCATAGGAATGTTTCCTTTAATGTACTGTATCAGTGGTTGTGTTTTGCTTTGTTCATGGTAGAAAAACAAGAACATTTTGCAATAATTTGTTTTTATCAAATTAAATCATTTCTTAATTTTACTAAACATAAATAGTTTTGTTCTTCTTGCCTCTCTGTTTTCAGCATAATGAAGATGAATTTTCTATGTAACTAATGAACACTTTGTTCAATTTAAGATATTTCTTAGGAAGAATTGACTTTACTTTTGTTATCTTTGTAGTTTCTGATACATTAAATGTTACGAGGCTCTGGGTATTTAGGGTATGAGCTACGTATACAGAGAATTAAAAATATAAATTCTTTCATCTTTTACTCACCCTGGTGTTATTCCAAACCTTTATGACTTTCTTTCTTCTGCAGATGACAAAAAGAGATATTTTGAAGAACGTTTGTAACCGAACAGCATTTGCCCCCATTGATTTTCAGTGTTTGAACACAAAACAACGGAGACATTCTCCAAATATCTTCTTTTGTGTTCCACAGTAGAAAAAGTCATATGCATGTTTTAAATGACATGAGGGTGAATAAATGTTAATTTTTATTTTTAGGTGAGCTATCCCTTGCTGTCTTCGCCCAAGGGCCAACATGTGGTGTTCCTCCCCTGCATCTGTTCACATAGAACTTTGTTTAACGCTACAGTATGAAGCACAACGCAACACAACACCGGTAGTCTTCAATAATGTTGTACCATTAGTGGAAAGAGTGAAACATGAAAGGAACGAATCTTAGATTTGTGTAGCTGGTAGACAGGGCCGTGAATATTAAGAAACACCTGTTCGGCTAGGGCAGGTCCTGCAGAATGAACACAGGCTAATGAAGGTCTCTTCTGGTTAATTGTTTAAACTATAAATAGAGGTGGATGATGGTGCCAAAACATGGGCTTGGTCCCGGAGTGTCAGGTTTTTGGTCGTCAGGTGAGATCTCCAACCCGGGCGATGGTTCACGTCTTTGACCCTGCGTGTATGCGTGTGTGTCTGTAATTTGCTGCTGTTCAATTATTTTGGGTGTCCATTATTGTACTACTTGTTTTTTGCAATGTATTACAAGAAGATTTTTAATATTGATCATATCTTGTGGATGAAATATTTGTGTTTCGCAGCCTCAGTCTTATTGTTTTAACATACAGTTTATAAAGAACAAAACGGTGATATTTCAGAATGCGTAGAAACTTCAAATACAAAGAACCACATGCTAAAGTAACCTTTACAAACAAGGGCGCACAAAGTTGTTTGCTGTGATGCGTCGGAGCACAAAACAAACAAATAAATCAGCAAAAAAGTAAATGAGAAATGAACGCAAGCGTAAAAGAATAAATATTTGAACTATCTCGCCAGCCTCTGAGAGACCTATCGGGCGCCCATGCGATAATTGAATAGTTAGCGGAAAAACAGCACCTTCCACCTTGAAAGGAAATCACACGGCCCTCCACAGATTGAAAAATTTCTCTCTTCAAAGTGACACTGCCTATCTTCATGATGAGGCTTTTCCCGCTGAAAATATATATCGACTTCAGATAACGGACTTTTTTTCTTTTTTCTCGTGTTCTTTCGCTTTTTATCTGCACAGGGACAGACGATTTGGCCTTTCCAGTCCGTAGGCAGTTTGTGAGTTTGTGTTTAAAAAGGTTTCAATCGATAGGATTCGCTCCAAAGCTCTTGCAGTTGGTGACCCGGACAAAATACCGCCGACCCCAGAGATTCCAAAACAATAACGCCCGAGATGGGAAGAAAACAGGCTTGGAGAGGCCTAACGCAACGTTTTTTGTCTCCTCGTAGATTCAGATGGCTTCCTAAGGGTCTTCTTCTTTAATTCATATTTACGTTTTGACAAATCGTGCGATTAAATACACTCATTAAAGTCCACGGTGCATCAATTAAACATGGATCAAGTAAAGTTGACAAACACGAGATTGTGCGTTAAAGCAGCCACGGACAATTGTCCTACGTCAAATCCAATTATATTGTATTGTTTACAACGCCAATTACAGATCAAGTCTTTTTCACATCCTGTTTCATAAGAGATATCTGTAACAAGGTTCAATAAAAGTAAGGAAGAAAGGAAGGAGGTGGGAACCAGCGAACATTTAAATAAAGTTTAATCAAAATAAACAAACAATAACACGGAAGTAAAATGCCGGCAGCCACCTCACGGTCGACTGGTGGCCACAAGAACATAAATACCAACGTAAAACATACTGTATGTCCGGGCCCGGTCCTCTCTCATCAGCAATCCTGTCGCTTGTCCTCTTATGCTACCGATTTCCTCTGTGAGATACGCACAGCTGATTCCAACTATCACTCACGCCACCGGCCCCGCCTCACGGCTCCCGTCCCGCCTTCCTCACCAAAATATCCTTTTGTACTTTTTATTTGGTTATTTCCTTAAAAAGAATAAATAAGCACACCGTCGGTTGTTATTCTGAAGGCAGAAACGCAGCAAAGCGAAAGTTACACGGAAAGTCGCTAAACTGTTATCTGCAGAGGGGGGTCCCTCCCTCCCCCCAGGAGAGAATTGTTCTTGATAGACGATGCTCCTGAGAGCTTTCCTCGTAAATGAGCCTGTTTTCATCTCTGAATTCGGACCAGCAGCCCTTGACATAATAAATACGCTTTTGTTGTTATCTGGGTTTTCCGAGGAGATTTTATGAAAGCGTAAACTTTGTGTCTTTTTAAGACTCCAGACCCATAAACGTTTTATGGCCCCTAGAGAAGCATTAAACTCAAGCTCGTTGATGCTTAATTAATTACAGAAGAATGAAGTGATGCTGTTTCCGTAGACAGTTTATCACAAGTCAAGTCACAAGTTTATCCATTTTAAAAGTGTTTTTTATTGTTTTTTTTAAATGCACAGACTACTTAGTTACATTTACTGAATAGATATGATTTGTAAAAAAAAATATTTTCTAATATTTTATGATTTCCCTTGAAACCACATTGTTGAGCCCAATGGGGCTCAAAACATGGTGTTCAGGACGGTAGTCCTATTTAAAAACACATTTACTACACCTCTGAGATTGTTAGCAAGACATATTCTTCATTAGATCACTAGCAGAACTACACCAAGCGCGGCAAGAAATCATGTCATGAAATAGATACCAGGGAATTTGAGAGATCTTTCAGATAAGGCGGTGAACATTTCTCTCCTGGCCAGTCTAATGTTTACCTCCATTTTGGATACTAGCGTTGTCAAGAAAGTTTATACTTTATGAGTTGTATGATTTGTGAAGTGAATCAGTGAATGTGAAAGCGAAACCTGGTTGTCGGCACACTCTGTTTTTTCAGTTAGAGTAGAATCCCTGACATCAGGACAGTATGGAGAGTTGCCAGTGGTTCATGAGATCAAAAGAAGCATCAGTCAGGATTTACAGAAGAGTTTTGACATCCGCTTGGAAAAGAACATTCCGTACCAAGCCTCAGCTCTGGAATCAAACCTTACCGTTCTTTTCTTTTCAGTCATTTTAAACAAAATTCTCAAGTCAGTGTTCGAAATAAATAAACCATCTTTAATGAGAGATTTGAAAAGAACACTGAAATAAAAACAACATTATTATGTTGAATGAAAAGTTGGCTTATCTTTTATGTGTGTTTGTGACGCTAGTTAAGCTTTTAGAATGTACTTGCTTAGCTCTGTTTTTGTTCTGTTAACCATTTTGAGACTGATGAATTTTGATTCATCACAGACATGTGATGCAAAATATGTGGATTTGTTGTTCAAGAGTCTATCTCTGCTAAGTTTATGATTTAAGGCAAAAAAACATTTTCGTGCATATTTATCAGTCTGCATTTGTCTCATGTTTGTTACTTCTTCCTCTTAAAGGGATAGTTTACACAAGAATGAAAATATAATAATTTATTGGCCCACATGTCACTCCAGACATGTATGACACTGGCCGCCATTGACTCGCATTGTATATGGACACAAAACCACAGAGACATTTCTCAAAATATCTTCTTTTGGGTTCCACAGAAGAATAAAAGCCATTAAGGTTTGTAAGAGAATAACATATTGAGTAATTATTAATTGCAGTGCAGCAGTATTGAAGAGGAACACTTGATGTATCGCTTCACATAAATATCTTATCGGCAGGTAGCCGTCGCCTACCGCCCTGACTGAGCTGTGCGGATTTTTGAAGGGCAAACGCGAGATGAAGCTAAAGACTTGACTAATAATGATCTAATCTGGACTCATTTTCACACTGCATTTACAGAGCAGGGTGTCCTTAGGGGAGTTTAAGCCCTGTGAGCCAGAAATGGCTTCCCACTGCGTTGAACGAAAGCTAAAAAATAAGAAAGGAACATTGAGTGCTTCTATCAGTCTTCGGTTATCTAACAGCTTCCCTTTTACCTGACCTGCTCTCCCCTGACCTTCCTGCAAAAGAAAACAGGATCTGTTTCTCGTGATTGACATCTTCTGAATGGTATTGACCTCACGCTCAGTGTGACGGTAAACCTCTAATCGTGTTACGTCATTGGCAAAGACATATAGAACATGCATTATGCATACTGTATAAAGGCATGTTTGCTTTCTGGTATGTACAAAGGCACCCTTAATAGGGTCTTGGCCAAAAGGGTTTTGACAGTGCAGGAATGATGATGTCACTTTGTCAAGTTGCTGGGGATGCTTTTTCTCCTGGCAAGTACCTAACAAGACCTCAACCCTTATTCCCAGCAGGATGATGCCACATAAAGAGCGGAAGGGATCAATAGAGCTGAGAGTTTAATATTCTTCACATAAATTGTAGTCCAGCCGTGGGACTGCGGATGGTCTTGCATGCAATGTGAGGGGATGCTGAAATCATTAAGAATTCGACTTTTGGAGGAATGTTAAAAGAATGCAAATCTTGTGGTAGTTGAAGGAATTAAAGGGCAAGTTCAGCCAAACATTTACATTCCTCATGTTGTTCAAAACATAATAAAACAAAATAAGCTATTTTGAGAAATGTCTCTGTGCTTTTGTGTCCATACAATGGAAGTCAATGGGATCCAGTGTTGTTACCGACGTTCTTCAAAATACCTTTTTTTGTGTTCTGCCAAAGAAAGAAAGTCATACAAGTTTGGAATGAATTTAAAGTGAATTATTTAGAAAATATTCTGCTTTGTTTTTATGGGAAGCCTACAAAACAGAGTACACTTACTTGAAATAATACAACGGTGAGTAAATGACCATTGTAATGTTTGAAATGATATTTTTTTTAATCAGTTAATAACGATTTCACTTGTAGTTATACGTACACTATTTTTTATGCACACCCAGATAACGTATTACACACATAAAAGTGGTCTTCCTTTACAAATATGGCATAATATCCAATTGGCTTCGCCAAGAATTCCCGAATGGTTTTCCCCTTCAGTTTTGTTCTCCATGGCACGTCTCTAGCCCCTCTTATTTTTAATAAAACGCTCCTTCCCATGGGCACCTCTTTCCCTGGCAGTAGTCTTTATTTCGTACAGGCTTTTCAACCTGCCAAGCTGTAGGGGATACTGCCCCTGGGACTCCCCTGATCTCCACATGAGCATCTCTGCTCGCACGTCGGTCCCCAGAGTGTCTCGTTGACATTCATCACGTCCTCTTTGCGAAATTAGCGTTTATTGTGTTATGTAAAGGGACTGGGGAATTAATTTCACAGTAAACACACTCTAAAGGTATCAGTGATGCAAAAATACGTAGCCTCTTGCAAAATGCGACTTGGTAATGGTGACTTGGTATGTACCATTTCGGTTATCATATTTCTCATGGGAAAGCAACATGAAGGCTCCAAATGCAAATCAGAGAGAGTTCTGGCATGTTGAAATGTCTCGTCATAATCCAGATGGGAAAGAATAACCTCATCGGCTATTTGTTTTGGCAATTTGCTTTCAAGCAAGTAGATCAAGTAGACCAGGGCTAGTTGTCACAGAGGTCCCCATGTGACCCCATGCAATTGTTGAGATTCTAGACAATAGTTGTATATTGCTTTCATAATACGCTATCTAATGGCAGGCTAATGCCATTGGGTAGCTTAAAAGAATAATGCATAAAAACCGCACAAGGTCACCAAGGTCCGCTATAAGGTCAGAAACAACTCTTTAATTCATTGATGTGCATCATCGACCAATAACAACAAGCTTTTATTGATCGTTATTTTATTTATGCACCTTTTGATGAAACGGTAATCCATTCCTTTGATCTTATCTGTGTCGAAAACTGGAGTTTGTTATTCACGAATCAGAATAAGAATGTGGATGAATAAGTTTCATTCTTTAAATGTGTTTTGTTGATAACAATGATTCGCATTTGAAGCAAGCTGCTCTTTCTTTTGAAATACTGGATGTCTAAGAGATGAAAATAAATATGTATTATATAATTTAAATATATTATAATATTATTATGTAAGATTAAGGTATATAATTCACAAGCATTGAGAGTTCAGGAGAAGGAGAAACACGTCTGTGCGTGATGAAAGTTTGTGTCCAGTAAGACTTTTATTTTGTTGTTTTGTTTGCTGTGAAACCGAATTCATTCAGTATTCATTTGAATGTACTCAAGTGTGGCAGAACAAGATGTACGCTTCACTGATACCAAAAACATTCAATTGTGTTTGGTTGTTTCTCTTTAAATATGGCCGCCATTAAGCCCTTCAGAAAGAGGCTGAGGAAGTAAATACGTTCGATGGCTAAACTTCATGGGAACAAAACAGACAAACCATAAGGCCACGTAATAAAAGCAACTAAAGAGGGAAGGATATAAATGTAGACACAAGCTAAATTGGTTTTAAAAAATTTGTGGCCAAACCTAAATGCCCTCCCCGTTTGTATTTGTACAGATGGATTGTTTTTGCAGTAATCTATATTAAGAAAAACTACTAGGCAGACCAACGTTAGGCCTTGAATAGTCAACAGTCAATGTAATGTATTGATCTTGACATTAGGTTTTAGTTGAGGAAGTCAAAATGGCAGCATTAACATTACAATTAAAATAGGACATCTTTAAAATTGTGCAAAACATAACGTAAAGAAACGGAATGAAAGTATCCATCATGTAGTAAGCTATTAGGACAGTTGAGATGGCTTTGTAGGGTTGAACTTGGAATCCATTTCCCAAACTCTTTATTAAATTAACAACGTGAGACGCGGCCCTTTTCCCAGATACTGACTGAATGAATTTATAGAGCCCTGTAGAACTGGGCACTTTATGGAAAGCAGAAGTGAAATCAATGCCTCGGGTCCTAAGCGGAATGAACAATATCATCACCTCTGATGAGTTTAGCCCGTCGTCGCAAACACGCATCTGAAGGGAGCCGATCACGATAGCGTGTAATGTTTTTTCAAGCGAGTACCTTTATTCCCCTCCCCGTTTCTTTGTCGCCAGGCATTTGGGAGCTGACGCTATAAATCAACCTCCACTCCCTTTAGCTTCCATTTCTGTTTGCTTTGATTCAGAGGTTTATTAGCGATGATGTCGAACGCCTCCCATCTGCTTCTCTGCTTTATGTACCACAGTAAAACATTCCCGCGAATGGCACGCCGTTGAACTCCTGCCTCCTTCAAAACCAGTGCAGCAGATAACTGTAAATGTCTGTGTGTGAACTGGGAAATCAAGCGGCTAAATTATTGAGCCTGCACAAGTGTATCTGGCGTGGTGGTGACATTACCCATAACCCATCACTGATATTACAACTACACACAGTATGTGTGGTGTCAAAGGCTCTATTATAAAACCCTTATAAGCTGCCATGCTGTTTATTGAATCATGACGGAAATGGTGTCTCAAGTGACTGATTCGGAAAGCTCTTTAAAATCAAAACTTGACTCTTAATTATTTTTAATAGTTTGTTTTTGAGATGTTGCGTAGCTAATGACACAATGACAATTAAGAAAAATGCATTAAGACCGCACCAGGTATTGATTTCAACCTATTAAACCAACATTTTGTGCTCTTAGTAGTTTAAGTAATAGTTCACCCCAAAATGTACCCAATCTCATGGCATTACAAACCAGTATCACTATCAATCTTCTACAGAATACAAAAGAAGATATTTTGAAGAATGTTGGTAACCAAACAACGCACCCCATCGACTTCCATCGTTTTGATAGAAAATCCCTAACCCATTTCTCAAAATACTTTCTTTCCCACAGAGGAAAGAGTAATATACAGGTTTTGAATGACATGTGAGTAAATGATGACTGAATTAATGGCGTAGTGGAAAAAGCTCAGAAAGTGTTTAGATACATACTATAAACATATGTCAATGCTATATTTTAAAACTCATATTTTTGTTAAATCTCTTATTTCCTCTATTACATGAGCTCAATATGAAAGACCTACAAAAGGTGTTTTAGGTATGTAAAGGTGTTTCATTTTTCTTCACTTTCTAGTTTTCAGTCGCAGTATCTCGCTATGACAATCCAGCACTCAGATGGCTGAGACAGCTGGCGGTTCAGAGGTTAAAAGAATCTCCCAAGAGCTCATGGTGAGAATCCTTTCCTCCGGGGAGCTCACTGCTCCCAAAGCTCCCTCCTTCAGCAGGGATCCTAACCTTGCCACACTGCTTTAATTTCCAAAACGCTGCTTGAAGATTTGAATTTCTGCACATCAATCTCCAGCCGCGGCGCTGGCGTGATTAATGGCCGCCATCGATCACGGCGCCGCTCCGAGGCCTCGCGCCGTCACGTAGCTTTGCTTTAGAATAATGGCCGCGTTCCTACGCAGTCAAGTTCGGAAACGTGCACACACGGGAGTGCACGTGTTATCTGTGGCACTGCTGAGTCAGTTGTGACGGAGCATTTCTGATGTTTGACAGGCACAGTTCTTTAAATGCAGACATGAATAAGAATAAATCTAAATGTTACGTGTACACACTGTTTGGAGTGGGCAATGTGAGGGTAGGTAGGGATGGAGGGTGGAATGTGTCAACCAGTAGAGATTTGGCTGTGCAGTAGCGAAACAAATAAATAAAAAATGGAGAGATGGAAAAACACTCTGTTATGTCCCAAATAAGTCAAGATGAGGAGAAACTTGTGTTGTTAGCACACAGAGAAGAGATGTTTAGTTTATAGGTTGCTAAGCAAAATCAGCATCATGACGTGAAGCGTTAATATGTGATCACAAGCATATATTTTGAATAGATTAGTTATAGATTTTAATTTTATAATTTAAAGGTAATCAGATTTTACTTTTTAAAGTAACTTGAAGTGCTAACAAATTTAAGCAGTTTTACATTTTAGCGAATTCGTAATAATTTGTGTATTATAATTTATGTTTTCGTATGATCTGCTTTAGCCAGTGACAGTCGTGTTTAGGGGTGGAGCTTCATTCCTGCTTTAATTTCAATATTTGTAATTTTTTATGTCTTTGTATTATGTGCTTTCGCCAGTGACAGTTGTGTTAAGGGGTGGAGCTTCATTCCTGCTTTTTGTCTAATAATCGTATGTTTTTGTGCAATAAACAATGTGCAACTTCATAGAATACGTATTCCTGTGACATCCGGTTTGAGGTGCTGTTCATTTTTTTGACGAAACAATGTTTTGAATTTGGGTAAATTAGCAATTTATCTTTTTGATGCATCTCTTCATGTCTATCCGTAGGTAGACCTACTTTGAGGCACAATTAGTCATGATTACCACATTCTTTCCTAAAAGTAATTATATGGCTCACTATTTCCTAGTGGCGGTATGCTAATGTTTTCTGCGCTCTATGGAGAAACCCATGCTTTCATGCTAGCTATTCATCAACGTCAGGAAAATATTCTTCTGTCTATACCGTGCTTTTGTGAGCCTCATTATGACCAGACAGGAGCACAAAACAGCCAGTCCCTGCAGACCACATGACAGACAGGCAAGAACTGGGTTCTTTTAACTAAGAAATCATGTGGCGTTTAAAAAAAAACACCCTTGTTAGCATATGCAACAATTTCTCCGACGACAATAATAAAAAGCGGTGCTACGAGTTGCACTCCATCTTTGGTCGCGTGGTATTTGCTGGCATTGTTTCTTAAATGTCGTTTTCCTTTTACAACGCCCGCAGGGACAGAAGCTGATACGTGGGAGTGCTATATTGTTGACATTTCGACGGAATATTGCTGCCTTATTCCCTAAACGGCATTGCGGCTAGTGTCGGTCTCCGCCCCGCAGGAAACATATGGCCCCTGGTCCAAATGGGAAAACAAAAATGGAACAAAGTTGGGTTAAATTGTCCATAAAGAATTCAACTCTTGAATTAAATTGAAATAAGCCAAGCCCCGCCAACTCACAACGATCCTCTCCATGAATGCCTGAAAAGGCACCTTTTGTGAAGTAAAAGCCTTTCCGAACTCAATTTGGAAGTTAATGTCTGCGGGCGTGTGCAGCTTTTGAAAAGGAAAATGGAAACAAGTTATCAGATAGGTTTTTTATACACTTTCCGCTAAAGAGATGGTTAGTTAGGTTTTGTGTGCGTAGCTTGATGACAAAAAATATCTTCCAATAATCAACAAGGTGTGTATTGACACGTATTATGCAGTTCAAATAAAGTACTTTCTATGCTGTCCTTTGTTACCAAATCTTGGGATCGGTTTAAAATGAACTTTAAAAAGTTGAAGTCACCATCTGCAAGTTTGACCGGGCACTGTGTTTTCTGCAATCCGGTCCGGCCCGAGTTATTTCTCAGTTTTTTTTAGGGCTGTAGAAAGCAAACAGCTTACAACCGCGATGAGTAATAAAGCAAAGAGTGTACTCATACTGCTCTTTGCTTGGGTTTATTTAACGCTGTCACTTTCTTATTTCAAAAATCTAATTGTTTTCGATACAAATATGGCTCGGAGTAAATCACATGTTATATTAATCCATAGTTCTTTTATATTTTACTGTCCCCACTGAAGTATCTTAAATGTACTTTGGTTAGCTGCTTGTAGTCTAGCTTCTTTTCAAAAGTGTATCTCGATGCTTTAAATGATGAGTAGCCTGAAGCTAGCCGCGCTTCTGTTTAAAGAAGCTACCCGACGCTGAATAATAATGCCTGTTTATTTTTGTTTGGTCTGACAATGTCGCTTGCATATATTCACGCAGGATATCTCAGCCCCTCCGTCGAGAAAAATGACTGTCGAGCTGGACCTTTCATGTTTCCGTGACTCGCGCACAATTGATGACTGTTGTCTTTCCTCTCGCCAGGTTCTGTGGATGCGAGATTCCCGCCGAAATATCGCCACGGCTTTAAAAAACGTTCTTTGATGAAGTATCCTCATTAGCAGGATCTGCACCCCCCACCTGTGTTATTTTTCACATTTCAGTAAGAACTATATCTTTTGCATTAGATGTAGCGGCTTGCTTTCAATCTCGACCTATATAGAGTCAAAAATGGCGCACAGTGTTCAGTAGCCGCTCTTTAGGATGTGTTGCCTTACCTGGGGCGTAGGGGGCGTGAATTGAGGCCACAGGACAACAGGGCTCAGAGGCTCAGTCTAGAGGGTGATTATGGGTAATAGTAAGACACAAGTCACCCTAAGGGTCCAGAGGGATCACGTGGCCTAGGGATAAGAGTTTGACCTTGAGCGACTAAACGAACTAAAAGAGAGATAAGGATATAATACTTTTTATGTATTTTTAATTGAATTTTAAACATATATATTGGTATATATAATATTTATTTGATCAAATTACATCTTAATAAAACTAAAATATGGGTGGATAGTTAACAAATGAACTGTAATTGTTTACTAAATTTACCTAAACTTAGCAAAAAATAACATTAAAGATAAATCTCTTTTAGGCTATGCTATGTAATTATAATATAATATACAGTAATATATCTATTGTATTGATATATAACAGATGTGTAAATAAGATCAGATGTGATCTTATTTTTTTTTCTATGATGAGATTAGCATGGTACTGTGAGATGTGCAGTTATGTCATTTCAGAGAAATTACTCTTCAATTTTGAATCAGTTCTTAACTTTATTGACAAATTTATTGATTAGCTAAGAGAAATGACTGCTGTTGGGTATTCGTATTGACATATCATGGTCATTTAGATTCATCTATCATCTTTTACAACATACATGTCTAACATGCTATTCTTTGTGTTGCTGTCTATGGTATGTACACTGTGTTCAGGATGTAAATGTTCTGTATGCATAGAATGCTCATGTGACCACAATTAATGCGTTGCAGATTGTGTCCCATAACGCAATGCGCTTGACTTGACCTTGCATTTCCAGTTTGACAAATGACAATATAATACCAATTAGGCTCAAGAAATCCTTCAAGTTTTTCCATGAACACACCTCAAGCATGCGTTTCTAGGTGTGGACCCTTAACACTTCTCTGTTTTATAAGCAGACCTGTTGAAATGCCTTGTTTCTTACTGCTGACAGGAGCATGCGTTTAGTGTTAACTTGAGAGGTTCAGTCTGCACGAGAGAGATTGGCCCCAGGTACAGTGTATTCTTGTATCGCCGTAGTGTATGCGAGTATGAGCAGGTAGAAATCCCTCCTTCTACTCGCTTATCCTCGGATTAAAGCATCTCGGCCCGTGGTGCCGGCTGTCAGAGAGGGTGGCATGTGGAATCAAATCCGTCGGCCTTTAAAATGAAATCCTGGAGTCGACAAGCCCAAATGTTTTTTGAGTGTACACACTTCCATCCCCCTTGACAAGACACTGCAGACTACCGCACATCGTAGCTCTCTCGCTTTCACATCGGGCTTGTCATTTTTGTCTTGGACTTGAACATCTCTCAATCTCTTTTTTTTTCCGTAAAACTTACTGTACAAGTGTGTTGGGTGGGACATAAACAAAAGAGGCCTCTGAAGACTGTTAATGTCTATTGTGTAGACACAAAACCAATGCAAGTCAATGGGTACCGCCGTAGATGGAGACCCTCATCATTGTTTTTGTTTCGTTTTGTTTTGTCTTGATGAATCTAGAGAACAAGAGTTGATGCAACTTTCTGCGGCCTGGGATGAAAGCAGATCAGAGGATGAGATTTTTGATGGCACTTTTCTGTAGAGTTGCTTGTTTATATCTGGGCTGCGGTCTGGCAGAGGGGATATTTGGTTAGGTTGCTCTCCGGCTGTCCACTCCAGTACGCCAGCTAATTAGCATGTGCTTTTATAAATAGCTTTCTTTGCCTGTTGAGAAGATTTCTGTGCCCAGCGTCTTATGGAGGTCAAGCTGTGTGATTCTTAGTGCTCGATAAACTGTGAAGTTATGAATGCGGTGTATTAAAGCACGACTGGTTTTAGCTCTCATTTTGATGAGAAGAATAATAACTATTTTTGTACAGGACCACATGGGTCATTTAAATGTCTGACCGTGATATTTATTCCAAGTTTGTTTATTTGTTTGTTCATTAATATGTGGGAAGGTGAGAGTAATTTGTTATAATACGATTCTCTATTAATTTCAATAGCTAAGGGCATTTTAGGATTTCAGTAATTATTACTATTTATATTTATTAAATGAGCTTTTTTCCCCAACACTTTTAGATAACTTTATCTGTAGTGGGGTGAATCTCATGACATCTAAAGTTTAAAGATCTTAAACATGATTTTCTTAAAAACACATTTCCTTCTAACCAATTTAAAACAACGACATGCTTAAAAGTATTCATTTCCAAACTGTTACTGACAGTTTAACACATTTCGCGACGTTTGTATCACAAATTCTCATTACCGTAACCATGTCAATCCCATAGCATAAAATAATCAAAGCCATGATGTATAAGCAAGTTTTTATTAATTGTATTTTAATAAAAAGTATACAAAAACTACCTGTATCGGTTATGAGAACAGAAAAAGTTGTGTACACAGCGTGACAAGAATATTGAGCTTTTAACTAGAAAAATGTTAAATGATTTTTTTTTTAACCTGGTATGTATTTGAAAGGTACTAGTAGATGTTGTGTTTCTTCACATAAAATCAAACTTAATGTAAATATATTGGTATGTGTTTAAAGAGTCTTTAAAACATGTTACGGAGGATGAGAATATTAGTCATCACTATTTCTTCATCTTTATTACACTTAAATATTCTGTTTTTTTTCCATTTGAGAACATCTAGTACCCTAGAACATCTAATAGTTGTTTTCAGAGTTTTGTAAATTTCAAAATTTCAATTTGTTACTACAATTACGTTTATTATGATTTTTTGTGTTACTGAATTGAATTGAGTTCTTCAGACTTTAAAGAAATAATCGTAATGAAAATCAATATAGCTGTAGCAACAATAGCTCAGCATTTGCCAAGAAACTAAGCTAAATATGCACAAATTGGTGCTTACTTAATTTATTTACAGAGCTTATCTCTTGTAACGTCGTTGTTTGCGTTTTCTTCGCAATCGCCGGTTCACTCAGGCAAGCATCGTATTAAAACGGCTAATCGGAGGATAGCCGCACATCTGGACGTTAATTACCTCTGTCTGCCGTTCTCACCGAGTCCCAGCGCAAACACTGACAACAGGATTATGTTTTAAAAACGGCATCTGTGTTTGACAGCGCAGGACATGGGCGGCAAAAGCGAGGCTGATAAGGGCTGGAGAATTAGCTTCACGCCGCCCCTCAGACGGGCTGACAGTATTGTGATACGTGGGATTCGGTTGACGGGTGTGTGTTTGTGTTTCAGCGTCTGTGTGCGATTACACCGTAAAGCCGTGTTTGCCATTAGTGTTGACAATGAGGCAATAAACCTGACAGTTTGTGGTCTAAGTACCCGTTGTTTCATTCTTTTTCAGACTTTGAGAAAAGAAGGTAAAAAGCTCTAAATATAATTGACTGAGTTGGGTTGCTTTGGACACTAGCCGGACTAAATGAACCAAAAATTGAAGGAATGAAACATTTTCAGCAGAGAAGGAGGGAGAGAGAGTTTGTGTGTGTATGACAAAGATAGGATATGTTCTAAAAATACTGCTTAAGAAGATTTTTTTTGTTGGACTTACTATGCAGATGCTATAATGTTGTCTCATGACCTCACAGAGTCTGTTGTCATGAAAAGTACATTAGGTTTTGTAGGCTATCCGGATATACCATGCATACAAAAAATGTGTAAACTGTGCACTGCATACATATTGTATACAGCAGTAAAGAGTACAGGAGTGCTGTTCTCAATAGGGCCAGAGAGAAATAACCAGAAAAACAATGTTAAGCAGATGTATCTACACACATACATAAGATGTTTCCATCGTCATCCAAAATTATTAAATGCAGGGTATGATGAATCCAAAGCCATTTTTTCAGATGTGCGGGAGTGACTGTTCTATGGATAATGAAATATGCATGAGTCCTTTTGAGTTCACAGGGTTATTTCTTACCTTTCTGGCACTCTGAATCAGATTTGTTTTCAAAGAACACTCTTCTACCTTGAGTTTGGACCAGATTTAGATCTTTGTTCTTTCTGTTTTATTAATGAAAAGTAAATGAAAAGGTTCAACGGGTCATTTCATTTTAAGATATTTCAATTTGCCCTATTTTTATATCTGTAACACAGCCAAGCGCTGGAACTAATGCTATCCTGCTACTGTGTGTAGAACTATTGGAAACACTTCATTCATTCACTAGAATTCACTAGCAACCCCAAATATTTATATATACATATTTTATTTTCAATTCATTATTTACATTACATACATTTTACAATTACTATGAAAACGGTATTTGTACATTTTCTGGTTGTTTTTATATCTAAAGTTTAGACAACGAACTACACCTGTGCATACTCTATACCAGGCATGTTGAATTGTATACTAATAATATACATCGAGTAAATGTATCTCGAGACCATTTGGTTAAAAGTAACAGAAAATAATGAAGTGATGTTATTTTTGAGATCACCATTTGTTTGGATTTGCCACCTAGTTAAATACTATGTATCTAATGTAATGAAATACAAACAATTTTAAGTGTCTCCAAATACTTTCATAAAAATTTGCATGATTAGATAAAAAGGATTAAAACAGACATCTTATGATGCCGTTGTCTGTTTTCAGTTGATTTCTGAGGTAGCTTCAACTGAATATCTTGAGTATTGCTAACAAAACCAAACATGCCTTCACATCTTTACAGCTTGCAAGTGCATGTCAGTTCTGAGTCAATTCCCTGATTTGAGCAAATATAATTGCTTACAATGCAGCATGTTTTATATCAGAGGTTTGTGTCCCTCTGTTTCTTCAAGGTTGAATATCTTGTCTGGGAAAAGCCAGATAATAGTGGCAGATTGCAAACGATTTAATCACCCAGCAAACTAAACAAGAATGATGCCTAGATCCGATGATTTAAAGAGAAGAAAATAAGGATTGTTAGACGAGCTATGAAACTCCCGGACGGTCTCAAGGGGTCTGAGAGAGTCACAATCCGTATGTGAAGTTTATACGTGATGAACTGCAATTGGCCGTAAACACTGTCCGTGTCAAACTTTATGAGTTTATGAGCTTGTAGTGGGCAGCCGCTAAGGACGATCACATTGTAATGTACATACGACAAAGCTTTTCCTACAGCTGTTCTAAAAAAAGTCTTATCGCCTAAAATGATGTTTATAGGTCGCCATATTATTCATTCAGAACATTCTAGAAATTTCTATAGAAAAAACTGTCTCTTGATACGCTTTTAAAGATGTCATATTTCACACCCAGATGCATTCGGCTCAAGTTCGACTGTACCCTAGTTGTTTTTCTTGCGACCGCTGTTGTACACCACAAGAATTGATGCGCTATGGTTGCATTGATTGAACATGGGCATTATTTTGCACCATTCATTTATCTTAAAAGAGAGCTTTTTTAGAGCTGCTAGTTGTTGTTTATACTGTACATTGCTTTTGGAACACTATAAACTTTGTAACTTACTGTAGATTTCTTGTACAATTTAGCTTTATGGATTAAACTGACCTAGTTTATATATATTTTTTTCTTCATAAAACAAGACTTCTTGGGTCACTTTTCTAGTTATGTAAATGTGTCGTAATTTAAAATATTTTAAAATATTTTTACTGAAAACAAGAGCAAAAGGCTTTGGAAAAAAAATATTTTTATTGCATGTGTTGCTGTGCTAATGCAAGTATCTTCTTGCTCATTTTGAATCTCAAAAGTCAAAGTGTTTTAATTTTGAATAATGTAATTGAAAGCAGTACTAATTGGAGAGTATATTAAGTTGTAATTCAATTTACGGTAAGTTACTGACAAACCTGCTGCAAAAACTACAGCAAATTTTTACAGTGTACTTTTTGGAATCCTTTCATGATTAAAATTAAAACCCAACCTAGATTTTCTTTTGCTTAGTTATGATGTCAAATGATGTGACATCCGGGACATTGTCACATCCTGTTTCCAAATGTGATACAAAGACACAATGAGTCAAACATTTCAGCTGTTTTTAAAGTCTTGTTTATTCCAAAATATCTGTTGCCACAACTTAAACTTTGAACCCTGGGGCTTGTTTCTTGTCTGAAGCACCAATCTTCTGTCTCTACCCCTCAGCATCACGTACTGATGTTTTCGGCCCATCGCGCCCCGCAGTGTCCTGAGAGATTCTTCTCCCGGTCTGTCGCTCTATTTTGGATCCTGCTAGTACCACCACATTCTCACAGGGTCACAAACGTTTTGACCGCTCAGATCAGGCATACCCGGAGTCGTGCAAACGTTTGCATAATTCCTGCATAACTACTGACTTGATGTAGTCTGTTACCCCTCAACCCTTTTCTTCCAGCCACTAGCCAGCGGATGACAAAAATAACAAATGGATCATCTCGGAATATGAAGGAGCTTTTCCCTCGGAGCAAATAAAGAGATAACAGCTGTTTTGGAGAGTAGGGCTTTGGTGCAGAGTGCTAGGCCAGCATCCAACATGCCCCAGGAAACAAGAAAATCTAGCTCATCTGTTTGAAAGAAGCACTGGCTGGCAGAGGCACCCAAACAGGCCGAATTCTCCTTATTTTGGAAGATGGAGAGAGCGCCACAAAATGAGGTTGAGGAAATCATGTTTGTGAATTATTTTGGCGAGCCAAATTAAAACAAAACAGCTAGAAAATGAATGCTTATGTTACCCTAATGCATTGCACTTTGTTTACTCAAATGTCATCAATGTGAAGAGTTTGGGATTTTATAAAGAGAAATAAATGTTGCAAGGTACCATACGGGTTCGTCTGGCCTAAAAAGTAAATATCTGGGTTGACATTGTAATGTTTAAACCTGAAAAGAGTAATTTTTACTAAAACTACAATGAGTGAACTGCAAATTACTTTGAATGAAACCTTTAAAAAACAAAACACAAAAACCAAGCAAGTACATTATTACCCAGAGCAGCTCTTTTCTGTGTCTCTCAGGTCTCTCAAACCGTTTTTGCAATTTATTTTTAGCAATGTCTTGTTGTATAGACTCTCAAAGGTTTCCCATTGAATTCTTTACAATTTATGGTTAGTATACCCAAAAATGAACATTCTGTCGTCATTTACTCAACCCTCTTGTCATTTCAAACCTGCATGATTTGCTTTCTTTGGCTGAACATAGAATAAGATATTTTAAATAATGTTATTAACTGGCAACCATTCACTTGCGATGGCTTGTGTCCATACAATAGAAGTGCAGGGGTGCTCGCACTGTTCAGTTAACAGCTTTCTTTAAAGTATGTCCTTCTCTGTTCGGCAGATTAAAGAAAGTCATACAGGTTTGGAATGACAAGAGGGTGAATGAAGTCAAAATGTTCACTTTTGGGTGAACTATCCATTTAAACTCACATTTAAACATGTGTGAAACATTATTTGTGTTTTTAAAAAATGCATAAAAATATATGTGAATGTTCATTTTTCCATCATTCAAATTGCTATAAAAATAGAATATGCAGCATATTTTATAAATGGCTTTTAATCAATCATTATTTATAATCATTCATGATTTCTGTATTTTCGGGGCGATAAAAACTTTTTTTTGTCATGTTTCATTATTTTGACATGCATTTTCCATAATTCTGAAGTCACTCATTACTGTTTCAAAATAATCAATTCTGTCACCAGTTATTATTCTTATTGTTTTGTTTAAGCAGTGTAGGTTTTTGACCAGAATTTAAGCGGACTTAATTAACACAAGCATCAATCTTCTTAAACACTCGGCTTAATTTTCTGTTGGCAAGTGATAATTTCAGTTAATTTTCATTTCTTGACAGTTGTCAAAAAACCAGAAGCTGTGACACATAATAAATAAACAAAGCGAAAGCATTTATCATCGATGCAACGTTAAAAGTTCTCCTCCCGCCTGCTTCGTTTCTTACATTTTTGTAGTATTTTAAATAAAATTACTCTACGCTCTAACATGTATTATCTCACATCACCAAAACATAAACCGACAAACACGTTTTATCTACTATCTTGATATATTTCTGTTTCTCGAGAGGGCAGGAAAAATCTAAGCACATTTGTCAGCGGCCTATGAAACCCTGTTTCAAACGGTCACATGCGCTTCTGCAGTTCAGCCTCGCCAGAATCTACTTCTGTAAGATTTATATTATATGGCTGTATTTTACCGCATATCTCTCTGTGTGCAGCCACCCTGACAATAAGTGAAGCTGACAGTGGCGCTGCGTTGCGAGGGACTGTGGGACGTGAAATGCTACTGCGGAGAGGCCTCAGTTCAATGAACTTTCCATCAGGGTCAGAGCTGGTGTAAAATTGCCACTGCTCACAGAGAGCATATTGTCGCGCGGTCCTCACTCTGCTTAGATGGATGATGGGTATGTTCTGAAAACCACAGCTGTGTAACATCTGGGCCACATTGATGTGATACATCTTTAAAACAGATCTTATGTAATGTGACTTATTACTGAACAGATTATTTTCAGAACTGATTCTATCCATTGGGTTGTTAAAAGTAGGTAAATTCTAGGGCTGAATTGGCAAGGGCCTCCCGATGCGATGCATATCACAATAGATGGGTCGCGATACAATATATTGCTATGTATTTCGATACGATACACATTTGCGATATATTGCAAGGTGCAGTTTGTAAGAATTTTCAGTAAAATATCCAAAAACCACTAGGCTAGTTTATTATATTTTTTCAGTTGAGTACTCTCAAATGTTTCCAACTTCTTGATTATTGTGGAAAAATCGCCATTCTAAACAGGGACACAGGGCTATGCCGTCACCTGTCAATGGTGTCATCATGCGTTGTTGCCGCCTTTCATGACGTAGAAACTGCATGACAAGCGTCGTGGACAAATTCAGAAGTAGACTCTAGCGTCTAGCAAGCCACTAGTTTTTTCGAGCAGTCGGTTATTTATGAAACACACTTATTCGCAACATTTATAAAAACTTGATTTCTTGTTCTCGTCTGTTTCAGCGGTGGAGTTGAAGACAACAGATCTCTTCATTTCACGTTCCTTCACATCGTCATCAAGCTACAGCATTGTTGTTGTTTTGATCCTGCGCCCTATATCTGCGGTTTCTACTTCTGTGTTGGGTCACAAACACTTTCTGTGCGTCCTATATAATTCTTAGGTGCATCCCAAATCGCACACTTATGCAATGTTCTATACACTTTTGTGTGAGTACTCAGTTTGCATATACCGGTTAGTATAAAATTGTATTGTATTCCATTTGGGACTATATTACTTTTCTAAAATTCATACTCTAGATGGTTGAGTGCATAATGTATAGTATGTCATTTGGGAGACTGCTCTTCCGTTGCTTATTGCTAAATTGTGGCAAGACCTCACACAGTAAAATAATGATTTACATTTTATGCCAAACTTACTTTTGACCGTAGTGTTTTTTTATTGTAATTAACATTTTTTTGCATCTTATATTTCATGTCGATTAGGACTCTAATTATATGCTAATATAACTGCGCCCAATCTCTAATTAACAGCTAATAAGTACATGAAGGATATCAGGCGTTTAGCCTCTGGTGTAATTGTGCCTTTTAAAAGTAAAAAACTTCAATCATTTTTCTAACTATGTGACACAAAACTTGAAAAGTCGTTCGAATTCTATGCAAAAAATAACAAAGTCCCCTTGATAATTACTGTAATTCATCAGTAATCTTCTATGTAATGTAGTTAGATATAAGACGGGGCATGTGTTAAATCAGTATGGATGAAAACGTTTTTTTAGGGTTCATTTAAAAACTCATACGCAATATTTCAGGATTTTTTAAGCCATTTATTAGCTTGTGTGATAACAAACTGTTTATAGTATATTATTTTATATAATCGACATAGCTTTGTACTATACATGTGGTTCATAGTTTGTGCAATGCCTGGGATTGAACCCATGACCTTGGCATTGCTAGTGCCATGCTCTAACCATCCAGCTACAGAAAAGCCGTCATCTTCAGTATTAGTTTTATTTCTTAATTTCTTGATGTGTTACATGATCGGTTTATGTGTCAACTATCCATGTGACAAATAAAACCATGAATCTTAAGTTACCAGAATATTGACATTACATATTCCACAATTTGCAGTGTGAAGGTAAACAACTGATAACAAAAGGAAATAATTTGGGGTGAACTATTCCTTTAAACACCATACTCTCTCTCTCTCCCTTTGTATATTTCCTGTGCCACCCAGAAATGCTGATGTGGATATAACTGATGAGAGTTGCATGTCACTTCCTTCATCTCCGGCCTGTCAGCTTAGTTTTTGTACAATTATATTAATGGAGTGTGACAGGAGCGAAACATATCAGCACCGGGAGATGAGTAATCACCCACAGCCCGTCCGTGGTGAGCCCGCCTCACATCTCACTTCTCGCTGCCTGAACCGTACAGCAGCGGGGTCGAGAACGCTGCGGTTTTATAAAGTGAAACATATGTAAGTGTGTGTCCATGCACATCAACTTTCTGAAAATGTCTTGCACCCTCTCTCTCTCTCTCTCTCTCTCTCTCTCTGTATTTATCTTTTACCTCTCAGACACACACACTTTTTTGCCTCAAGCTGAATTTAAGCCAGAAGAAGTCTCCGTTGACACCTCTAATACACACACAGACACACTTCTTACCCACCGTACCGTTCCCTCAATATTGCATGAAATATGTGTTGAAATATTCATAAGGGACATTTTTGTAGCACTTCATCGATGTAGCGACACCCACGTTCCAGCTAGAAGCAAGAGTAAGCGTGGGCTTATCGATTGGTTAACGCTGACTCACCTAGAGGAAGTATCCTGAAAAGCTATAATTGATTCTTTCTGGTCTTATAAAGCTTAAATGCTTTAAAACCTCAATTTTGGTATCAAAGCATTGATATTTTGAATATGAAATATTCATTAGCAGTTCATAGATGCTTTGGGTGTGATGGACTCAGGGTTGAGTCTACGAGTCTAAGGATGTCAATGCGAAAGTAAAACATAGTTGAATGTGTGTCACGTTGGGCAGTTTTGAGTTAAGCGTTCTCTACTAAAATGACGAGAAACTTTTTACGGCCTTAAAAGTTTTAATGACTGGCGGGGGGAAGAAATGAGAAACCCTTCAAAAATGCTCCCTGCTCTGTTTTTCTCTCTAGGCCGTAGCATTGCCTATATATGCTTTTCTTCTAATGCATTTTTAATAATTCGTGTTTTCTAATTTCAACTATGACTAATTGCTTTCTGTTGAAGTTAATGACTGCATATTTGCGTGGTCGGAGACATTTGTGGACCTGACTTTGAAATCTTGCCTTATGAAATGTCCATATAAAGCGGTTTATTCCTCCTCCACTCCGAATGTCCGGTTCGCTGGCTGCCCAGGGCAGTATGACAGTAAAACGACACAGCGAGTGAGCAGTGTTATCTCGCCCGTCCATAATAAGAGACTTCTGTATATCTCAGCGTACACCAGCTCTCTGCCACAGTGCTGCTGAATGCACCGATGAGCCCAAAAATATCAAATTTGTCCGATAGCCACCTACCTGCTGCTCAAACACGCTTTTATCTTCTTTATACAGTGTTTGAACAAGCTGATGCTAATGCTAATGCTGTGTTCACATTATGCTAAAATTACAGTAATCTGATTTAACACAGTTCATTTTTGTGTTTGTGTGCAGGCAGAGAGGAGAATTGTAGTCGATACAGTTTTTCTGTCAGTGCCAACACAGTATAACATGTATTGATTGGGTTAAAAGCAATAAAAGCAAGAAATTAAAAGCAAGAATATTGTCATAGAAAGTGTCATAGGACATGAACGACGCGGAATAAATCTCAGTTAAATGCAGATTTTTTTATATTAACTACAGGAAGTCCCGCCCTAATAAGAGAAAGTAGGCATGTTATTAGCTAACATTCGGGAAATGTCTTACTTTATTCTCTGTACTAAACAATATAAAAAAAATAATTATTGGGTCTCAAAAAGGCAAATGACGGTCAACTTTTAACATCATGGTAATTTAGTTTGCATTTAGTAAACGCTGTATTAGCAAACTGGGCAGTTTTGAGTTTACAAAACTCAGTCGTTGGATTAAATTAAACTAAAAAAAGTATTTTAGGTTAAATTACAACCCAACGTTTGGGATTGTCCATTTTTGACCCAACGCTAGATTGGATAATAACTAATTTGTATTAGCAAGTGTATTACCATGCCTGAAAAGATCCAGTGCTTTCGTTTAATTTACCATTTTTTTGGTGACCATTTAATTCATCACGTTATATGAAATAGGAAGTCACCGAATAAATGTGACAATATGTGAGAAAATGTCAGATAGAACCCCATAAAGAAGGGGTGCCGCCTGAAATTCTGGGCCCTATGGAAACCAAAATTTCTGGGCCCCCTACAAATAGGAAAATAAAAAGGGGGTCTGCTCTTCTGGGCCCTAAATCAGCCAGGGCCCTTAGAATCGTCCTAACCTTCCACCCCTTTACGGCGCCCATGCATAAAGGCGATGAAATGTGCCGAAAATTGTCCAGATCTGTTCGTACGATAATAATTCTCCAATAATATTACCCATAACTCATTGCTAGAGGGAGTAGTTTAGTGAAGCTTCGCTACAGGGTGCACTTAAATGTTTGTACCTTTCCATTACAAAAGAGTCCATACTTTTAGTGCAAAGTAGGCAAATTGGGGTGCAGCTTCAGAGAATTATGGCTTGTTCTAGATAAGCAGATTATGTATTTTGTGTGCATTTGGCCAAGCATTTTTATTTTATATATATAGCCTCATTTTAGCTAGTTTCAGTGATCGTTCTCAAATTGATTACCAGTAACGTGAGCACAGCAGAAAAAGATAGAAGATGGGATAAATTGGCCTGCAGCGTAAACCTGCGTGCTGGGTGGGACACCACCGAATGAGTTTAGAAAAGTTGAACAGCACTTCAACAGTAATTAAAAGAGCTTGTTGGCTGGGCTGTAATGAAATCTCTCTCTCTTAGACTAAATATTGATCCTGGATTGCTGAAGGAAAATACTCAGATGATTAAAAGCTTGCTGATACGGACCTTTTTCTGGACGGTGTCTGGTTCTTGCGCTCCATGTCAACATGGCAAGCGTATGGTGCCTAAAGTGGATCGTAAAGTGGTGTTTTTAATCATTTACAGTGTGTTATCCCAGTGCCATAATTGTGTACACCAATGTACATTTTCACCCCTAAAGATCTTGAAAGGATAGGAATACTGAGATTTTCCTTTAGCACTGGCTCACATTCAGCGTCTGTCTGTCTCGATGTATTATGAAGGCACCCGCAGAGCTGGTTTTAGGTCAGCGTAAAGGTCACATTGCTCTGCAGACATCAGTCCCATGAGCTCGGTTGCTGTTTAAGTGGGGAAGAGGTTATCAAACCTCCCATTTCATCAACAAGACCCCAGTGGCTCACAGCAACACCAGATCAATGCTGCTAACAGCTGGAGGCACCTGTTGTCTGGTTTGGCCCTATCAACTAATGTCAATTACACACCGATGGCACTTGTGGTAGTCTGTGCAAAGATGTTGTGTGTGTGTTTGCAAGAACTTGCGATTGCTATTGCAGAAAAAACCCAAGTGAGAGATACAAACACTCGATTTCACGACATGGTGTGAAGTTAATTTACAACGGTGCAAGGAGATCAACAGCCACTTGGAGAATTTCACTCCCAATAAGACTCAATTGGACGTGACTACAAGCTGAGGATTTAAACGGTGTGCAAGTGCATAGGGATGTCATGGTAAAATGTTTTTCTTGACATAAGCAAAGGATAAACTAGACTTAAAGGGACATTTCATTCAAAAATTAACATTCTGTCATTCTTTATTCACTCTCATGCCATTACAAACCTGCATCTATATGGAAAGAGTTTCTTTCTTCTGCACGACACAATATACAATATTTTTTACCAGACAACATTGGCCGCCATTGACTTCCATTGGACACAAAGACATTCCTCAAAATATCTTATTTCGTGCTATACAGAAGAAAAGAGTCATATACATTTTTTTGTGAAAAAAGCAAAATTGCAACTGAACTTTATAGATAGTGAATCACCTCTCACTTCAGTTTTAAGGCAGGTTTGTTTGACATTTTGTTTGACAGGAAAAGAAATCATGCAACTTTGAATGCGTCATATGGGTGGATGGATAAAGACAGATTTTCTAGCTTAAAGCTAATGATTCTGCTGAAGGTGCGAGTCACTTCGGCTGACCAAATTTAGACGTTATTTCTGCCACAGTGCTTCCTACAGCATGATCATAATTATGCATCTTAAAAATACTTGGATCTTTAAAGTTCAAGTTGCATTCAAAAGGCATAAAAGGAGGCTCTGAAACAAACAATTACCCGGTCAGTTTGAACTATACATACTTCTACGCATATGCGTGGAAAAATAAACATTTATGCAACTCTAGTAATCAAAAATCCCACAGAAGCGCAGGCCAAAAGGCACTGGAAGAGTCCCTTGTCGTACACCACTAAAATGTATCATACCAATTCACCAAAATTGTAGTGTATACCGGGGAAACTATGGGTTTAATCACAGTAAAATATGAATAAATTACCTTGATGCAGCAGAATTAATAATCACGACAAACTAAATGCACTCATCCAGCGAGTGAAAGCAGTGAAGAAATGAAAGAAATGGACAAAGAGTGGCAGTATTGCATCAACTATTCACATCCGCATAAACCATCAAGGACAATCTCCTTAAAAACGCAGTTATTTAGGAAATAGCTAAAATACTTGCATTGGCTTCTTGTGTGTGCTGGGACAAGTTCTCAGTGTGCGTGAAGAAGGTTTCAGAGTCCTGATGGTTTCAAAGCAAGCTGCTGATCGTCCGTCGCATTCTTTCTCTCAGAACCGGATTGGCTGACAAAGGTAGAACGAACTTAGCCGAAGCAAAGTGCAGGAAGAAGCTGTCTCCAAGGAGAGAGACAGGTCTCGAGAGGTGACCGTGCACGAGCGGATGAACACGAGATGAGCGCGGTTTTCTCCGTGCACAGATGTTTTAATGCCTGGGGGCGTCACGGCCCTCCAAGGTGGGCGATCCAATGTGATGAGATGATTTTGGGCATGAAAACATGTTTTCTTTGTCTGGCTCACTAGCTAATTTGAATTTATCCTTTTTTTATACCTCCTCATTTCAATGGCTAGTATGGCCCATGATTGCTTAGCAAGGACAGACGCCAGGAGAGCACAAACTCCTAGGCGCTTTGGGAAAAAATGGAGAAAGCAGTGCGATCTTGTTTTCCGCACGGTTTTGGACACGAAATGTGAACCGCCCCTTAGGCTGAAATTCTCTGGTCCTTTAGCATTAGTCATGGGTGTATGTTAGAGAAAGTTTTAATATGTACGCTACTTTTCAAAAAGCAGAAATGGTAGGGTTTGTTATTGAGCATTAGCCTCTCTGTGATTGATATGAAGTAACATACAAAGTGTCAAAAAGAGTCGTCCTCACAGGCAGTAATATCAGGTGCTGTGTCCAGAATTGCATGCTGTTGTGGCTCAATTCTGTTGCCAGGCATTTTGTTGAACTAGAGTCAGTGTCGCACCTGCAAAAAGACTAATTGCAGAACAATTTTCTCACCTACGCTTTAGCAGGAACACAAGAATGTGTCAAATTGTATAAAGCCTTAGTATACATCTTTACATGCAGTACATCTTAATTTAGTAATGGAATCTCTCTCTCATTATCTGTTTTAGTCTGTCTGTCTATCTATCTATATTATATATTTTGACGATTTTTATGTTTAATATATGTATGACATGTGCATAGAGTTTAACGTTTTAGCAAACTCCGTCCCCCTGTGTATAGATAGATAGATAGGTAGGTAGAGAGAGAGAGAGAGAGAGAGCAAGAGCGAGAGAGATAGATAGATAGATAGATAGATAGATAGATCTCTACTTTCTTTAAGCTTCCTCTTGAATCCTGCAGTATTGTTCTCTGGCTCAAGGCTCTTTTTGTGATAAATTACTTGTAATGCTCCTAATTTGCAAGGCGTTTTGGATGAAAGTGTCTGCTAAATGATTAAATGTAAATGTGACTGTAGAATAATATACAGAGACATAAAGCCGTATCGTCACAACAAACACATTTTGTACAGGATGTGGATATCTATTTGCCCTAAAGAGTTTGTCGTTTTTTGTGGTAAAGAACTTGCTCTGTCACAGGAGCACTACAGACGGAATACAGAAGCAAAAATCCAATTCATTTTCCTTAAAGAGAAATTGATTTTAAGCCATAACAAATAAACCTTTGTAGATAGACCTTCCTTTGTGGTGGCTATGCTTGTGTTGCCGAGGACATCGCTGTGTCCGTGGCTGAACTTGCACGTGTTTGTGTTCATAAGTAAATGGTTTCCTAGAAACATTTTGACTATTATATGTATATCTTTTCACCCGGAGGTATGCATGTAATGCGGTACCCTACACTTAAAAAATGTTGGGTTATTTCAGCCCATCATTGGTCAAAAATGGACAAACCCAACTGTTGAGTCATAAATTAAGTTTTAATCCATTGTTGGGTCATATATAACCATATTGTGGGTTAACTTAGTGAACCAGTAGTTGGGTTTGTCCATATTTGACCAAATTATGGTTTCAAATAACCCAACATTTTAAGAGTGTATACTATGCTAGATTATATTTTACCATACTATTGTCATGATATAACCATTGATTCATTCCCTTGGAATTCAAGCTCAAATTGCAGTCAAAATATTGTAATCCTACATGGGGGAATGAGTTGTTTTTGTAATAGCTCATTGGTTAATGGAGTGGATAAGGTTTGGTCAGGCAATGAAGCAACTTAAATCCGTCAGAGACCTTAGAAATGAGAAAAGAAACAGATGGCATGAAAAGCACCAGTTTAATTATGTTTAATCGGTCATGAAGAACAGTTTTTGGACCTGTTAAATACGTAAAAAATAGATTGAAGTCCAAAACAATAAGGATACCTTATCTGCTATTCAATTCCCCTTTGCCTTTTTTGCCTTGTCCTTTCTACCTTTCTCCTGCGTCCTATTCATCTCTGACATTTAAAATCATTTCTGTCGCATCAATATTTCCTTCACCTCACTCAAGTAAATCAAAAACAGAGATAGAACAGGTGAGAAATTTCACACGTCTCCCACACAAGCCGCTACTGTTCTTTCAGTCCCCGTCTCCTCTCAGACCATCCTTTTGTGCTGTGTGATCATTTCTCTGAATATTCCCTCTGTGATGGATAAAAGCACAAGGTCAAGTATATTTGCCTGACATCACCCAAACATCCGTTCTCTAGAGCCTGAACATAGCTTTGACATTAGACTTCCTCTTTCTTCTTCCATCTGGAGGTGGAACATCCCCAGACATTCAGTTCTGCTGTGTATCTGCGTGCATGAATATTTTAAACCCCAGAAACATTGTGGAGAAACTCATGCAGGAATTTTACCATTGCGTTACAGAATCTTAGGATAAACATTGCCTAAAACCTGAGACTCGGTGCTGTTTTTGTATTCTGTTGACAGCGGGGGTGATGAAACCGGGGGTCTGCTTTTAGCTCGCTCATGCAAACTTTGTCAGTTGATATTAATAAATTATGAATTTCTCATGGAATGCGCTCGAATTTACTCTTGTTTCAGAACTTGATGTTTTAAGTTAAAGGTACACATCGAAGTAATGAAATTCAATTCAGTAACATAAATATCCTCTCAGCTGACCCAGAAGTTGTTTTCTCTTTTTTTATTGTCAGATAGATTTTCCGGTCGCAAGAGAAGAATCAAGTATACCTATAGGCCAAACCCCATTGGACTCCTCTTGAACTGTGTTCATCTGAACGTCGCTCTCTTGGGCATGCTGGGATAGATCAATGCAGCCAGGTCTCTTCAATTAAAAAGATTTGCTGCAGTCTTACTCGTGCGATTGAATTATTGACATACACGTGTGACCCGAAAGCTTTGATTAAATCTTGAGCACTGCGTGGTGTTGTCTTTTGTAATGTTGGCCCGCAGGATACTGATGGGACGTGTTGTTTTACCTGCCACATTGGTTTATGTGGGAGGATGATGGTGGAAAACTTTTTTGACTGCAGAAATGAATCTCTGTTTCGTTTGATTCATTCAAGTCATTTTTCAAGTTCAATTATTTTTAACCAAAATAGTAGACATGATTTTTATTATAGGAGAGCTGTCAAATTAATGCGAGTGCACATCTTCCTAGATCAAATTACGAGGAATATGTTTGAATTCATGTTAAAGGAACAGTTCACCCCAAAATGAAAATTCTGACTTCGTCTACTCATCCTCAAGTTGTTCCAAATCTGTATGAACGTCTTCGTTCTGATGAACACACAGAAAGAATTCTTGTTACAAAACACTTCTTAGCCTCCATTGACTAGCGTAGTAGTTTTTTGTGTAAATTGTAAAAAAAACAAGATATCTTGAAGAATGTAAGAAGGTAAACAGTTGTGGGGCACTTTTGACTACCATTGTCATTTTTCCTACTGTGATAGTCAATGGTGGCCAAGAACTGTTTGGTTACAACTACAAGCATTCTTCCAAGATTTGGGGTCAGATTTGGAAAACCTTAAGGGTGAATACATGGTGACAGAATTGTTTATTTACAAATCCATGACCTTGGCATTGCTAGTGCAATGCTCTAATCACTGAGCCACAGGAAAGGTTTTTTGGTTCTGAGGATCTTGTTGAGATCTCTTCTGAAATTCCAGTAGTGAGAAGATGTTATTGGGTATTTTTCCTTTGTATTAACTGAGAAGAATATGAAAATCAGGAGACTTAGGGGTCACATGGTATGTTTTGCATTTTATTTGTTGCCTGAGGTCCACATACATTAGTAACATTTTGTGGCTGGGATTCCTAATTTCATGGCTATTTTCCAGCATCTCTCTGACCTTTAGAATTCTTTCATTTCTCAATAATGGCCTATTTGCAAAGCCTGCATTATATTGTGACAGGATCACAAACCAGTCCACTCTAAAGCATGCTCTATCCAAATGATGGGAACCATCGCGAGGAGATGGAGAGAGGAGAGTCTTTCTTCAAGCACAGCACAATGTTGGTTGAACTTGACCATTTTCAGCTCTTATTGTTATATTTTTTTATGTTTAGAAATAAAATCCATGCTGCATCCATCATCTCACCATTACATGTGATACGTTGTCGATCCATCAATTAGAGATTGTTGATGTTTAAACACAGATAATCGTGTGTTCATTTGTGGATGGTTTTGAGTCGGTTTGTAGCCCAAATTCGAAGTAGTTGAAGTTTTTAGATCTTACGCAAAAGCCTCCTTGGCAAAACAATAAAGATTTTAGAAAGACAGTCAGTTGCGATTTTCCTCCAGTCTAGCTTTACCAAAAAAATCCAAGACTGACACAAATTGGGCCGCCTGTGACAAAGATTGGAAGACTTAGAAGTACAATCATCACAGTTTACTGGGATTTCGTATCAGTCAATGTTGACATTTAGCTCGGCTCGAAAATGAAAGGTGACTTTCCTCCAGGAAGAGGCGGCACTTAGCCAAGCCAGATTTACACTTTTCTGCAGTCCCAGCGTATGTCATTAAAGTCAGGGGTCCGTGTAGCAATTCCGTTCCCGTCCAACCTCCCTCGCCAGCGCCGGGAAGCCCGACTCCGGTCTGATTTATCTGCCCTGTCTCTCAGCCCTGGCTTTTCCCGCCAATAGGGAAAACAAAGCTGACTAGATTTACGCCTGGTGATGAGATGAGATTCGCTTTGGCACCAGCACATGGCTCTTGTGGCGGTTCAGCCACTCCCCTCTTCGCTCCCGCCCGGGTTGGACGTTCGTTCGGTCGCTGGGTCCTGCCGCCCCTCTCCGTTGCCCCCCAACTGATGGATGCTCGCTTGCGCTCTGCCTCTAAAAATAATCTGCGTAAGACATGCTGATATTAATTCTCTCTCACAAAGCCTCTGTTCTCTGTATATCTCCCTGTGCGTCCTCTTCCTTTTTCCCTGGATGAACTTTTCGGCTTCCTCTTTGTCACACTGACATCCGTTGTACTTCCTGCCTCTTTAACCACTTCCTACCACAGATTTTCCCATCCCTCCCTCACACTGTAGAATAAGGTTCAGTCATAAGTGTACATTTTTCTATATTTCTATATTTTTTATATAAATGTATAGATAAATATGATTTTTAGGAGTGTTTAACGATTAATCGCATCAAGAAGAGAAGTTTGTGTCTACATAAGATACTGTTTGTCAGTTTACTGTGCATATTAATTAATTGTATTTATTATTGTTGTTTATAATTTATTAACAATTTAATTATTTGTTATATTCTAATAATGTTATTATTTATATTGGTATGTGTTAATAAATATTTATAAATTATATTAATCGATTCCGAAATAAATATATGCATTTTAACTGTAAATTCTGGTTGCTATGAGCATCATTTTAAAGCTTTTAAATGACCTCCTTTCTGTTGGATTCTATACTAATGGCTTGTTTTCTTTCTCTCACCATTCTTATTGCTTAGCTCCAGTTCCTTTATATATCCCAGGTCACAAGTGGGTTTACCTGTTACAATCTATTTAATTTGTCTCAACAGGGTAAAGCATGCAGAGTAAAGAAGATTAATCTTCTCATGCACACCCAGGTCTGGTTGAGACTCTTATCTCACAGACAAATGACTCTTTTTCCACTAAACATGTTGCATTGTGTAGTTTTGAATGGTCTTGTTTACCTCCAGTGTACCTGCTCAGGACTTGATTTATGAGCAAGCTCGCCCAGCTTTCCCTATCTTTTTCTAGATTCCTCTGTCTTATTACTTCTACGAAGCGATCTAGAAACGCCTTCAGGTTCAATGTCCTTCCCCCTAAAATTCTGTTTGAAATCTGTATGAATCGCTTTTCTGTCCTGAATGAGATACAAATAGAAATGACTCGACTTTAATACTGTTAGGTAGCGCTGCGGGCGGTTTAAGGCATGAGACGGAATTCAAAATCGACCAGTTCTGAACCCAGCTTAAACTTCTTACACGACTCCTCAGAACCTTCAAACGTTATTCGCCGGTCTCGTAGATTAATGATGCTTTCCGCGCCAACATCTTTCAAACCTCAAAATAGGAGCCGAGCTTTTAAAAATAGTTTTTTTATGGGCTCCTTCCTGCTGATCTGTGAACTCGACGATCATTTT
This sequence comes from Triplophysa dalaica, assembly GCF_015846415.1. NCBI lineage: Eukaryota > Metazoa > Chordata > Actinopteri > Cypriniformes > Nemacheilidae > Triplophysa > Triplophysa dalaica. The sequence goes on along the minus strand of NC_079565.1, from coordinate 4,156,953 downwards.
TAATAATGCGCTAATCATCACAGAGACTCATAAACTCCATCACCCACTGCGAAGGCGGCCCGAAACGGGGATGCATCGGTTCGGTGTTGGCAGCTGTTCTGAGGCCAACCAATACAGCAGCCAGAATCCGGTGGCCGTTATAAATGGCCCTGTCCTTCAGAGAAGGATGGCAAGGACTTCAAGACTGCTGGAGGTGGAGGAAGAAAGACTAACTGTCCCACCTGCCTGGAGAGTGCTGTATTCGGCTGAAACATATGCTGATGACCTATGAAATGGTGTCAGGGTTTGAGGAATAGTGTCGCCCATGGTGTTACAGATTCATCATACAGATGCGGTTGAATAGACATTTAGAATAGAAACTTCTCCAACACAATCCAAATCATATTAGAATCAATAAGTAACTATTGTTACAAATACATTTTATTATTTCAAGTAAAAAAGCAGAGACCTTTATTATAAAACGATACTGTTATGAAAACATTATAATGTTTTTTGCATTTCACTTTTTCAAGCTTTTTTATTAATTGGTGTTTATTCGTGATTTATGCAATTTGTGTGACGTTTGACGGCACAATGTGGCATCCTAAAAAAACAATCTCGTCTCACCGTCTCTAAGCTTCTACATCACACAGAAAAAAGCCTCACTGGAACAGAAAAGGCAGCGAGCTGTAATTTTCGAGTTACACCTCATCAGCCATTCCCGCATTCCCAGACTGCTTTGCATCCCAGACTTACGGCCGCAGTTTAGGAGGATAAGAAGCGTTCAGCACTTTGCTTTTAATCAATCTGTCCGTGAAGGTGACATTTTCAATTGATCCGCTGCAATTTACTTCGCCCAGCGTAAGGCCCATTTTCATCTGCTCCTGTTTTAAGGCGCTCAGCTTTGTTCGGAATATCAAAACCAGTTTGGTATGAACGGCCCGTGCTGGGGCCAGAAGTGTGTTGGAGTGTCTAGTTTGAGTGGGTTTGAGTTCTAACCCTCTTCATTGTTTTTTCGTCTGTTGCAGACGCCACAAGTTCATTTATTTGCTAATTAGTAAATGGCGTCGGAGTTGATGATGAGAAGAGAACAATTAATGTGTTTTGCGTGATAAATTAACTCAACAATGTGGATTTTTTTGGGCAAATGGATTTGCATTTTTGTTACCATAGTTACAAAGACAGTATCAGTGGTACATTAAAGTTGTTAACATATGACTTCATTAGGTGAGACAGTGGTAAATTTGTGGTTATTTTTTTAAATTTGTGTGCGTGTGTGTGTGCAGATAAGGAATATTTCTTGCTGTAGGCGTTCCTTGGGGATTTTTTTGTCTATAGGAATTCACTTCTGTCACCTTAAATAAAGATATAAACTGGGAATTCCTAAATATTTTACAAGGTTGCTAAATCTGATTCGTACAAAAACACATATTTGCTTTTCAAGCCCCTTACCCACATTCTACATCCTAACATCACTGGCTTGTGAGCAAATCATACTAAAACGTACGAACAAGATCGTACAAATTCATAAGCTTAGGCGCCTCGTAAAATAGTCACCAATTCCGATGAGTGTTGGCTGGACTGGTACACAAGACTGGCTCTCCTAAGGCCATAGGTTGAATTCCCAGCTTACTGATAAAATCAAAATATGTTTTAAATCCCGCCAAGTGAATACATTTCCATCGTTTTAGAATTTTTTTATTGCAGATGGCTTCCATCTGCTGATAATACCAGAAAATCAAAACCAGGTTCTGTTTTTTGATTATGACTTGGTTAAGGGCGACAAAAGGCTTCGGTTAGACGACGTTGGACGGCCGAGCAGAGTTTCTCACCATGAATGTGGCAGCCGATGCGAATCTCATTTGGATCAGGGCGTGTAAGTTGCAGAAACCGAGTGGAATGGACAAGCTGTTTGGTTCGTCCAGCTGGCCTCAGATCAGTGGATTTAAGGACTGACTGTTGTGTGCCAGCTATAGAGCAGGCTGAGAGTGGCACGACTGGTTGAAATGAGTCTAGTCTAACTGTACTGATGGATCCAGAGGTGTATACTGACATGGAAATCCTTGATGCTATTTTAATCGTAAAACAAGTGATGCCATTATCTCTCTCTCTCTTGTTCTCGGCACGCTTTATTGCATGTTGGAGGCGGATGCACAGTTGGAGTCACATGTGTTCATGTATTCAACTTTGTCTCTGCCATCTTGATTATCATGCAAATCTGTTACTTCCTACTTTATCTAGGCGGAGAATAAAAACAGGCGCATTTTGCAGAGATGACAGTAATTTGGTAAAAGTGGATTGCGCAAATCTATTGAAGCGGGGATGGAAACGGAATGCATTATTTAAACATCGAGGCACTAATAAAATCCAAAAACATGCGAGATTATCCAAGACGATATTTTTCATGGGTGTTTATCTGCAATGTTTTATCAAATGCACCTTCCTTCTGCATTCAGATTTTTTAAATCTCGTTATTTTTTCTATTTAATATAGCAATTGTTCCTAGACACGGTTGAGATTAAATAGAGATCAAATAGAGACGTTGTCTTAAATCAACTGCTTTTATAAATTTTCTCCGTATATAAAAACCGTTTGGGTTCTTTTGTGGAGTTTAAAAAAGATCTGAAAAATGTGTCGCTTTGTTCAATACACAAAGAATTTTGTCACCTCTGATAACAAAAACCAATTCAAATCCTTCAATACCAAATTATTTTATTCCCACATCCGTTTTATAATTTGCGACTCTTATTGTTTGTCACTCTCTTTATTTTTTTATTTCTTCCAAGAAACATCTTGAATGTGCTGTCCACATTAATATACATTAAAATTATATGAATTGCTCAATACACATTCTGTCGACAACTGTTTCAGTTTCAATGATTTTCATTGTATTCCAGGGAAAGACAAATAAAAACATCTTAACTATAGGTTAATATTTTATTAATACACAATTCCTCTGGCCCAGTGAAAGATCAGCGTCAAAGTTTCATTCTGCCCTATTCCAGCGGAGTTCGCTGCGGGTCCATTATTCTGGTTATTGTCTCACCGGATCCATGGCTCAGGTGAAGTCCCCCGGCAAACCCAGAAGGGGTCACCGGTTATGCAGGGACAGAATTTTCACTTCCTGTGTGCATTTTCTTCTGGCTCTGAGATATAGCTGCCCCTCTAAGAGCAAAGACCCTCGAGCCCAGGACACTTGCCATTTCTGTCACACAGAAACAGTGCCGGTAGATAGATCACCTCACTTTGAAGCCAAAGGCTCTGACACTGCAGAGTTATGGGCCTGGAAAAAGAGTTGCTAACATTAAAGTGGTAGAAAGACCAGACTGCCTTTGAAGTAAAGAAATTTCACACTATCTCTTATTCTTTGATACACAGGCCTATAACGTTGCAAGCAGAGGTCTCCCATGGCAACCACAATTTATTTAGATTATGTCATGTCCACCACTAAGTGCAAGGTTTAAATAGGTAAAATCAACATTTTGCAATGTGTTCTCACACATTATTTTAAAAAATAATGTACAATAATATATATATTAAAAATTAAATTTTTGACAATATAAAATAATAATAATGATTGTGTTATCTGTAATAAGCTTTAAATAAACATCTTTAATAAACCTAATGTGCTCTGGTTTCAAACAAATCTTGACTTGCTGACAGCCAAACCATCTTATCCAAGCTAGGTAACCGGCTAGACCTGTTTAAACCAGCTAAGACCAGCAAACCGGTCTAGGTTAATTGAAGCACTACCTTTCTTTTTTTTAGTGTGTGTCATTTAATTTTTCAGCAGTGTCCATTTTCAATGAGTTATGATAATCCATATAGCAGCTGCTTTGTATTCATGTGAAATCCCACAATTCCTCTGACCCCCTGTTAGCCTTGTTGTCTCAATTTCCCCTTATGACCTCCAAAGACTCGACTGAAATTGAGACTTATTAGGGTGGTGTTCTAGAGAATTCCATTGAAGCTTTTTTGTGATATTCATACAAGGCTCACGTGACTCCATGAAAACACAAGACGCATTCAGAAAGAAACTTAATGATTTACATTATACGACTCACAAAAATTAGCAAATTGGAATTCTTTAGCTTCTGTGTTTTCGTATGCACATCACCGTTGTCGTTAATATTCTGTCCATGTTCATATATCGGTCTGGATGGCCTTAATTATGACAGCCGGTTACCTGGCAGGCCTAGAAATCAGAGCAGGGGGGAAATATCTATCGACTCGCCCCAGAGGCCCAGGCTGTCAATAATCACAAACGACACGTCTACAGAATTCCCCATTACAGGCCATTTTAAACCGCAGTAACAACAAAACTATTATCACTTGGTTTACCTGAAGGTTTAAACTGTCCGCGGGTCGCATATCAATGGAATTCAATTAAAGGGTCTGCTGGGGGATTCGCAGTCATGTTGAATGTGTGTTCCTGTACTTCACAGTACAAAGAGCGTTAACCGAAGGGTTTTTAAGAAGGCCTTTAGATGTTTTAAGATGTTCATTTATTATTCAGCAAAATGGATATTTGTATTACATGTCTTGCTGAAATATTGTATTCATATTTGCGGAATTGTAAATAGGCCTATATTGAACAGCAAACCTGTACTGGTCCAGGAAACTGATTGTTTGAATTTAATGTCATTCTTGGATGAATGATGGCTTTATAAGGTTTATAAAGAGTTTTGAAAAGTGTGCCAGGAAAGTAAATTAGAAAACATTCCTGGCTGTTCACAACCGACCATGTTAGCGAAATTGGTTATGGGAATTACCCGTGTGGAATATGAAAACTCAGTATTAAAGGTGAAATGGAAAATCATTATTATGACAGAACCTTAGACATAAAATTATAGACTTGCTAATAGTCATTCAACACAAATTCATTGCAATAGCCTTAAATGAATCACTTTGAATCCAATTGGCAGAAGCACAGTTTATATGTTTTTAGTTTATAGTTATGTTTTTAAATCCAATGACACCAATGAAGTTCCAAAGGGGTAATTGTGATAAAGCAAGAAAAATACGTTTTTAAGAAAATACTTTCTTCCCCTGGGCAAGAAAAGGATCAATAAATATTGAAAGACTTGTATAGTTTATGAGTTATGCTAGATATTTTTCCCTTAAATTACTGCTTAGTATTTGAGGAAAGTGCAGTCAGCGGATGAATATCTGTCTTTTTTAGTTGAGAGCTCTCTTCAAACTTTAGATTCTTTGAAAAGTGATTTGTGAAATTTGTGACCCATCAACCATCGGTCTAAACTTTTATCTCAAAGCAATAATATGAAAGAAATGTATTTCACAAAATGTGATTTTGATCTCATTTATCTTTGTCTTTCACTAAGAACTACATTTGTTTTACTAAAGGTTCTGATCTGGGTGTGGATTTCCAATGCAGGCAATCAGAAGTTTGAGATTTATTTGGATTTACTCGTTGATGTAGACTTATGCGAGAGCTTCTGACAAACGGTATCCACGTTTCTTCCTGTTTACGTTCAGGATGTATTGTGTACGTTTTGCCTTTTGACAGAATGTTATTGTTTCAGAATCAAAACACACGGCCCCTGCTGTAAATGCTATCAGTTTGATTTCATAGCCTGACAACATGTTGGAGGAAACAATCAGCTCATCTTTCCAACCCCAACGTTTCCAGCAGAGAACATCTCACGACTCTATTGACGATTGTCTTAATATGACAAAGGAGTGCTTCTTGAATAACTGTTAATTACATTCATCAAACGCTAACACAAATTAACAGCAGCGTACCTGTGGAGCTAACATCTGTCTCCACCAGCAGAAGGCTTCGGTGGGCCTCGCACAGACGAGAGTTTCAAAATATTATTTCTCAACCGTGTTAATCATTGACAAGAAGTATTTCATCTTAGAAATCAGCAACAGTTTTTAAACTGTCCGTTGAGCATACAAAAAAAAACATTGCCCCAAGATCTATTAATCTGTTAAATGTATTTGCATTATTTGTTACAGGTGGGAACATTTTCAGCCTGAGGATTTATTGGTAAAGTACCTGTAAATAGTGCTAGTGTAGGATATTTCACATATTTTCTGTGTATTTGTTGTTTAAAAGAAAGTTGCATTCTTGAGATGTTCATGATTGCTCATTATCTACGTAGAAACAAATAAATATACATTTTCTATGATAAAACTTTTACTGGGTAGAGCCTGTAATTTAAAAGCAATGCTGGCCAAAAGTATCTATATAAGTATTTTTAAATAATAATAATTTGTTTATCAAAATTATTAGATCATGAATACATTCTATTATTTTTATTAATTATTATTATAATATATTATATATGAATATACAACTGCCTAAAAAAATTAAGAGACCATTTCAAAATCAGTTTTTCTGATCTTTAAATTGACTATTTATAGGTGTTAAGGTAAAATGATAGTTTCATTCTGTGGACTGCTAAACATATTTCTACCAAATTTCAAATAGAATATTGTTCTGTTTGCGTTAATTTGCAAACTGGAGAAACAGGTCAAAATAATATTTAGTTCCCAAAAAATGGTTATGTGATAACTTACATTTATATTACAGTTTTCTTATGTCTTGTCATGCTGTCGGATGTTAAATGAAATTAAATGAAAATTTGGAATGGTCTCTTTATTATTTCCGCGGCTGTATATGTTTTTTTTCCAATCCAAATAAATTCCTTAACCGAAATCAATGGTTCAACCTAACCATAGAAAAGTAGTAAAGCCACTTTACAAATACTGTATGCTCTCTGGACAACATTGTTGGCCACTACTGTATCTGTTGTAGTCGCACCGGCTGGTGTTCTGGTATTACCTCATGAATTTTTACAAATATATTAATAGAGATTTTAATATGCATCATCTATTCTAGGGTAAATGTATTTTCCTTGCTATAAGTGGGCAAGTGTGCTTTACAATTTGATGTCTGGATGTGTTAGCAAGAGTGGGTTAAAAACACATTTATGTCCAGTTGATGTGCATTTACGGACAGAGCTTTTGTATGGAAGTCCTGGTTGTGGGTTATTATTGTTTTTTTTAAGCTTCAGCCACCCCAATGAAGTTTAGTTCAGTTTTGAAGACAAAACTTTATCAGTTAAGAGTAGTGCTGAAGCACACGTGTGTTTGCGGGATAAGCTGTCTGCTTTTGTGACGGTTCTATTTGCCGGTCCCCCCACATTCCTGGCGGATCAGTGAGGCGGTGTACGTGAGGAACCGCTCCAACGAGCCCCTTCAGCATTAATTAACACGACCATTAATCAAGTCCAGTACAGATAGCTGCGTAATCCTGCTGTAATGCACTTTTCTGGAGGGGACGCTCCAAGAAGTTAATTGAATTTGATTGGATATTGCTATAGTCCTGCGCTGAACATCTTTAACTATTAAGTGAAGTTGTTGCCTTTGATTATAGTGTTTTGAAGGGGCATGTGTGCTACTGACGTTATCAATACAGTGTGATAGAAGTGCCCTTCAAAGATCTTTTGATTCTTTTTACGTCAGTGGCGGATGTTTCCGCTTAGTTCGTTTGACTTCACATACGCCTCCGCGATTCAGAAATTAGTTTCAGTTTGTCAAGCATGTTCGTAAGAGCATGTAGATTGTTTGTTTGTTTGCTTTAGTATTTTGAATGAAAGCAAGAATTTAGTGGCGCATGCATGTTGAAATGTAAGTGAACGTTATAAACTAACATTGCAGATATTACTATGATGTCACTGGTGACCGTTACATTTTGAAAGACAAATATGTCGTCTTCCATTAAGAGGCCACCAAAGCATTTCTGCCTGCGGTCAGCGTGTTTTTTCAATTGCTCCTAATATAAGCGGCACACTTTTTGAAAATGCTTTACATTTTTTTGGTTAATAATAAACAATACACCCACACCATAAATATTATACATCCGTAACAATGTTAATTATTTAAATATCGACTACCCGTTTTAAAAAAATGCACGCTGCACTCTCTTAAAATCTCATATAAGCTCTCAATACCATCCAGTTGGCCACGCTTGTCTTTATTTGACAAGCACGGCAGTGCGATTTAACTGGCATTGATGTTTCTTATCTCCAGGAGGGTGTATGATACGTTCTGCCCCACAATTCTCCTTCTCATAGCGGTTGAAATTAGGGCAGTACGTGAGGGGCGTGCTGGTTAGCAAACACCCTCCACAGACTTGCACTCTTCGAGGGCCCTTCCCGCCTTTTGACGGCTCCCATTGAGAGCGGTGGAAGCGACTGGCCCTTCTTTCTTTGCTTGGGGTTACACGCATATTTTTTTAAACGGGGGTTGTGGATTTAATATTCAATAAAGGGGAAAATGAGAAAATCAGGCGACAAGCTCATTAAAAGGTACGTGGGCTGTCTCAAGCTTTTCTCTCTAACTATTTTTCCTTCCTAGGTCACTTTTTAAATATTAAAATTTCGTTTAACATCTCTTTTCTTCAAACTGGATATAAAATGGACAAACCAAGGCCTAACTTAGTTTCTCATATTGTCTAGAAGCTGTCAACACACATTAGCATATCACACAGTTTTCTCCAGATTTTGTTACTTTGTGACATTCAGCGCGCTCGCCAGAGAGCATGCCGGCCTTTGGTAGACGCGACTCCCTGAAGTGAAAAGACCTTTTTATTGAATGTTTGCCGGGCTCCAAAAGACACTTGCTTTGTTTTCCTGAGGGATTAAGGGCTGTGTTTTGAGCGAAGAGCTTTCTTAAATTAAGAATTTGAGGCGGTGTCTTCGGGGGGTGTTTCCTGCAGAGTGAATGAGGATTTTTTTTGCCATTAACCGGATCTGATCTACAAATATTTATTCACAAGTATTTACTAGGGATTTAATAAGTTATTTGAAAGATTGTTACATCAAACCGAAATGCTTCAATGTGAGATGTAAAGTCAAAGTGAATTCATGTCTGTTATTTGTGTGATTTGGAGAGCTATGACCTACAGTGCAAAGTGTGCAGAAGCACGTCAGCATCTAGTCCAAATCACTGATGCTAGCAAAGTGGTCATGCTTCACTTAGTCTCCTGCATGGTCTTGGAAATGTGTAATGTCTCATTCTGATGTTCAAGTGGCATCCAGGATCTATATGGCTTTTCTACAGGACAAGTATGTAAAATACAAAGCATATGATTTTTATCCAAACCGACTCGGTGCACTTATTACAGAGGCAATCCCCCTGAAGCAGACTGAGATTTAGAGACTTGCTCAAGGGCACAATGGCGTATGGCTTGTGGCGTTTAAACCAACTGCTTTCGGGTTACCAGAACTGAGATATACTGTAGCTATGTGCCTCACAACTTGTATGCTTAATGAGTCATTTTTCTTCAGTTACGTTGGTTGAGTACTTACTAGCTTACTAGCAGTAGTCGTGCTTACTTTACATTTCAAGTAGTGCAAACGCTACATGACTTAAACATATTGCAAACATAGCTGGTCAAGTGGATTTTATTCAAATGTATTATTTGAAGTAAAATTGATCTCTTTAGATAAATTCTCTCATCTTAAAGCTGAAATCTGTGACTTTTGACTCTTTATTGCTCTTAAAGTTGCAGGTTACTTAACATTCTCACCCTTAAGGGAGCTGAAGTCAAATTACGTTAAATTTACATTTTCCGTAAAATCATACCGACATCTTAAAATATGAATCATCGTAAGTTTGAATCGTGATATAAACAGGTTTGAAAACTTTTTTATGTATTTGAGCAGTAACCGATGAGCCCCTAACACGACTTGCCAAAAAAAACATTATATTTTGGCCACAAATAAGAATTCGTTTTCATGATTAATTATTTTACGAGCATGTTTTGCGAAAATGCGGGAAGGAATTAATACAATGTAAGCACGATTTACCTAAAACGAGTAAAGAGTAAAAAGAGGGCACAAAAAGGGGGAACAATATTATAAAAATAATATGCAGGTAATATCCAGGGCTCCTTAAATGTGAATTTTAAGTTAGAGATTTGTTTGTGCCATGTTATAAGTTGCCCATGGATGTATTAGACACGTAAAATTGCTAAAATGTAAGTGTCGGAACAAAAGGTGTATTTTATCTAGAAGTGAATCCTCACCCAGACCTGCCTGAAGTGCCTCGTGTAACCACACCCCGGTGAATCTACGTCAGTTGTAACACGATTTGACTAAAACCACCAAAATCTAAACTCAACTATGTTGGGCGTTCTTGTAAATCTCATTGTACCGTCACAGCCTGATGTTCCGAATATGGTAAGAGACGTTACATTTCCGTGCAGTATTCGAGCAGTCACTACGCCAACTGAACGAGAACTGGCCAATCATAGCACACCCGCTTTTCAGAGCAATGAGTTTTGTAAAATATCAGAGAGGCAGAGCAAAGAGGAGATACAAACATGCACGGTATGTGGAAAATACAGGTTTTTTTTAACCTAAATCGTGTATACACATTGTCTTATATCTAAAACAAACAATAATGTTGGTTTTAACCACGTCAAATGACCCCATTTAATGATTAAAATAGCTCAAATGTAGTTAGCTATTTCTGTACCATAAATAATGTGTAGTATAGCTAACCTCTTTTGCAAGAGTAGCTTGACTTATCTACTTGAAAACTGTATTCTGTCAGGTTACGAGCTACCCGTAATGTACTGTAGCTTCCAGAACCGCCTACAGTATCCTTCGAGCAAGTGTAGCTATATACCACATCTGTCTTAAGGGAAACCGACTCATCCGGAAGAATCCACCAGAGTCCACGCAGAGTTCTGTTGGAGGACAGGGGAAGAGGAAAGTTCAAGCCCTCGAAATTGCAACGAAGGCTAGAGTGACAGTCCTTCAACCTCCATTAGTGGCGAGCAGAGAGACGGAGTGAGAGAGAGCCGAGAGTAAATTGAAGGATTGCTGGTGTGGGGGAGGTCTGGATGACCTGAGGGACTTTCAACCATCCACACATTGACATGAATCAAGAGGACCACTTGTCCCCAGAGTCGGACAAAGTGAAAAGAGCCTGGGCCGGTTTTCAGCCGCATGTCGCTCTCGGATTTACACGTTAGCATGAAAACAAAAAAGACATGCTGTCGCTCGAAGATGAGAGAAGGACATCATGCTGTGCTGTCACGATAATAGAATCAAAAGCATCTGCCTAAACTCTGAATCTAATATATCTATATATCATTTTTTATTGTTATAAATACATGCATATATTTTTTAGTGTTTATTTTTTAGTACATCTCCGTCTCTCTCTACGTGCTAAACACAGCAATTATTTGGATCAAAGATGGATTTGTTTCCGTTTGCCTTGATCATACAGAAAAGCAGCAGTTGAAAGCGCTCAAGGGAAGGATTCTGGTAACACGCGCACATCAAGTTTGCAATTTCTTGCCAAGTTTGGTGATTTCGCATGCAGTTCCAGCGAGGCTCACGTCACTGGCCCGATCTTATTCCTTACACATTTCTTTCTTCTTTCCTTTTCTTCTGCTTCTTCTTGTTTTGATGCATAATTCAGGGGTGGGAAACAGGGTCTGCTGGGCTTTGATCAAAGCGGCTGCTGTTCTCATGGGGGTCCAGGTGGTTAAGAGTCACGGATGGCGCGGAATAAAGACGAGAACCCCAACGCTGTCTTGGATGAATGCGAGGTGATATCTGGAATGAAGTATTTACCTACGACTTACTGAATGCTGTGGCTGCTGTTTTTTTTAATGCATTATGTAAAACAGAACACGTAATGATAAAAGTTTCATTGTTGTCGCACATCCTTGCTAAATATGGGGGTCAATTCTTTGAGATTTGGGCAGTTTGCACTGTTATTGGTATAGACGCCATAACTGCGCCATGAGATTTCAAAGTTAAATCTGGATAAAAGTGGTTAAATGTTTTGAAGTGCACTTAAAAGCATGCAATGGATATTTTTCCCAGTTGAGAGTTGTTGATAGTGAAGTGCTAGGTGCTTTGTGTGCGTTCCATGTGCCATGCCAGTTGAACCACTGCCATTGAAATGAATGGAAATGCCCATAGCTCTCTCCAGCTCTTATACATTTTAATTCAGCCAGTTGCCTCCAGTTGTCATCTCGGAAGTAAAATGGATCATTTTCATTGAAAACACCTTTACATCCATATTTGAAGTCTGTTCATATTATTAGTCAAGAAGGAAGCATTTTCATAACTGATATGTAATTTGGTCATTGCATTGTTGGATCGGTTTTGCATGCTGTGTAACTTCACGTGATTTACAATTCGGTATTCCTGAAAAAATGAATGTTCACTACACCTTATACGTACTATATACTATAGAAGTAGATGGTACCACAAGGTATGGTAGTATTAGGACTTAAAGACTTAAAGGGGAAGTCCACCCGAAAAATGTAATTTTATCATCATTTATTCACCCTCATGTCATTGGATGACTTTTTTCTTCAGCAGAACACAAAAGAAGATATTTTGAAGAACGGTTCTGGATAAACAACACTGGCTCCCACAAACTTCCATGGTATGGACACAAAACCCCACATTTCCCACAATATATCATATAGAGGAGCAACATTAGGAAGAAATTAATGATGACAGAATTTGTATTTTGGGGTGAACTAACGAAAAACGTTTACAAGTGCACAGCGACTAAGAAAAGAGCCAAACGCTTCATACAGCTGCAATTTCCTCAGTCCGCAAATGTGAAAGTTCAGACTAAAAGTGTAATCTTTACACAGTTGCTTCGCCAATAATTGAATGATTATCAAAGATTTTCAGTCTCCACATTCACAAAAGGCTTTTCACACTCCATTCAATTTACTGGACCACCGCTGCTTGTTTCTTAAAAAAAAGGGAGAGTGTTTTTGTAGAAATATGGGATCATTAAAGAGAGCAGACGCTGCCCCGCTGTAGCACATCCTTCAAAGAAAATCTATTACCACTTAGTGTTGCCGTCCCTCGTGCTGGAACTCTCAGTTAGAGATTCAATTTACTCCGCAGATGAGGATTAAAATATCCTACGTTTATTACCCGGCTTAATTTTTTCTCTGTGGTCAAAATGGTTTGAAAGCCATTGTCATCTGAACACGATAGAATGAGTTTTTTTTGATCAAAAATGAATGTACAGTAAACGCTACAACAGGCATAATGCTTCAGAACAATGTTTTGGACAATTGAGTAGATTTTTCTCTCTTTGTATTTGTGCGAAATAGCTCAGCACAACAATAAAATCTGGATAAGGAAATTCAGAGTGATGATATTTTTATCTAACACTTACCAATTTGTTAGCAATATACAGTATGCCAAATTTGAGTAGATAAAAACTATTTATATTGGCAGTCTCAGCGGCAACAACATAAGTAAATGTTATGTGGCCCAAACTTAACTCTGCAAAATAATGAATAACTGTTGAGTAGTTCTAATTTAATAAAATAAATATACAATTAAATAGGGCTGTCAAATTATTAATTGTGATTATTAGCATCCAAAATAAAAGTTTGTGTTTACATAATATATGTCCTTGTACTGTGCATATTCATTTTGTATTCATAAAGACACACACACATGCATATATTTAAGAAAAATACAAAAGAATCGTTTTATATCATTTAAATTATTGGTAAATAAATAAATACATAGAAATATTTCCTAAATAATAAATGTATGTGTTTGTACAAAACAAATATGCACAGTACACACTCATATATTGTGTAAACACAAACTTTTTTTCTGGACGTGATTAATTACGATTGATGTTTGAGCCCTAAATATTAGTCCTAAATATTAATCTTAGTAAAAATGTAATATTATATTAATAGACACAAACCGGAAGTTAACTTTGTGCTACATCCGATGAAACGGTCTTTATATTTTATAATAATTGTATCAGCAGAAATTCTCTAAATGATTATGAAATAATGTTAAAAGTCTCATAATTTACAATTCCTGTAGCGAGTGTTGAACACACCTACGAATTTAATGGACTTTTATTTTGATTCCACCATCAATGTTATTTGTATAAACAGCATTCAGCAGAGCTAAAGTTCACCTCTGAAAATCGGATGATTCCCTTATTAAAGAAACTTTTGCTTAGATACTGTGGAAAAAAAACTGTGAGAGAGAAAATCAAAGCGCTTTTCAATAATTAAAGACCTCGCTTGGCTGAAATATTTAAATCAACGTTGTTTTGAAAGCATTATGATGCTCGCTTTCAGGATGATTCGCGTCGACGAGCAACATGCAAAATCCTTTCTCCCGGATTGAGTCTGAGCTAATATCATAAGACCGTGGCCTTCTTCTTTCTTTCCTCAGCATATGGAGACCAGCAGGAGTTGAGAAGTCTAGGCGAGCGTGTCTCAACCGACACATCCGAAAGTGTTCTTCACTCATAACATATCGCTAGAAAAGTCAGGTTTGTTTGTGATTTCAGCACGCATCCAAAGCTAAAACCGAGTTAACACGTTCCACGGTTTTCGAGGTATAATTAGAGCCTTTAAACTTGCTCTGCCTGAGTGTCTCTTAAGAGATGAATGTGGACTCACACTGTTAAGTTGCCATCGCGAGCACTCAAATTGCCTGTTTGCTGGAATTACCTCAGTGGCGTGTCGCTCAAGTTGCTATTCATCTGCATGTAGAACGACGTTCGCATTTGATTACAGGTTTCAATCGCCGTTTTGATGTTTCATCTTGCGTGTAAAATGAAAGAAAAACGAACGCGCCGGGATACGGGGAGCAAATGGAATAAAGAAAGCGAGGGGAAGAGTCTACTTTCCATTGTCACATTTCATTCTGGTGTCGACTCTGGTATCAAGTTGAGTTCGGGGTAATTGGAAGAGGCAGTCGCTAAAAATGGCAAAAAAAGGAGAAGTGTGGACTGTCAACTCGGAGCTTTCCGCAGGAGAAAAAAGTTACAGGATGTGTCTCATTAAATGTTTCAGCAGGACCTGGATGGGCGAATCCTCCAGGGTTGAGAGAATAAACTGCTTCCTGTGATCCTCGCACGTTCGGAGTGTGTGATGCGTTTCCTGCCTTTGCCTGCAGACAGTGTCTTTGAGGCTGGTGTGTACCGTGTCAAAATCCATTTTGATTGGTCAATAGTGATTCACATGAGGATCTGCATTTTTAGGTCATTGTGCTTATTCTTGGCGAAATAAATAGATCAAATGAGGCTAGCAAAGAAAACAAGCAATTAAGACACAGTGCCTCGTAGATTATTTGCATATCAAGCCCTTTCTCTCTCGCTCGCTCGCTCACTCGCTCAGTTCCTAGTATTGTATTTCATGACAAGGCTTGGTGGTGTAATGAATATGTATGCACCGGTGTGCTTGAACTCCACGGCGAATGATTACCTCTCAGACTCCCATGTCGCTCACAGTAACATTTGGTCACGCGTGTCGATGACAGCAACCGTGGACGTTTGTCGGCTGCATTGTACGTTATTGAACGCGAGCCCAAACTGGTCTCACGGTGAGGCGTGCCAGATTGGCTCGCCGTTCTGCGGTTTGATCGTGGAGCTAGACCCCGGATCTGAATTCCTGCGGGGGTTGTAAACTGCAGGAAACATTTGTATCAGCTACGCAGTTCCTCTTTGAACCAGATTCGGAATCAGAAGTATTTAACCAAACTTGGCACGCAATGGTTCCTGTTTGCATAACATGCTTTCTACCTCAAACAAATTCATAATTTAGATAAAATTTTACGTTACATTACATTAAAGCTAGTGTTTCATTTTATTGTTAAAATACTCTGTCCTAGGTTTGCTTGTACTTTTGCATCTTTGATGCAGTTTGGTTTCAGGTTGCAAGACAAACTTTCTACTTTCCTAGATAAGCAGAATTCACATGTTATTTCTGAACTCCAATTTGCTGGTGGCACCATCATGCCTGATTGTATATAGATAAAAGTTATTTTTCTTATTGAACACTTGATGCTCTCACATAGGGAGCAATTATGCAAGAGTCATTATTGGATGCAGCCTGTACTGGAATTCTTTCAGAAATAAACAATTCCCCTGATACGCTGATCTTGGTTAATGCTGGATAATGGTGCAACCCTGAGATCTTCCTTTAAGAAGTTTAGTGGTCAGAGTGGTTTTTGATAGTTTCTTGTTTGGGTGTTATGTTTTAAAGATCTCATGAGATCAGATTTGGAGTTAAGCTTTTGGTCCCGGGGTATTTGAGTTCACCGCGACTTCAAATTCTGTTAAATTATCTTTCATTGATTTAATATTTAGTACAGTATAAACATATTGAGCCGCAGTATTGAACCATTTATATTACATTTCATTTCATATTATATTGTATTATTTGAAAACAACACCGTATCAGTTATACTACTTGGTTCAATTGCTGTTATTTATTTTGTATATACAACCACAGAATTTTTATTTATTTAATCCGTTTTTCCCGTATTTTAGCCATTCCAGTCCAATGTCTGTTGATCAAAGTCAAAACTCTCAAGAGTAACATTAAGTCATCCAACAGCAATTTGAAAGACTGACATTATGACAAGACACATGAAAACTGTGAATAAATCCAGATAACATAGATTACAGATTACAAAATTATTTTTTAACTTATCCTAAATACATGTACAAATATAACTGTTGTATGGCTAAAGAGTGAATATGAACTTGCAGTATCTGAGGTCTGAAAAATACAGAAAATATTTTCTATTATTTTGACATGTTTCTTCCAGTTTTTTTTGCAAATATAAACAATATTTTTCTTTGAAATTTGGGAGAAATGTTATTTGTAATTCAGAGAATGAAACAAAAATGATACTCATACCTAGAAATAGTAAATTGAGAAAAAAGGAAAAAGAATGTTTTGATTGATTTTCCCTGCGACAATATATGCAAATTGATGCAAATTAATTGATTCTGTATACAAGAGTCAAGAACCACCTTTAAAAAAATACTTTTGCTGCCAATGACAACTCCATTAGCATGCAGCACTTAAATGCATTCTAGTGCAGTGTACGCATATACCAGTGTGCTTGACGTTTGACTACATGAACATGGTCCAGAAATAGCCACAGGGTCCAGATCATGACCACTCTTGATAGACAACAAGCAAAATTGTTGTTCAGCTCAGTCTGTTTTTTGTTTTTACGGTACACTCTTGTTCACTTGTCACTATAACGCTGTATCATACTAATACAGTGGTTCTACAAAGTACATTTGATCTGATGCTGTTGTTTTGATGCCAATTGGCTCACTTTCTGTAGGATGTCACTGGGATTTGTAAATAACTTTACTACATTACTAAAGAATTATTCTAAACATTTCAATTGCAAAATAGAAATGAAAAAATTCCTTAAATGGTAAAAAAATCATTAATTGAAATTGTCCAAGTGTTTTTGTATTTGAAACAACATGAAATGGGTGCATAAAATGTACTGCATAGTAGGAATTATACTAGAACAAAACATGTACCACTTAGTACAGTAAGCCTGAGGTCATAGTTGAAGAAAGTGCACATTCTCACAAGTCAAGCCAACCATGTATTACCCACAATGCCCTAGATTACAGTTAAAGGACACTGGTTTATAACATGGTCCATTACAGTTCATTCTTATATAAACTTCAGTAAGAGAGAGAGAGAAGTGATATTAGGTCCTAATATTAGGGCGGTTTTACCTATAGGCTCCTACTGATCTGCAACAGTGTCGCTGGCAGTCAAACAACACTCAGCGCTGCTCCTCAGGGAACGCTGTTCCTTATGAGTAGTTTATTTTCAATGTGAAAGCATACTTCAGTATACTTCAGGCAAAGCAAACATCCGAGATTCCCATGCGACCAAATGTTCTTCATAATCGCAAAATGGCCTCGCTGCCTCGTTTGACAAATCTGAGCGACAAGCATACGCACGGGGCCTTGAACACACACGCTATATCACCCCCCCCCCAAAAAAAACTGCCACCATAACACATTTGTTTATGCCGCTGACACTATTCGATTACATCTGCGCAGACATAGAAATTGCCCTGCTTTTACACCCTTTCATACATCTACTTAAATTTGACTTGTCACGCTCCAAATGCAGTCGCCGTCAGGCTGTAACGACAGGCTTGACATGCGACTAAATATATAATAAAGGCCATTGAACGCAGTCAGCAAAAACGCCTTCAAACCAGCTCCTAAAAACGTTACACAAACAGAGATTTGGGCTCTCAGATTTGTGTTGTTTTACCTGTTTTTATTAATTGCTTATTTGTAGAGATCTAATGGCATGTTGAATTGTGACAGATTGTGATGGGAAAGCAGGTGTTTATGGGTTGGACTGTCAGGGATTGACTGAATGTCACTGCTATTATTAGTAATGCATCTTTCCGAGAGACAGACATAGACATTGATGCTTAATGTATGGAGCTCTCCAGCTGTTTTCTCTTTTCTCTCTCTCGCATCACCTGTAGCCTACCACCAACTTAAACCTAACTGCCTTTATTTTATTTTATACATTATTTTTTTTTTTTGTTGAGGCAATGTAAAGGTTTCATTAACATGTTCTACATTTACACTAAAATGTACTTTAGTTAATAACACTTACTACACTTCCATAATTGCACTAAAAGCGCTCTTATTTTGAAGTTGCTACTCAATATATTCAAAATATGATCTTCAAAATAGCACAGTGGAGTACACCTAGATCTCATTATGCTGATGTTAATTTACAAAAAAGTACAACATTTGTCAACCGAACATTTTAGTTGTTCCTAGGTTATTTTTTATAACTTTTGCGCTGCCAATTCAATGCAACACCAATTGATCTACAGAAACGCATGCATATACATCTCTACACTGTATATGTGCTTGTGACATTGTGAAATAAGAATCACACATATTCTTACCACAACTCCGACACACTTTCTTTTTAAACCAGAGCTACTGTATTATTCATTACACGCCCATGCTAACCCTTCTGTTCAAATGCAACTGCTTACTGTCAGATTGTTCACATCAGGAGTTCAAAGAAACATGTGCCTTCTCAACAGTTTCCGGATGCAATGCGTTTTACTGATTTCAGGGTTTTTTATGGCGCTGGAAGCACATTTACAACTTTCGCAGGCAGGGGACAGTCCCCGCTCTGGCTGAGCCGTTCCGTTGAAACGCTGCCTGTATAATTCATACGCCATCCCTGCGGTTGTCAAATTCCAACTGGCGCAGGAAGCTCCGATTGAATCATCAATGCGAGGAAAAGAGCTCTGTTTTCCTCCAGATTATGCAAGCGTAAAGGACCCCGATAAATAATTTCTTACACAAATCATAAATAAGATGTTGCGGTGATGTAATCGATGATTCTTTATGAAGCGCTGTTTCAGATACGTCTGGTGATCGAGATGTATCTGTACATTAAAGAAACTTTCATTGCCTGCCGTCTTGAGGTATGAATGAGAAAGATGGAGTACTTTGAAGTATAATACATGAGAAAGTTGGAGTTTCTTATTCAGGGGCACATCTAAGATCACAGGCTAGTTTTGCTCATGATTTTGTCATAGCCTAGTCAACTTTGGGTTCGGTAAATTAGTTGTGTGGTATACATACAATGAGAGAATACCTGCTGTTAGCCAGAAGCTATCATAAAATATTAAAAAATCTATATAAAAAAGCTGTTTTTGTAGCTTTTTCAGTCTTTCCAGTGTTGGGATGTAACCAGACACTACAAATGTAACATTTACAATACATTTTAGAAGAATGAAAAAATCCTGGGATAGTAAAGTAGGCTTATTATTCTGACACCGGATGCACCAGAAAAAACATTTTTTGTAAAGTAAGATGACATGTTTTCAAGTTGTTTTACTTGTAAATGTGAATTTACAGTATATTTCTGTAAATGACCTTTTTTTACTGCATTTTAAAATATATTCAATTTCTGTAAAATAAAACAAAAAATTCTGTAAAATTAAAGTATTTATTGATGAAAAAAAGACATTTACATTTATGAATTTGGCACTTTTATTCACAGCGACAATTTATTTAAGCTATATTTTGTATCGCTCAAGATTTGTTTACTGTTTATGCTATTCAGTTTCATTTTAATGTTTTTCTCTAGTTCTTTTTTACAATTTTGCACTGTTACAAAGCAGCAAGATGTAAAACACAATGCCCTACCAATTGACAAAGAGAAACACAAATATCTGTTCTTATTATAAAATAAATAAAATAAGAAAAGAAAAGAACACCAAAAAATATGATAAAATAGTATGGTTATAATAGTATAACAAAAATAAAATAAAGTATTTATATAATATATAACAAATCAAAGAAATTATATATAAACTTTTATGCACATATTTTTATAACAGATTTGCCTTCTATTATTTTTATCTACTAATATATTGTACTAAAACATTTTTGCCTGTTTTCACTTGTGGTTCCTTTGCTAGATCAAAAACAAGTGTTCACCTAGGTTTACTAAAAGCTACGGTCAAGGCAGGTGCATTGTGGGATAGAGGTAAATAATATCAAAGAGGACACGAACCAACAACTTTTATGCATCTTGAACATCAAATGATGAAAAGCATCTTTCCAGGATAGGCAAATGGCGTGTATGCTGGGAAACCGCTAAGCATACTAACTAGCTCACAGCATGGGCTATACTACAACACGAGTGAGAAGAATAAAAGTAAGAGAGTTTGAGATATATAGGCTCAGCTGGAGAGACAGGAACAATGTGATGGGTTCGGTGGTATCCCACGGACACACTGAGACTCAAAGCTGCATGAGGCAGACAGACAGCCGATGTGTTTTCATCCTCAGCTTTCATTAAGCGTGGTATTACCTGCTATGGATCATGCTTCCCGAGGCTACCTGGTGTTAGCATATGTGCACATGCTTTAGTGTCGAAAGGCAGGGCATTGGAAAATGGAAGCTTAGATCTTGTGTCTGGCTGGTGTCACCCCACCTTCATACATAAAGTCAATTTTACATTTGATCTTTTTATATAATTTTTTTCTGGACCTGAACAACAATAGTCCAAAAGCACTTTCTGTTTCAGTTTTTTTGTTGTTGCACAAAATACAACCAACAGAAGATAGAACTAAATCAAAATGCTTAACAGACATCTTTAAAATGAAATTTTTAAAACGAATAAAAAATAAAACAGAAAATGCTTCTCCTCATTGCTGTTTACTTCCTTCAAAAGGCTCCTTGCTGTGTGAGTCTTGTATTTTAGGTAGTTTAACATTGGAAACAATCAACAATGAGATACACGTAACCTTCATCTAATTCTTTCTTAATTTATCTTATTTTTTTCAGATTTCATAAGCAATTATAAGTCGTAGATATCACTGCTAGAGCTTGTAAATATCTTGTAAATAGCGTATTATATATCTCAAAAACAATCTCATCAAATTCTTCCACAGCTTAATATTTTTTTCAATACGCGCATTCATTTTTCACTCCGCTGTATGGCAGTGGTTGTTAAATCCGTGTCTATTTTTAGTCGTTCCAAGTCGTTATGAGAAACATCTAAGAATGTTAAAAGTAAGAGTTGATATACTGTAAATAATATATAGAACTCACATCAAGCATTATTTTGAGCTGTAGAGTTTTATTCTGGGTGTACACATACAGAAAATGTTGTTTTATCTAGACATAAATGCTGATGAAAATTTGCATGTCGAGCACCAGTAATGTCTTTCGAGAGTAAGATTGTGTTTCTCAAATTGTTCTTTAATAACTCAAACCTCCTGAACTGTTGCAAATTTGTCTTAGATGTTTCTCCTAAAATTGTGTAGGAGTAACTGAAAAGCGTGAAAAGAAGACGATTGTAAAAATACTTTGAGGACAAAGACATAGAATTGATATACTGTATACTAAGATCATTTGATAAAAAGGTTTGAGTTCCTATTAATTTTAACTCAACAAAAATGTTGACCTTAAGCAGTTTCTAGCGATCCATTTAATTGATTGCTTTTTCAGTGATCTCATCACAAGGCTTTTGGATCAAATCTGAATTTTCTTATCTTTCCTGCATCTTTCTAGGATCATATCTATTTCCTGGAATGAGATGGGTTTTAAAGATTAGTATTGAAACAATCTGAAATGATTTTTTTTTCGCGTTCTTAAAAATATAGATGCTAAATGATGCCATAGAGAAAGCATTTCACACAGTATGGTTCCATAAGGAACCCTTAACATCCGCAGAACCTTGGTGTATGTCACCCTGCATATGAGATCCAGGCTACAGTCTCATACTCTAAGTTTGGGATAACAAGCTTCGAAGTTTGATTTCAACCATTCATTTCACTGTTATATATAATCTTTGAAATGACATTATTTTGTCAATATCAAAGATATCAAGGTTACATTTTCACAAAATGTTCCTTACATCATGTATGATAATCTTATGTAGAAAACAGTAAATCACATTTACTTTTAGTCAGAGAAAGAGAGGGGGTTCACACAAAAATCTCAAAAAATGACTTTAACTGGGTTTCACATGAGGTCCAAAAAGGTTCTACATACTACACATATGTAACGAAATGAGTTATTTCTTTTAAACGTTTTTTTGGAGAGCCAAAAATAGTTATTCTACGGCATCTCTGGACCTTTATTTTTTAATGTGGAAAACCAAACAGAAGGAACAGATCTACACTAAACAACCAGAAGATCTGATCTACAGGCTTGCCTTTTCCACTAAAATCTAATAGTCGAATAACATAAATGGTCTGAATTGTAAATCTGTGAATTTCATTACCCCGTACCTGCCCTCCTCTATCTTTCCCCCGCACGCTCCAATAAATATACAAATGGACGCGTTGTGTTGCAGTAGGACCGTAACGGCGTTGTGCGATTGCTCCCATCGGCAGCACTATTAGGAGCAACATCAGTATTCAATACGTGCCATGTGGTAGTCTATACATGTACTCAGCAGGCTTGTAATATGCTCTGGTATAAGGATACAGGATGAATTAATGGATCTGGTGCATGCGAATGAATCAATGGGCTAATGCAATTAGTGTCCGGCTCTATAAAGCAGATGCAGGCACATCTCGACCACTTACGAGTGGAATTAATTATAATGTAATCACTTACAGCATTAATTACAGTCACAAAATCGTATTTACCTCGAATCATTTACGATTACAGTCGTGGATGGGAAGAAGTGCAAACTGACATCAGCTGACCTCTGTCTGCAACTTTTACCTAAACCTGTGGGTAAACATATGTTCCCCATCTCCTGTCCGCAGGCTTTTTACATGGGCTTCTGGTTTCCCTTTAGGCCCGCCCGTTCCCAAGCCTCCCGGCATCTGTTCATTTGTCAGGGAGTCGTACCTTCGAGGCTGCTGATAAGTTTATCTGAGGGCAGTGGGAATCCATATCTCTGTCGCCCTTAGCTAGCCCCGGAGCCTGAACCCACTTCTGTCAACCTCCCCTTGGCAGAAGGGAGGTGGCCCCCGGTGACACAAACCGCAGGGCTCCATGGCGCTGAGTACAGCGCGAGGAAATAAAGACCAGAGTGCTTTACTTGCACTGCTTGGTTTTGGGAATGTAGCCAAATGAGGGTCCTTGTAGCGTGAGAATTCGTTGAGTTTTCTTCTATGGTAAACCAACTGGAAAATTAATCTGATCAAATTTATTGTCACCAAAACATAGAAGTGAAGTTGGGAGAAATTCTTTGGTTGGTACTCAAGATAGCATACAATACATATCTGAAATACCCTACTAGAGATTTACCGATATATCGGCAAATAATCGCTATCGGTTGTTAAAAGCTATTTTTCACACTCATCTGTCAGCCATTGGCCGATATGCAATGAAATGCAGTTCAATGTTAGGAAACATCACCAGTATGAGCTTCAATATTAAAATTAATTTGAATTTTTAATATTCAAGAGGAAGAAATATTAATATAATCTTCAGAATCGCTATCGGCAGATATCATTCTGAATAATCAGTATCGATGGAGAAACTTAGTATCGGTGCATCTCAACAAAATACAATTATGTTTGGGGAAAATTTCGATATTAATTCGAAAAATAGGAAATTTACGTAATTTGTGCCATCAATTGTATTTATTTTTATATTTAAATTGCAAGTATATTTCTTTATTTTGATCCATCCTTTAATCTCAGTCGTTCTCACACAGATGAAACAAGCAGAAATTCTTTCATATCCAAATGATCTTGGTTGTTTCCCTTTGCCGAGAAGTTCAAAGTGGGACAGCAGAGAGGCGAACGGGCGGACAGTCAAAGGTGCGAGCGGTTCTCGTGGGCATTCTCTGAAGCAAGAGTTGTTGGGTCAGAGCAAGCCAATCAAACACGAGCGTCTGGGGGCTTCATAATGACTCCCCCATCTGCTAGCGCAGCCCAGTGTGTTGTGTAAGAGAGGGAGAGAGACGGTGTTAAAAGAGAGAGGGGCTTGCGGGACACAGTCTGTTAGAAATGAGCTCAAATGTAGGGCAGGAATGTGCAAATTTACAGCTGGAAACGCAAGTCAAAACGGGTTGATTGCGAAACCGAAATTCTCCAGAATGTATTCGGTCTTTGTTATGCATGCTGAAATGTAGCATGGTAGTATGTCAACAGTATCTTCCAAAGGGTACCGTGAACTAAAGATTGTTATTGAAAACAACAAAGAAAACTGACTGTTCGAATATAAACAACATGACATCACCTATTTTTATTACTTTTACTTGCATTTGTTAAAACATTTGAGTTGAACTCTGTCATTCATAAAATAACACAGATAGATTGTCCTTGACTGTTACCCACAAGTCATTGCTAGGCAATTGTGTCTAAGACAGTAAGCCACAACATTGTGTAGTCGTGGTGAGTCACCAGATGTTGTAATTGTGCTATGAGGGATAATATGGGCCGCCGACAGTGAGCTGGACGTAATCTGATGTAAAACCCCAGGCTAGTGACCCAAGAGTATTTCCTAATGTTCACTCTCGCTCTTGAAGCCCACTCTTTATTTCAAAGACGGCTAGTATCTTGTTCAACTTTGTCAGACCTATGGAAATTGTTAGTACAGATGACAATGCTTTGCAGTAATGAAAAGCAAATTCAGCTATTGTATTCAGACCGTTTGATAAGTTTTAAAGTATTTTTTAGACATGGAATCACAGTCTAAAATGTCCATCCATATTTGAGCATGCACGTCAACCCATTTAACCTTTATAATGTGATGTAAAATCATACATTACATGATATTTTAATATAAATAAATGTTTCGATATTTGTAAATCTCTCTTTGGACTATTTTACGTGCATGCTGCTGTTGAGCATATTTGTAAAAAATGTACGTTTGCATTTTTCGATGTAATTTCAATCATATATTATTGAATCTTGAAAATCTGAATGTATAAATTGATAAAATAATTAATCAAATAACAAATACGTAAAAAAATGTTAGGAATATTATGTATAAATTATCATAATATATAATCATTGTAGCAGTATATAAAATATTACAATATTTAAATATTATTGCAAACAGCATCATGTTGAATATAAAGCTAATAATTTACCCTTATGGCTTATTCGATATTTCTCTGTTTCGAGATCTCTATCACGCTGTTTTGACCTCAATTTCAATGGCGCACAACTTCTTTAATGCACCACTGGTGGGATATAAAAGATGACAAATTGATCATTGTCCTTGATTCTTCTCCGCTTCTCAACAGACTACCGTAGTAAATTGACCCTCGTTTCATTCAGCCATCAGTCAAACAGTCCCGAGAAACATAATAATCTAGCATAATAGTGAAGTAATAGGGCAGTAAGATCTGTAGAGTCCCGTGTCTCATCTTCCGCTGGTGCCTCTGCGAGTGTCGCTCTCCGGGCACGAGCGGGCCAGAAGGCCAGCCCGCGTTCCTCTGCCAAAACTTTCAGGGTTTTTCCATTTTTCCATGTTTTGTTCTTTTTTTCGGTGGATCTTAGACCTCATGTTGGGACATGTTTCTCTGAGACACCATCTGCCACACTTTGCTTTTCTGGCTGCCTGAATGGAGACAAACAAGTGGGCGAATTATTAAAAATGCAACATGTGAAATCTGGCCAGAGAAGTCGAGTGATGGACCTGAGATCACCTGAGATGCATTCTTGTGCTCAGAACTACTGAACGGGATCCGTTACGATAAAATCATTTTAATTCTCTGTCTGCCCGGCGGTTTTTCTGCCTTTACAATCCAATTAAGATCCGGAACATATAAATGTATATATATATTTAATGCATATTAAATAAACAATACATAGAGTACACACCTGTGCCCAGATGTTAATGAAATTATATAAATACTTATGCAATAATTCAACGAGTGGCTTGGCAATCATAAACAACCAACAGCTGGAAAAATGAACTTCTTTACCTTCATACAAATTTCTTATGTGATTATTATGTTCTTATATAACTTTTTCATAAATTGAGTCCAGAGAGCTGTTGCTATCAGCAAGTGCTATCAAATAGCACTTGCTGTTGTTTTATAAGAGCCACTCAAAGCTATGTGTTAGTGATTTTGACACATCATCTTAAGGCAAGTATGTACATGTGTACATCATTAAATGTATAACGCATCCATGTGTAAGTGGCATTGTGATTAGAGGGCGTAAATCATTAGTGGTTTTCATTACGCATTTATGCTTTGATCCAAGCCTACATGCTATATTTCACAACCTTTCATCTTTTATAATTTTTAAACTTTTAATGGGAAGCTGAGAGCTGATCAAGGCCTGGGATGAATCAAGGTGTCTTTACAAGTTAAGAGACAGGCAGGATGGAACCTCTGGAGATGTAGCAATAATTACAATCAAAAAGAGCTTGATTTGCACATCGATTTGACATCTATGTACAATAAGTGCAAAGTGACGTTTGCATAAACCAAAATTCTTAGCATTTAATATCATAAATGCAATGCATGATGTAAATTTAAATTCTTTTCCAATATATACACAGAGAAAATTACTGTCACTGACAGAATTGTACTGTTTTATTTTACAGAATTTTCACAATTACAGAAATAAATTTCCATAATATTATTCTGTGAATTGTTTTATTCACCTTTTTTTCTGGCGCTCCAGCTGACAGAGTATTTCCTTTTTAAAAATATGTGTATTATAAAGTAATAAGGATTTTTTTGTTTTTTTAGTATGAACATGTAACCCTTAAGGATATAATCTTAAAACAAAAAAAAACACAAAATCAAATACAAATGCAGTCAAAACTGAATGAAATACTCAATGCCAATTTTAGGACATCGTTCTGCACTTCAGCTTCTCATTGGATTTCAGGTTGTCAGGTAAACTTAACGCTATTGCCCACTCAGTATGTCCCGCCTTTACTTCCTGTTTCAGTAAAAAATTCACTGGAATGAACAAACCTGTGCATTACAAAACTCTTCAATGGGTCTTTAAGTGAAAATATGCATTGCGTTAAACGTAATTCCAACAATCTACTAATTTCACACATTCTAGAATCCAACGGTGGCCTTTTCTGTCATAACAATCAAAAACGGAGCCTTGTGTGCATGCTGTCTTCTTCATTCCCAGATGTCGACGGCTTGCTGGTTGGTATGCGAATCAAATCCGTCTTCGTCAGACAGCACGGGAACGTTCCAATTCCGCAATGAGAAGTGACAGCGGACAGGCCCGTCCTCGTAAGCCAATCAGTAAACACGGCGCGGCCGTTTTACTTTGATTAAGAGTTTATCACGCGGGCCGACAGCGACTGCAGAAGTGGGGATGAGAAAAGCCGTCAAGACGTGTCAAAAGAGAGAAAGTTAGAGGCGTTTTTGACAGCCGTGAATATGAATACTCTTACCTGCCAAGTGGTGAAATTGCAAGAACGGCTTGTACTGTTTTTGCAATCAATAAATCTAGTCTCTTCCACTGACAACATTCAAGGTCGTAATCCTACTAGGGAGTAAGGCTGAGTGATTTTAGAATCATTTGTTTGGTATAATCTTAAACAAGATGACCTTAATTGCTTGTCAAAGTCTTGTTTGAGACGGCCGCTAGTAATGTGTGCTTGTCTCGAATGCATCCCACCGGTTCTCATGAACGTCTGGGACATCTCTCATGGGCTCCAGAAGCCTCCTGAGGACCGCTTAGTGATGAATCCTAAACCAAGAGCTGTCTGGTTTGTTATAACCTGTTGCCTCTGGGTGTTTTTAGCACTTTTGGCTCATTTCACATGGTCCACATGACCTTGATGGGTTTGTTTGTGAGTGAACAGATCATGTTCACAATATTGTCACTATTCTGCAACATTATCTCAAGGATATAAAAAAACGTATAAACAAATTTATTTATCTTTCTGTCTTGTTTATTAGTACAGAAAAAATAATGAAATATCTTTCTAAGTCATTTTGCATTTCAAATTTTCAAGATAACTTTAAAAATATTTTTCAAGAAGGTTTAGATATTTGTACTGGAAAACAATACTAAGAATTCATTCTTTTTATGGCTTAATGGATACTGTTGGATGGTTTAAACAAAAATGTTAAGATGTTTCCTCTTCCATAAGTTTCCTGTCCTGTTTATCTATAACTCCAGTTTCAGCTCATGCAAGCATTGCATATTTATTTTTCGGCTCCTGCTTTAACAGGTAACAGCGCGCTGCAGAAAACAAGGCGTGTAATGCACTGTAGACCAATTTATAAGGACCATCTTTTGCAATATATGCTCTTTTGAACAAACTTAAAACGACGATAACAGACTTAGCACTCGAGGGTGCAATAGAGTTTCCTTCAAATGTCCGAAGCATTAAAACGCATGTGTTGTTATTCGGGTCGATTGCTATGAACATTTTAACTTTAACTAACTTGCTCAGCAAGATTGGCTACAAACTTAAGAGAGTCGACCTGAAAGACCAATCTGGTCGTAAGAGGGAAAAGCTTATGCTTATGAAATCGTGCTTTGGACTTGAGCATTTGCTCTTACTCTCTTTGACCTTCCATGTATGTCATTAGATCTGGTCGTGATGAAAGAGAGGCGCACGAATGCGGCATGCTCACAAAAGGAACTCGACTCATTAAGAGTCTGATGCTGTAATAAGAGGCTTTCTGGGCTTTCGGGAGTTTGGAGATTGAAGCATTACTTACAGATCTACAGTCGGGTTAGAACTGACCAAAGACTTTATAAACGCCTTTTCATCACAGGCAGGCTTTAATGGTTTTCCTAGCTCTCTCTGTCTCTTTATTTCAGTATCTCTCTTCTGCTTCTAAAAACAAAGTAACTCAAATACTGATATTTTCACTTTTTAATATTTTCTTCATTAAAAACTCATTTCAACTGAGTTTTTTGAGGTACGTGTCGCCTGCTGAATGAGGTGCAGTATATACACGGTTATTTTATGCTTCCTTCCTGGAGAAGTTTTAAATTGTCCCCAAGGTAGTGGTTGGTCAAAAGATTCGCAAGTGCATGTTAATAACATCGAGTGCACTGGGACGGATTATTAAATCGGATACCCATTGTGATGTGAGATTGCTTCCATTTATTATTAATTATGCGGTGTAGACACCTTCACTGATTATATTGTTCACCCTGCATCTCCATTGTCCATCACGCAGGATTTTATAAATATGCGAATACACAATGGGGCATAATGTACATAGCACATTAGATTATACACAACAGGTTCTTAGTCTCTACATGCCATTGTTATCATAGTAGCGTACATTACAAACAATATAAACATCACCAGATGCGTTTATGTGGCTCAGGAAGATATACTTATTTAGATGATGGCAAGTTTAGATGATAGAAGTTTAGAGTCTTCCACAAGGCTTTCAATAAATGATGATATCAAAAAGCATACGTATCAATATTGTGGTACTTCCACACCAGGTAGGTGCCGCTGCATGCAATTGGGTTCTCCCTTGTGTTGATTCATGACACTTTCTGACGCCATTTTGCTTTTTTTTGGTGCTGTTACCATGGTGAATCGTAATAAAGGTGCTCCTTTGATAATGGGTTGTGGTGCAAGCGCTAAACTCAAGGTAAGTCTACACAGAGTTGATAGAACTAACTCAAATCAGCCAAAAACTCAGTTTCGATTCTCGGTTTTAAACAACTCGGTGTTCACATTTTAACTTGGTGTTGGTTGAACCTCCTTATTGAATCAGGCAATCATTGACCTCAAACAGTATTGAATATGAAAATTATTTTCTAAAACAACCTTTCAATAATCCTCCTTTCTTTCTTTCTTTCTTTCTTTCTTTCCTTCCTTAAAAACGAAACTCATGGGTCTGCAGTTAAAATGAGTTAAAAGTATATTTCTGTGTCAGGCCTGTGTGTGTTCACGCAGGTATTTGCAAGCACGAATGAAAGCACAATCTGTTCATCAGTTCAAGAAAGGCTTGTCCCGTTTGAATCATGGAGCTCATTTACTCTAAAGGGCATCATTGTGAGAATAAATGAAAGTGTTACAAATGCAAGACTCGCTTTTATGTCCCGATTTTTTGTATTTCTATATCTTGTTCTTCCAAGGAAAAAACTTTGATTCATACCGAAGACCCCGTATGCTTAAATGACAATCCTGGAACATTCCCAAACACGTTCGGTCGGAATTGAATCAAAGTTCAGGATAAATATTTGAAGAAATAACTGCTGTACATGCCTCGATGTCAATCTGTATGATGTATTTGAGTTCATACTGAAAAAAAGATTGATCGTATCGATTTCATGAGCTCCTTTTGTGTTTAAATTCCGCCCCCATCAGTTGTATTTTCTTTGTGTTCGTAATTATTCATTATTCAGGGGATTTTTCTGGAGTCAAAGGAGAATATGAGAGTGAGTGAAGGTGGTTGAGCTCAACAGCCACGCAGTAGTGAAGGACAAAGTGGATATGTATTTATGTTGTTATAACTTTTCATAACATACTGTATGTCTTTGTGTACTTTGTGCACATACATTTTGTATTCATAAATGTCTAGCCTACACACACATGCATATATTAAAAAAATATATAAAATATAAACATTTGTATATAATTTCAGTTATTGCCTAATATATATAAATGCATATTAAAATTTCATAAATGTTTATATCCGTGAATTTATTTTAACTTTAATTTCAATTTGATTTTTTTTTGCCTTTAATTGTACAGCTTAGTGGTAGCGAAGTGGGAGAGAGATGGGGGTGGGTTTTCGTGAAAGGACCCCGAGATGGGAAACCAACTCAGGTCGCCGGGTGCGCAACCGCGCCACATGATTTCGGTTTTAAAATGGCTGTGCGTGCTGTTAAAACCAACTTTTGTATTGCTTTCTTCATAAGTTTTCTGAATTTTGGCCTAGCATCCACCCAGCAAGGATCTTGTCATTGTTTGTATGAAATGTGTACCAATCCCACAGAAAATAAAATAGTCTCCTGTTCAGCTTTATATTAATATTCACATAGCAACAGGTTTTGGTGTCGCAGTGTTTGTGTGCGTTCACTGAAAATAATTCAGTCTGGTGTCATGTAAGGACTAGATGCTCTCAGGTATTACAGTAGCGGAGAACCTGAGAGCGCTTCTCACCCACCGCAGCCTTGACGTGAACTGGATATGTCAGTTTTAAAAGGGCGAGAAGTAGATGATGCATTCTGGCAACACAACAGAGCAGAGTAGAAACATACAGTAGCGCTGTCCCTTTAAGCTCTGTTTTCGATGTCCTTCTCTGTAATTATCAGAGATCTGCAGGGTGCCATATGACGGCATTGATCCACAGGGCTAGACTCGAGAATTCACACAAACAAGCGCGCATATGCATAGATGTACGTGCGCGCTCTGCGCCCGTTTTGTGAGAATGCCTCGGGCCGTGGAGTCATTATCTGATGGAATTGTCGTTTCGCTTCCCCTCAGCGTGAACAACAAACATAGTAAACAGGAAGCTGTGGGAACAGGATTAAATTGAAAATGAGCTGAAAAAGGATGCATGACGAGCTGACGTTAATGTACACATCTGTTCACGTGTGCGGGGGAAGATGTTTTGACAACGCTTGTCGATCAAATCTGCCTACTAGAAAAATGTATATTTGGGACTCTAATAACAGAAGGTGAACAGATGTAAAGCATTTATGTTAGTTTACTTTACAACTTTTCTAAATGAATTATTTTTGTACTAAGCGGCTCTCAAGCTATAGCTTGATGGACAACAGTTAGGCCTACGGGTGGGATGTGTTTATATTTAGCTTATTTGTTTATCCTGAATTTGGGAACATTTGATTTGCAGAAAAGGTTTAATGCTAATGGTAACACTTTTTCGCCACACTACATCAATTTGATTCAATTAAATGGACGGTTTACCCAAAGATGAAAATTGTTGTGTACTTGTTGTTTAAAACCCTTATGTGACCGTTTCTTCTGTAGAAAACAAAAGAAAATATTTTGAGAAATGTCTCAGTGGTTGTAAGTCCATACAATGGAAGCCAAAGGGCTTCAATGTTGTTTGGTTACCAAAGTTTCTCAAAATATCTTCTTTTGTGTCCTGCAGAAGAAAGAAAGTCATACCGGTTTGGTATGACATTAGGGTGAGTCAATAATTCATTTTCATTATGGGGTGAAGAACCATTGGTTCAGAATCCATGTGTGCATACCTGTAACCAATGTTTGCCTTGAAGAAGTAATTGCTATGAAAATCATCAACCTGCTAAATAACCCATCGGGTTTTCAACCATCAAGAAAGTAGATCAACAACCCAATCTCACAAGGATGCTTTATCAATGTTTATCTGCACATCGTCAGAGTCATTCTGATAAACGCGTTTAGAAGTTTCCTGTAAAGTAATTTCTTCGGATATTATCATGTGTTTGAGGTGAACGTTCCCGTGTTCAAAACCTTCCCCAGGTCTTCAAATAAGAGAAGCAATGCTTATATCAGATTTTTTTGGGTGTATATTAAAAACCAAATGCATGTGGTTTTGGGTTACTTTGTTCATCCCTCTACAAATTAAGATACATTGAACAGGATTAAAACGTTTATTCAGCCAACATGAACTTCATAAGATATCAAAGGCTTGGTGGAATTCTTTGAAATGAGGTTTTTAAAAAAGACAATTCAATAGTGTGTGGATAAACATGACACGTGTTCAAGTGAGTCTAACTAAAATAAAACTCTTTTTCACCATGCTGATTTGACTTACAATAAACAACAATCCCAGCAGGCTAACGTCAATATCAAAATTAGATTCCACGCTCTCTGTCAGGTTACGTTTTTGTATTCTCCTAATCTTTTCATTTGCTCGATTGGCTTCTGCAGTGAAAACCTGAGTGACCTTGAGCTTCTTTCATCTCAAAGAGCCTTTTAGGAGACTCAGTCCTTATATTTATGCTACGTTTGATAAGGACTCATGGTCCGTGACCGATGCTTCTCCAGGAGGTTATCTCGGCAGTGATGACACCTCCGGTGTGCCTCGTGCATCCTTCACACCTTCTTAATCATGACAGATTTTTGAGCAATGCTGCCACGCTTCATCTCGGGCATTTTAATCAAGCGCAGGGCTGTTATCCGTCCATTCTTTTGATTTCTCTGACGGTTTTCCAGGTGGTGTGATAAGCTGCTGTCTAGGATCTCTCTCGAATGGTTTTGACTGAGTAACTCACCGCTGAAAAAGTCTCGGTTGGTTCAGGCTGGTTTATGGTTGTTGGTAGAGTCTTCTTTTAGTCTTGTTCATTTAGAGATAAGAAGGGACAATCGATAGGCGATTTTAAGTTCTTTGACATCTACATCTGAGCTTTACGATAAACTACTGTAGAGATCATGGTAGTGAATTGTTTTTTTTAATGCACTTGCAGCACTCTTTGTTTGATTAATTCTTTATGAAAATCAAACATTATACATGTTTAGGAATAAAGAGGAACAGTATGTTGTACGTTTTAATGTTTGTTGTCATGTCTGCAGTAGCTTTATGTTTTGTTTATGTTTTTAAGGGCAAATATGCATAGTCAGCGTTGTTAGTGTGATATTTTGTTGTTTTATAAGTAATCTAATCTTGTTAGTGTGCACATTTATTTATGTGAAGGACCAGAGCATCCTTGGTTTGAACAAACATTTGATAATAAATCGTATTAATAGGTCGTCATCATGTTTTTCTTAGAACGCCGTTCTTGGCATCCATCAAGATAATATAAGTATATCCTTATAAAAAATTCAAAAACACTGCATATAAAGTAGAAGCTATAGCCTCCTACACAAAATTACTTTAGCATTTTATAGAATCTGACTCTAACGCCAACCCACATAGAGTGAAGAAGAAATAGTGAGGGCCGTTTTTTTCTGAATGTGGGGTGTCCACTACCCATAAGCCATCAGGGCGAGTGGGCAGCCGTATTGAAACCCGCTGTAGGGGCTGCAGACCCATGCAATGCTTTTTGTGATTAATTTCATGGATTAGATAGCTCTCCCATTCCTCACAATACAAAATTGACTTACACCGACATCCAATCAAAACCTTTCTTTATCCCCAAAGAAAAACTGCAACCCTGCTGATGGTACAACACGCCTCCGGTGCTGAAGAAGATCACATGGGCTTCAGATCAGTTGTGGATTCCTCTACAGTGGAGATAACTTAAAGAAAACATTGAAATGTAAACACAAAGAAAATGCTTAAAAATAGCCATGAAAAGCATGGTAAATCAGCAGTTGAGAATTCAGTTGAAAGAGGGAAAACTCTCATCGAGTCGTTGTATTCCTGAGTGCCAGACAGTGTACTAGAGCTTTCAGTGAACTTTGTTTTTTGTGCAAATTTGTGCAATTTCTGTGTGCGTTGTGCCGAGCAGAGAAGGTAGACATACCCTTCAATTTTTAGAATGCGACAGACCCAATGTCACATTGAGAGCGTCGCCCTGAAAAGCAGGTACAATAAGCGAAAGAATATGTAGATGATATTTGCAATTCAACAGAAGTCTATCAATCAAAACTTTATGCTCTCCTGGTGAAATCATTTCAGCTGCATACAGTATACGGTTGCAACCTCCAGCCTGGAAAGTTTAACAGATGCAGAGGTGCTGCATAAATAGATTAAACAATATTACGTGAACAAGAGTGAAAAAGTGAAAGTGAAGTGAAAAGTGAAGACTGATGCAGTCCTGAATATTTAATTCAACAATTGATTTAGAGCACTTAGCAAGATGTGAACATTGGTCCAGAGGCACTTCTGGTTTCATCTTTATACATTTTATTTGTTCTTACATACATAATTAAATCTTAAGGATATTTGTTTAACATTTTAATTTGGTTTTAAATGTTCTGTTTGTTGTATTTTGTTGTGAGATGTTTTGGACCAGCATTACTAGTGTTGTTTAAGTCATCCGCAGTGGTCTATATTGCTTTAATAAATGTTTTTTTTGATCAGTGAAACATCAATGTTAAAAACAACCTCCTTAACTTACTCCAAATCGCAATGGAAAGCTTGTCATTGGAGCTATTGGGTAGACAATTATAATCGTTTTTACTGTAGTTTAATTTTTTATCAGCTTTTATTTTATTTTCAATTTATTTTTGTGAATTTGTTTATTTGTAATTTTAAAAGTACTATTACATTTGCATATATTTTTGTTCCTCTATAAAAACAAATATTTCAGCTGTAGTTTACTTTTTATATATTTCATTTAATAATTTTAGTGTACGATGTAAACTAAACATAAATTGAAAATGTTTTTCAAATGATATTTAGACTTACTTCAATATGATCTTAAACAATAGAAGATTTTAGCATGTATTAGTTTTAGTAAACAATAATAACCTTGATAGGTTTGGAAAATGTCAGTTTGCTGTTATTTCACTCTTACTCAAATGTAAAGTAATCAGCAATTGTATCTCTTAAATATTGATGGCGATAGAGAGGTGAAACTCACAATTTAATACTTAAAATCTAACCTTTTAGACCAAATTTGGCTGGGTACTTTGTCCATTTCACTTTCAACAAAACCACGATCAGCTGTCGTATTTAAGGCTTCCTGATGCTTCTATATCAAATAACAGCACTCCAGGAACGCAGCTCATCCAATCACATTAGAGAACCGTAGCTAACCGCCGTGTAAACATTATTTAACAGGTCCCAGTAAATTGATGTAATTTCCATGTTTTCATCACATTAGCAGAAACAGATGGAGTCTTGACGTCTTAAGCTGGTCTATGAAGAGTTTGTTGTAAGTTGGTTTCCTTCTGGGTCCACACTGTGAGTGAAGTGGATAAAATGTGTTGATCCCCGCTGGGTAAAAGGATACAGCGCAGCATGGCACCCCAGACTTTGCGGGAACAGGGAGAAGATTAACAAAAACCAAGCGCTAGAGCTTAAACATCAGGTGTTGTACTTTAGATCAGGCTTAAGAGTTTAGCACAGAAATGAGGTGTGTACTTTTTTTCCCAACAACAGCCAACTGTTCGATGAAGTTTTTTTAAACTCTGTTGGAAGGACAAGTTCTAGAAACTTTTTTTTTAATTCGTATTACGTATAACGCTTTTGTGTTGTTGCTGAGAAAAGAAAATATTTTGTGTTTTTGTTTGAGGACGCATTGTTTGGTGGAAGGAAATATTAGATGAGGAATAATGTAGGTTCAAACTGGACATTTTTATTATGATATAAAATGATTTGATTATTATTAATTAATAATATTTTTTATTGAAGAAGGTAACTATTAGATTGTGATCGTGTCTGACCAAAATTGAATCAGAGTTTACAGTCAATTCTGCTCTAAATATGGCAAAAAGTTACTGCATTCGCCATTAGCTTTTTTTTGCATTCATAGCTTTTGCATTTTTTCAGATGGCTATAAATAGGTAGGTGACAAAAAACGTACATGTTCCCTATGGTTTAACATGTCGGAAAAAGCTGTTAATACACTCGCCTAAAGGATTATTAGGAACACCCGTTCAATTTCTCATTAATGCAATTATGGTGGTTGTGTAATGGTGTGGGGGATGTTTTCTTGGCACACTTTAGGCCCCTTAGTGCCAATTGGGCATCGTTTAAATGCCACGGCCTACCTGAGCATTGTTTCTGACCATGTCCATCCCTTTATGACCACCATGTACCCATCCTCTGATGGCTACTTCCAGCAGGATAATGCACCATGTCACAAAGCTCGAATCATTTCAAATTGGTTTCTTGAACATGACAATGAGTTCACTGTACTAAAATGGCCCCCACAGTCACCAGATCTCAACCCAATAGAGCATCTTTGGGATGTGGTGGAACGGGAGCTTCATGCATCCCACAAATCTCCATCAACTGCAAGATGCTACCCTATCAATATGGGCCAACGTTTCTAAAGAATGCTTTCAGCACCTTGTTGAATCAATGCCACGTAGAATTAAGGCAGTTCTGAAGGCGAAAGGGGGTCAAACACAGTATTAGTATGGTGTTCCTAATAATCCTTTAGGTGAGTGTATATATATGTTTTTAAATATTTATATTTACAATGTGAAATAGCACAAGAGAGATTAATATTCAATGTTAGTTTTTTATAAATGTTTGCTGTCAAACCATAGGACGCATGTGCTGTATATTTGTCAACAACCCAAATTTAATCTAAAATACCTAAATAGCATATTGTGGCCTCGAAAATGTTAGCCAAGAGAACAGAAGCTGAACCATTTATTTATTGTTATTATATCAAGTTATTTATTCATTTGTTTTTAGAAAAACAAGCACCAATGAATCGTTCCCAATAACAAAAGCAACGTGTGTTAAGGAAGTAAATAAAGTTGTTGTTGTTTTCACACGCAGCCTCTGCACCTGTGTGTCACACAAACTTCTCTTAGAAGCACAACAGTAAAAGTTCTTTTCAATGTAAGACTTCGGAAAGCGACTTCATCACACACACTGACACGGGCGCCTCCTGTCTCCACCCCGTGATCTCATTCTGTTGAGATAGAACATCTCCTGGTCTCATTCTGTTTCTCTCTGAAAGAATCACTCCCTAGACACCAACAATCTCAATGAGATGCGTTATATTTCAGCATCAGAGCTCCGAGGTCATACCCATCTTATGACTGCGCTTGATCTCCTCTGATGCCAGTTTTAGGAAAGAACAAAGGCGTCAATCAATTACCTAAACAATGAAAAAAATAACTTGATTTTTTTACATATTTGTAAAGTCTTTTGTTCGCAAATCTCAATTAAGTTATGCTAGTGCACGAGAACCTATTGAGGTGTTCTATAGCGATGGACTGGAAGATTAATCTTTAAAACGCTGACAACCTTTTCCGCATCGGTCCGTTAAAAGCCTATACATCACAGCGATGTGTCTTGGAAAGGAGTCTATCAAATTTTATTTTGTTTTTCACCTTTAGGGAAATCAGGACATTACAGCTGATTTAGAAGACGTCTGAGCTTAATTTAAATATGATGAACCTTCCATGAGTCTTTGAACAGCACTCATACTGTAAATGACATTTCATTAAGATGCGAATTATAGGGAGTCCAATTATAGGTTAAATTTAATAAAGAGGACGTCCCACCTTTCACATAAAACAGAGGATTGCTTTATTGGCCTTGTATTTGGAAAAAGCAGAGTTGTGTTATGGGACAGCATATTGACAGTTTGTGTTAATGTTTTACTTTACACAACATTACAGAGCATACATTCTTCACTACGTTTCTCAAATAAATGTTTGTGTTTTTTTACATTTTATACTTGAGTACATAAGTACAGTCTTTTACTCAAGTAACATTTATGAGTCACATTTTAATGTAGGCTCCCTACAGTTAGTATTTAAGGAATAGTTCACCTGAAAATGACAATTCTGTCATGAATTACTCACCCTCAATTTGTTCAAACCTGTATAAATGTCTTTGTTCGGTTGAACAAAAAGAAGGATAGCAAGAAAGAAAGATGTAAATGAACTGTTGAACACAAAATTAGATCTTTTAAAGAATTAGGAAAACAAACAGTTCTGGGGCTCTTTTGACTACCATTTTTTCTCTACAGTATATGGTTATGATGCCTCAAATGGTGCCCCGGAAATCTCAGTAGCTGACATTTTTCTAAATATCTTTCTTTGTGTTTAACTGTACAAAGAAATGTATAAAGGGTTGGAACAACATGAGGTTGAGTAGTTCATGACAGAATTTTCGCTTGGGTGAACTATCCTTTAAATATAAAACAATCGACATGCATTTGTCAAATGATGTGTGATATATGCTTTATAATGTTGAAAAGTTGTGATAGTCTGATAGAATACAGATATTTAAAAATGTACTTGAGCGTACAAAAAAAACATTGATTTGCATTGGTTTTGTGTCCATACTATAGAAGTTAATGGTAACCGCCATTCTTCCAAATATCTTCTTTTGTGCTTTGCAGAAGATAAAAATCATACAAGTTTGAGATTGAAGCATGACGACAGACTATCTCTTTACCTATTAAAAATTCTTATTTATTGCATGAGGCAACATATTGCGTTGCAAAAATTACTGCTAGAAATTCATATTTTTTTTACCTCAAAATGAATAATATAATTTTCCCATCGCTTACTTTCCTATGAAAAAATGGCCGAGCAAATCCATGACAATCTGCTAATTTCAACACTCTGAGTTCTGGGAATGTCTCAGTGTTTGGAATTTGACATGTTTACACAGAAATCAAGGTTAACTGCATTATTATTTGCTCATTTGTCTCCACTGAACCCCGCCGTGAATGACACGCTGGTGTTTTTACCAAACTAACTGTGGCAGCTGGCACAGCCGTAGCTTTAAATCACACCGGAGCGCAAATACGGCGTAATGGCTTTGATGGCCATCAGGGTCATTTCACCCTCTCTCTTCCACACCTGCTCCATTCACACTCCGTTCCTCCACGAAATACAATTCCTCTGCGGTTTTTGTTCTCCCTCTGACCACGTCTCCCAGTCTGCTGAGCAAAAAGGGTCTTTGAGCACCGGAGAATAGATTTTGAGCTGCGTTGGTTTGTGTATTTATATGTGCGCTGGAAAAGATCAAGAGTCTTTTTGCCGGCAGGTTCCTTTGTGTGTTTCCTCTCAGCTGATATTTATATTCTCGTTGTGCAGAGAAGGAGCCTTTTGCATTGACTCAAAAAGAGAAGATGCCTTCCAGCGATTTCTGCATTTTCAGCCCTTCCTTTCTGGACACGA
This sequence comes from Triplophysa dalaica, assembly GCF_015846415.1. Lineage (NCBI taxonomy): Eukaryota > Metazoa > Chordata > Actinopteri > Cypriniformes > Nemacheilidae > Triplophysa > Triplophysa dalaica. The sequence continues at coordinate 4,117,029 of NC_079565.1, read as the reverse complement.
ATGTCGTTCCCTTGTGTAATTGTTGCTGTACTGTATTTTTCAAACAGGACTTTATATGTTGGCTGTAAATTGCGTCAATAATTCTGCATTTTATTTTTGGCTTTGAATAGTTGCTTTTTTTCTCCTGGCTCTTTTTGCATTTTTCTTCAAGCATGCCAAACATATGAATATATTTTTTAGCTTGCCATCATGTGATAAACATTCATCTCCTCTCAGGTGGTCCTGCTGTTCCAGAAAGCATTCGAAAAGGTGAAAAAAATCCCTGCGCAACATTTTATGGGCCTGTTGTGAGATTGAATCGATAAAAGTCCCACTCAGAATTTAATTGCAAAAGGACACATATCAAGAAGTCCTTGATAGGTTCGGAAAGCGAAGACTAAAACAGTTGTTTACGACGTGGGCTAAGGACAGAGTTGAGAGCCGTCTCAAATAGTCAACCCAGGAAGATTGTTTTCCACAAACACAGGATAATATCACAGGGTTGTTCCGGAGCTTTTAGATGATGTCACCCTGTGGAATTTCCTCTTTTACAAGCCATTCATCATCCGCCCGTCCGTCTATTTCTCCTGTCCGTGCGAACGCCCTACTCTGCTGCCTTTCATTTGCAAACAGTGACAGTATTATTCGCTCATTTATTTGGAATGGAGGCTGTGATGTTTTTTGCTTTTGTTAGCTAGATGGATTGTTTGGTCCATTACCTTGAGGCCTTTACCCACCGGCTATCATTATTTGTTCTTGTGAGTTAATTGCTAAAGAGCGAACCTCTGACAGTTGTTTAAATCTATGTTGTAAATGACTTCAGTTGAATGTTATCGGCGTGCCGTAGAAATTGTTTGCAGTATGTTGCTGCCTTTGTTTTCCATTTCTTAAACGACGCAGACATTTCTTTAACCATTTACTCACCCTCTAGTCGTTCCAAACCTGTGTGACTGCATAAGACAGAAGAAAATATTTCGAAGAACGCTGATAACCAAATCTACTCTGAAAAAGTAATTAATTACTAATTACTAATTACATATTCAATAGTGTAATTAGATTACTGTACAAATGACATATTACTTATTACATTCTTTATCCTATATCCACCTTGATTAGTGATTTGAGGATAGACATGAAAACGCTTATTTAATTCATTAAAAATAATGATATTATGGTATATTGTTATTAATTGACTAAAGTATTACAAATTAAAGCATGGATTTTAAAGTTAGACTTTGAATGTTGATGTCAATTCCACTATAGCACAAAACCACAGAGACATTTCTCAAAATATCTTCTTTTGTGTACCACATGAGAAAGTCACATACAGGTCTTCAACAAAATGACGACTGAATTTAGTTTATAGCTGAACTAGATAGATCATCTTTACTCATTTGAATACATTCTGTAACAGGTATAGACGCACAATAAACCAAAAGACGTTTTCCATTCTTGAACTGAACGCTATTGGAAAAATGACCTACAATGTGTAATTACTGTCCGCAAATGATGAGCTATTATGACTGGATGCTGAATTCCGCAGCATTAGATGCCATTTCCATTATTTTTTCTCCACAATCAAAATGTTTTACCAGCAGATATTGCGCTCGAAACAGTGCATTAACCCCGATATCATTCAGTGAGGAATAAATTGCTGCAATTATTGTTCATTGTAGGCTGTTGTATTAAACCTACGCCGTCCAAACTTTGCATTTATAATCCATTTTGCTCTCGAAGATGAGTGTGAATGTTTCATTGACACACAGACTGGGCATAATTACTATACGTGCTGGCATTAAAAGAGCATGCAGATTAAATTGCAGTGACGCACGGCAAAATTACCATTCCGGACGTAAAGAGACGCTTGTAGGTAGGCTACAACTTGTAGTGAATAACGCTTATGTATTAAATTAACATCTTGTTTGGAAGTGGGATTATGGTGAGTCATGAATCCTCTGACGCTGGGCTTTACCTAGTGGAAGCATAACCTTGGTAACCGGAGTATGGAAAGATCACTGAAAGACCTTAATAATTGTTCAATCGTTTACTGTGACCGTTGACCCCTTATAATGCTCTGTAACCCCCACATCCTGATGTGTCCTTTAACATCTTTATACGTCTGCGCTGGTGCCCCAAAAAAATCATTTTCAACCTCACAAGACGTCTTCCCTCCGGATGCAGCTTGTGTGTGGAGATAACAAATTGCTCTGGTAGATCGCTTTCCTGTTGCACGGGTGCGTCAGGTATCAATATGGTATATGAAAAATCCCTCTATAGTGTTGAAATATGTGTTCAGGTTTGAGTTATTTTTTGAAAATCCAGCATGATTTTTTTAAGAACATTTCACATTTTGAATACATCTCCCGATCGGCTTGTTTTATGAGGTAAGCGCAGGATTGAGAGCGCAATAATATCTGCAAATATTAAATTGTCAATCAGCTAGATTCTGAATGTGTGGTTTTTCAATGCAGTTTTCCCACATTTACATATATTTGTTAAGGTTTAATCAAGAGGGCACATCAAATTTGGCACTGGCTTTATTTGTCACCCCTGAGCTAATGTGGGAGAAATATGACTTCAATTATGAACCGTCCTATTCCACAGATTCCCACGAGAACGTCATAATGCAGCCTGGCAGCGAGCGAGGCAGGTTTCATATGAGAGTTGATTGTTATGAAGGTTAAAGGAAATAAGGCATTACAAAGGCCATGAAAGCGTTCAGTCATTGGCTACTTACCGTCATTTCTGTCTGCTGTTGCGTCAAGGTTAAGTTCATATTTTCTCATCTAATTCATATATATGGAGTTCATTAAATAGTACTTATATGAGTGTTAGGGGAGTTTTTATGGATGTAGCTTTATCAAACTGTGAATTTTAAGCGTATAAACACATATTGGCGGTCATGATTTACTTTAGGTTTGTAGTGATCAGAAGGTGGCGTGCGGTTTGAACTTCAAGAGCAACAAAACGGGAATGGCAAGTGACTCTTTATTCAATTCAATTTATTCATATAGTGCTTTTCACAATGTGGATTGTTCTCAGCTTTACAGGAGAAAAACGGAAAAAATTCAGAAAATGTAAAACCCATAGAACAAGCAAGATAATTATAGTAAATGATATCTAATAATATCTAATAAATCCAGTCTCCCGGTGTGCAAGCCAGCCAACCACGTCCTGTGGCGAGGAAACCAAACTCCAATGATAAATAAATGGAGAAAAAAAACCTCGGGAGGTCTCAGCCGGGAGGCCCAGATCTCCTCTGACGTGTCACATCTGCACTCAGTTACATTGATTAAAAGTTACTAAGTAAATGATTATGAAGAACGGGGAGAGTTTATTAGTTGTGATTCAGGAAGTTTCATTTGTTGAAACTTTTTGGGTCTAATTTGTCTTATTTTTTTATTTAATTTCTTTGTCGATATCAGGCAACTGAGGAATGTTATAAGCAGGGAAAATAATAATGGCATAATGTAACTGAGTGCAGCTATAACTTCCAACTGCTGTCATGTGATGCAAGTTTAGCATTTAATACTAATCATTGTAAATTTAGCATTTATGTGACAAGTAGTCTGTCTTTGCTCTTGGTTGGGGATGGAATTGCTTGAGCTGGAGCTGGAATGGTCAGTCAGTCCGCAGGCTCTTGTGATTCTCACCCTTTTGAAAAAAAGCGTTTGGATTACATACAATTTTAGTTAAAATCATGGTATGATGTGTGTTTTGGCATCCCGGTAAGAGTACCTCCACTGTGATCAGGGTATAAATAATTTTTGGAGAAAAAAGGGACTGTATGAATTTGATCATAGTGTTGGACATAAATCAGATTTGTTCTTGCAGACACTGTCTTCAGTAGCTGGTATGTCTACATCAGTTGCCATAGTAACAACATAAGAATCAAGAGACATGAATGTAGCTGTCATAGGAAAGAAAGGATGTGAAACTGAACTTTGTCATGAAGACATAAATAATGTAAAATCATTTAGAGATTTAGAGACACTGCTGCACTGTGTATGACATTACATTAGAAAAATAATTGTTAAAATCTTTTGCCCCTTAACAAAAACATGTTTCTTGACAATTTCACTAGCTCTGCGTTGAATGGTTTTGTTTTTTTTCAAATATGTTATTGTGAAAAAATGTTTCATAGTTTCTGTGATTTTTTTAGTTCCAGGAGAATTAATCCTAGTCCATAATGTTATGATATCATTGTAGTTCTTTAGGTCACCAAGAGGATCTCCGTCCACGAGAGCTTTCCGGTGTGATGAAGGGACAAAATACAGCAGCGATATTAACAACAAGCAGTCGAAGCGAGGATACTGAGAATTCTCTCAAATGTGTTGTGGTGCAGCTGGTGAGCGTATCACCATCCATTTACCGCAGGTCTCATCTGTGCAGGGTTCATCCCGCGCTCGACTATAAAACTGTCAGCCTGGCCATTATCTTCGTCATTGTTATCGTGAATGTAGTCGGCCGCTGTAGCAGATGTTCCGTGCGTTATTTTGAATATTGCGCAAATAACTCAATGAAATTGAACGTGCCTGTACGGTGTTTGCATTGGTCTAACGTTATAATTCTTGGATCTGTATGAAATTAGATAGGTTTGGACTCTGTCTGTATGGAAGGCCAATGGGGCCAAGTTCACATAAAAATACAAATTGTGTCCTTAGTGACCATCATGTCGTTCAAAACCTGTTCGACTTACCTTCTTCTGCGGAACACAAAAGAAGATATTTTCAGGATTTTTGTGTCCATACAATGAAAGTAAATGAGGGCCAATATTCTTCAGAAGAAGAAAGGTTTGGAATGACTTGAGGGTGAGTGAATGATGATAGAAATTGGTTTTCTGTGGGAACTGTTCCTTTAATTGTGTTTGTCAGTGCATGATGTATGGTTTATTTGTACATTTTTTAGTTAAGTGTTAATGCAAAATGGTAGCCGAAGTTGACAGCCATCCGTCAGCGTAAATTTTCATTGTTTAGAAAAGACTGGTTGAGGATAAAAAAAGATGAAAATAATTTTAAGTCACATGGGTGAATGGTGAGAAATATTTTTAATTTAAAGCACTCACTTGGACCGGTGATACATGTGAAAGTGTGTTTTTAATACAGTTATAATCCTGCAACTATGATAAATTAAAACTGATCAAACATAAATCTTTTATTGGGAGGTTCCATTTGAAATCCACTTTGCTTAAAAATGAGGTTTTCCCACTTCTGTGTGATACCACTCAATTATTGCACTTCATTTATTCCAAGGTTTTATTTCATTTAAGGTTATAAAAACTAATGTGTGTTTTGATTTGCATCATTTTAAAAAGACACATTTGAGCATGCAAGCCTAGAAAAATGTCTTCCTTTTGAAACCTGTTTCCGTTTGCCAGCCTTTGAAATCTGTGGATATTTATTCCATAATCAAATGGTAGTAAACAGTCATATGCGACCATTACCTAGCTTAAAATATGCCTGGAAGCTCTTTCGCTCCGTTACGTGTTATTTCTTGGCAAAAGCGACTGGCATTACTTCGCTTCTCCAAACTTAAAATGAAAAAAGCCACCCTCCTCCCCAGATGTATTTCGCTGACAAGATTCAAAGAGGCATGTTGTGTCGGCTTTTCATTGAGCTGCTGTGAATTCTACTGTGCAGGTCCATAACACTAATTAAGATGCGACTTAGAATGTCACGTCGGCAGCGGGAGAAAAGCTTTAATGCTAATGCAGAGCCCTCGATCATCAGGTCTGTGTCTAAGTGCAGTGTTTTCCATATGGGCGTACAGTCCCAATTCGTTTTGGATTGCTGCGTTTTTGAAGTCATCAGAGATAAGATTTCAGAGTTTGGAAAGGGAGGATTTTCTGTTACAAAGTTATCGCATGACTTCAGTAGCCATATGCGTATCTGCTATCGTGCTTTTGGACGGTCCCTTTTACCTGCTGCATTTTCAAAAGTCTTGTGTGCCGCATGAACAAAACAACAGTGTGGGAGTTAAGGGTTGTATTGGAGTAAGTACAGTAAATGATAACAAAAAGAGTTTGTGTGCACTTTTCCTTAAAGTCTCAAATTGCTATTTTGAAGCCTGAAAGCCTTGGAAGTCGCTGTAAGAGGAATCTTCACAATCGTTTGGTGAAATGAGTCTGACAACTGAGATGGTGTTGATGGAGAAGCACTCTCAATAATCTTCCTGTTGATCTGTCTACCCCCAGCCATTTAACATCACCGACAAGAGGTGGAACTTGATAATTATTCAAAAATACTCAGATGAAGGGCCGGAATCAAAAAACAAATCCCGCTGCTGGTCTGTGCTGGAAATCTGGAGCACGCTCTTCGATCGCAGACCCTCTGGGCTCGAAGAACCCTTGGATAATGAGTACGATGAGAGATTAGACTGGATCAAAGTAGAGATTAAACAGGACGGCAAACACATCGATGCTTCTAATTAGCAAGTCTGTGAAATTTGCTGAATTGGAGCAAATATCATGACTGCCACTTTGGTAGCGTTTTTTTTTATTTTATTCCCGTTTCCAGTAGCCAAAATCGTTCAGCTGAGGCGCTGGAAGTCTCGTCTTAATTTAAAACGTCATTGACTAATAATCGGTGACATCTGCTTTTGTGAGTTACACCTTTTGGAGAGAAATGTAACTGACAGCATCAGGCTGTTTTGAAGATGACAATCAAATGAACAGTTCTGATTGAGTAATCATGTAACAAATATATAATAAATTAGATAGCTCAATAAGATAAGTTTGATGAGAAATGTTTGAGTTCACATTCCAATCTTCAATAATATTGAATTTTGATTGTGGACAAATCTGACCTCTTTAAATCTCATCTTGGGGCGTATAGTACGTGAGGTTTCTGGGTCTGTTACTCATGAGAAATATCCCACGACACATGACACTAGAGCAACCGTTTGCGTTCTCTCTCCATGTAATCTCATTTCTGGGGAAACAACCAAGATACTTTACCTGTGATTTTTCATTCTTATGGGAGCACGTGTGAACAGCCCGGGGCGCATGTGGAACGTTGCATTTGTATTCGATGGAAATCTGTGGAGAGGATTCCTTGTGAACCTGGTAATGACCCTGCCAATAAAGGCGATGTTATCTTACAACGTTCAGAAACGCAATGAAAGGGGCCTAATATCAGTTATACATATCTGTCTTCACTCAACACCTCTCTGGTATGTTTGATTTAGGTTATCTTCCCAAACTACAGCTGTTCTCCTCTGTGAACACTGTTGGATCACATCTTGCTCTCTGTTTGTCTAGGTATATATTAATCTGCTGCGTGTAGAACGCAACCAGATGTTTCATCGGTGGGAGAATGACATTGTCCTTACAATAGGGTGTCCTGGAGTGTCTTTGATATTGACCGTCTGCCCTGTGCTCGATGTGCTGCACTTTATAGTGATTTTGTGGTATGATGTTTGACCCCCCGAGTTGGAATAAAGTCCCAAAAGATGCAGAGGACGCGAGGACTGAAGGGCGAAGGAGATTTATTTTCACACGCAGAGTTGACAGAACTTTGGTCTTTTCCTGAAGGACACGGCAATATTATCCAGCACCAATAGAAAGGGGACGCAGACAGGTATTGGTGTGTTTTGTTTTTGTTTGATGGTTTCCCTCCACATCGATCACGTCTAAACCCAATTAATTGTTTTTGCAGTATTTTAAATCATTTGTTTTGAATTCCTTGTATTTAGCGAGTACTAATTGTAGCAATTTGTCACTTTTTGCTTGATTTAATCTGATCTCTGAGTATTGGAATTTGGAGTTGCCTCACACATTTGTTCTTCAAATCCGTGGGTAGTAAAGGAACGGTGTTTCAGAATTTGAGAATTCTTGTTACTTTGCCTAGTGACTCAATCTTTTAAAGGTCCAGTGAAATTTAGCGGTATCTAGCGGTTAGGTTGTGAATTGCAACCAACGGCTCACTCCACCTCTCCCTCCTTCTTTTCGAAGCACTACGGTGGCTGATACGGCGCTAAGATGACGTCCCGTTTGGCTTCTTTGCCGAAGGAGATAAAATATTTACGAAATGTAATATTCACGGTGTATTTTGATAGAAATAGCTCATTTTAAGGTAGTACAAACATAACTCTTCATTATGTAAGGTCTTTATACATCCCTGAAAACATACAGTAGTTAAGTTATTACATTGCAGTTCTGTCAATACATCCTGCAAAAATTACACACAGGACCTTTAAGGCTTTCCTTACCGAATGATATTTAAAGATCAGAATACGGGACTGGTAAGTATCCAACTTGAACTCCATTTTAATCTGGGGATCTGTAAAGGCATATTGCGAGGGACCGTCAACCTCAGTCACTGTTAACTATTACTTTTTAAAACAGCGACAGTGAATGTGAACGACAGCCTCAGTCCCCATTAAATATAAGTATTTCTTTATACGGTGAAAGTGAATGGAGACTCAGGCTTTCAATCTCTTTACTTTCAATGATGTCTAACATCATCCTTCCTTTGTACTCCACAGAAGGAATAAAACCGGTTTGAAGCAACACAAGTGTGAGTAAATAATCATAGATTACCCTTCCACTGTTTGTATCCATGGTTGCTAAAAGGGTATAATGCAGCCAAGGTCTTATTAATGTTTGGTAAATATACTACACGGCTTAAAGATGAGCGTTCACTATTCTCTAGCACTCTCAGTAGACTTTAACACTACACCCAGCGAGATATGACCGCTTTAATTTAATTCAATCAGCTTCTACGAGCTGAACCTTTCTAGGTTGAAAATGGAAAGCACTCCGCTATAGAAAACGCTACTGTCAGTCACGTCTTCCTCTGGCGTCCCTGTGGAGAAATGAATGGTTGCATTAAGATAGATGTTATGGTCATTCAGATGGTTCCCACAGAGCAAATAACTTTCTAAGTGAAATGTAGTGGCCGCAGGAGAATCATTGAAGGGCGGTAAAATGAAAGCTTTAAATCTGGACCTTTAGATAAGGCTGTCATAACAAGGCTATCGCACCGTCATAATGGCGTGGCATATAAGTCAACCCACACCTGTCAGGTGATATTGTTATATTTTGGTTTGCACAGAGGTGCGATTGGAAAAAGGCTAAATGTTGTTATTGAGGGGGCCGTACAGATTAAGGTGCGTGTTTGCATGCTCTACGGGTGTGTTTGTGAGAATAGAATGTGTAGGACAGTGGACCTGTCTGTCAAAGAAACACAGCTGCCCTTTAATGTCAAACAATTAGAATGACTCAATCTGACAGCATGAGAAGAGGAACTGATCTTCGCCCATATTTAGCTGATTTGGCTGCGGTCGATGGGCAGGTAGACAGGTGCGTGGACGGATAAATGACAAGATGTTCGCGGAGCGCCAGGACGTGACGAGATTCTGACAAGCATGTCCCGACAAAGGAATTGTAAAACAGTTCTCTAAATTTCCAAACACAGACATTGATTTTGGCTTTTTTTATAAATCATGGTGTAGTCAGAATATCTCATCAGTGCTGCTGAAAGACAAAGACCTCTTTTGATGCACATACCACCAACCCTTATGTTTCAATATCTTAGCACAGGGGAAAAAATCTGGTAATTTTAGAAGAGCCGTAATGAAATGCTGAATGCAGTGTGAAATGCTTTAAAAAATGTAAATGTGTTTATTTTTATTATCTATGTATCATGTCTCTAGATGGTTTTCTATATCTCGTTCATATTCTCTACATTCATCTACCTTAAAATTGTTCCCTCTGTGAGCATTTTGGTCTTTATGAGATCCGAGATCGTTGACTATGCCTGTGTGTATCACTGTGGTCCCTGTGCACGGATATAAAAACTCTGAAGCATCTGTGCGTCGTGGTCATCCTGTAGTTATAATCTGATGTTTTAAAAAAGATGGTTTCTTTTTTGCTTTTATGTCCTGCATGCGCTCAGGTGGCTCATTGTCTAGACAGCTGGATGGAAAGTCGGTAGGTGGCAGTCGCGTCCCTTCTGCGCTAGACAGGAAGTTGCAGTGCACGAGGCGCGCACACGTTGTACATATAGTAGACTAGACAATCATGCACGCACATGTGTGCGTCAAAGCTCCTCTATACTGTTCCAAACGAGCACACCCCCTTGTAATATAATCTATTTAGCGTTCAAGGTTATTACGATCAACCAATCATTGGTAAGATGGCAATATTATCGGACCATTGACTTTTGCGCATCAAAGCAGACGCCGGTGAGGACGGCTAGAGGGAGAGTTGAGACTCAGGGTTGCACTGTCAATACAAGATTCTCGGTGTCACCAGTGTGTGATTGACTGAGAGCGCACACTAGCTGTGGAAAGGTAGGGACCCTACTGCGCTGCGTTGACGCGCTCATACTTTGGTGAGCTGCGCGTCAGTGGACACGTCCAGGTTCCACGCAAGATATTTCAACTGAATTCGTCGCAGTTCTTAGAGACGGCATCGACGCATTCTATGATTCTCACCTCTCTACGCCTGACTCACTTGTAGCTGTGCTCTTAGCTCTGCGTTGCGCATTGTAATAAGGGTCGACGCGAAGCAAGGAGCGCACCATCATTCGTTTGGATTTCCGTAGCCTGCCCTCCTGTGTGCTATCGGTGGATTGCTTTCGTCGGAGTTTGTCCCTGAAGCACGCAAAGCGAGAGCAGCATCGAGTTGGGAGATGAGAATACCCAGCGGATGTAGCTTTTGATGAATCCCTCCTCTCCGACATCTGACAAGTTTGTGCGCGTCTGGAACTACGACGATTTGATTTTGTGGTTTAATAACTGGCTATTTAACCAGAAAGGGAATGATTTGACTCACTCCGTAAAGCGCGTTGTCGTCTACTTTCATAAATAAGAAACTTCCAGGATTCGTCTCTTTTTTATGCTGGTGCTGATGTTCTTGGATTTGGAAATTGTCGGAATCATTTGATGTGATGTTCGAGTGTGTGCTTTTTTCCAACGCAATATTGTCTTGCAGTGCATTCCGTTGGACATAAACACATTTAGAGGAAATAAGCGTCTTGAAATCCGCACTGGGCTGTGAGTAGAAATCAAATCAGATCGGACGCGTTAGGGGGGAAGAAAAGGTTGAGAAAAGTTCAATTTTAAATCCTGGCTGTGGAATAAGAACCGAATCCCTCTACACTGATGCACTGTTGAAGACTGGAAGGAAGATGCGGGGAATGGTCAGTCTCAGGGATAAGACCAGCTAGATGACTTCGGGTGAACTGGCTGAATCCGAAAACCAAAATTTGTGTCTTTTTAAGCGTCAGGAATGACTCATCAGAAAACGTCGAATTGATTTGGATCCATCAGCAGGTAAAGACTCGGATTCAAATGATGCAGATAGAGGTTGCATCGAAATATCTGCTCTAGTCTAGAAGCACTTGCGTGCGTTCTTTTGATCGCCGCGTCTATGGCATTGATATAAGGACCGAATGGATTTACCGGAGCGAAATTCTTCTCATAGAAGATCGTGAATGCGAAACTGCTGTAGGATCTTGTCGCTGCTCGTGCCTACAGGACAGGCGCTTTCTGCTTGGATACCCTAAACTACGCGCCGAAGAACATTTCCTTTGCACCGTGCCAAATTTCCGGAGAATTGCAGATGGATTTTCGTTGCGGTTCTCGTTTGGAAGGGAACGGAACGGCGCTCTCCGTGTTTTTGCCTGCTATTTGAACCGCGTAAAGCCTGGAGAAAAGTAAGTCATTCGTTTCTTCGCCTCACTGGCCACTTAGATGTCTTTCTGCCACCAAATGAATCATATCAGGATCAAAGCCTTGATTCCTTACGTTTTTATATACCTTTAGCACAAAACATTAACGTCTGTATTAAATATAAAATGTCGTTGCACATACAAGTGTATGAGTTGAATTGTCACCAAATGCGTGAATACAGCCGTCTATTATTTATATCAAAATATAACTAAAGAAGCTGTCTCTTACCAACTAGAAGTAAACATGCTTTTTTCTTCTCTTTTATCCCTGTCGTGTGTGCGTGCGCGCGCGCGCGATAACTGTGTGCGCTATTGACAATTGCACAGTGTTCCTCCTTTGCGCTCGATTCATTTATTCGTTCATTCATATTTTCATTCAAGCCTTTGTTGTTTCACATTGGATTTTGTGCACGATTATTTGGACCCGTTATAAAATTCATTAGGTATGAATGAAGATTTGCAGTTATTTGGATGGTGATCAGACACTGTAAGTATGAGGCAAAGATGCAGGCTGTTGCTTCTTTTGCTTGTCTGATTCTGGTCCGATTTGTCTCAGCTTTGCAGTAAGAAAGCAGCAAACGCAGAATCACACCGCCAACCTACTGTACAAATATATAGTTGTTCCTGTTTGTTACATTGGAAAGGTTGCACTCTAATATTAAGTACATCGAATGCAAGTTGGGTAACTGTCAGAGTGTGTTCTGCTCTTTTTGCCCGCTCTTTCAGGCTAAATTCACGTTTGATAAGACATTTTGAACGGCTTCTACAGGACTTAATGGACTGGATATGATTAACTGAGGGCTCGCGGAGTTTGGCCTTGATCCGGGAGCTGTCCATTGCCGTGGTGCTGAAATCCAAATCCAAAAAAACAGCAAAACCGCACTTGTGTTTTTTCCACTTCCTAATGCCTTTTGCCAACATTCACGTTTCTGATCTTACGTTTTATTTACTTTTTAGTAGTAGCAACGCATTTTTTTTTATTGGCAGCACGAAACACTAAGGTTAACCACATTGCAGTGTGGAATAAGGCCAGGATTCACGTTTGGCAATTCTTACATCAAAAGAGACTCGTTTGAAAAGGAAAGCTGAAAAAATGTGCCTGGATTAGCCATGCCGCATATTCCTAGGTCATAGCTGTCAATCATACTTACCTTTCCTCTCCAAGCCAGGAAAAAATCTATGCCTTGTATTGCAAGTACCAGCAGCTTGCGTTTAGCTTGATAATGATATGTTGGAAGTCAATAAGATATTGACAGACCTTTTTTCATATTTCAAAAATTTGCTGAACATGATTGGCTTAAATAATTAGTGTGTAAGTTGTTTAACATTTCCAATGTTTGTTGATGTGAATTGGCTTTAGGATGAGATGGTAAATGTCGGTACAGCCAACTGCTTTGAGGTTGTGTGATGAAAAGGTGTTGACCAGTATGACCTTTAAAGCAGAAGGTCGCTAGGCTTTAGAGAATCTGTGACTCTTGTCTGTGATTACTTGTTAGCCTGCTCAAAACACCTGAATGCTTTACAAACATGAGCTCTGTTCTTACACTAGCTTTGTTAACCAAAAAGTGACCTATTTTCATTTCCATCTTTGACCTTGCAGTAAACAACTTCTTTTTCATCATTTTATTTTCACGTTCTTGTTATGATGATTTAATGAATTATATTTCTATTTTCCATCTCGTTCACAAGGTTTGTATTGTGCCAGTTCTGCACGAGGTCGAGCTTTTAATGAATTCAAGACTGTTTTGTGTGTGAAGACTGAATCATGTCTATCTATCCGATAATCTCCATTTTCTTCCTCTGAAGCAGTCGGTGTATGCCCGCCCGCTCCCCGTCACCCTTTGAGAGGACTTCCTGTTGGCCGGACGCCCGTTCTGAAGCTCAGAGGGCTGCATTAGCACAAGACCCCCCTTCGCATTACAGTCACATACGGAGGTCGCATGTATTCAGCAGGCTTTTCAAGCTTTTCATTGTAAACCGAAAAGATTTCATGTGTTAAACACTAAAAATCCTGCCAAGAACTGAAGGAATGGTGATCTTGGGATCTTAGCTATCTTTAATATCAGAATTCTGGAGACAGTCTGAGCATCACTAGCAGAAGGAACAGTGAGGTAATGTAAACAATACTGATGTTTGTTTCATTAAAAACAGCTTAAAAAAGCAAAGCCCTCATTGCGTTCTCCCTTCAAGCACCTGCCCCTATTCCCTAAGGCGAACAACAGACTTTTTATCTTCTGTCTCTTTCAGGTACTGGTATAGAAAAAAGTAGAGGAATGATAGAGTGATGTTGCCTTGGGGAAACGAATTGGGCCTCTCATTTTATGTTCCTTGGCTGTCAGGAGCTTTAGCATGATGAAGCTGCCGGGTTGGGTGAAGCGATGACATTTGTTTGTCGGTGAATGATGCAGAGTGATTCATGTTTCTGCAGGGACGCTCCATTTCTCACTCCGTACATCCTCCAAACTTTTCTCTCACTCAGCCTTCGTCAAACGGCAGGAGAAGCAGAACGGCATTTATCGGAAAAACAGACGAGTTTTATACTCAGGTCGTAAAGCGTAGATGTCAATACATTTATTGTCCCGAATTAAGATTGAGGTTCACGTTGCGGATGATTTGTGGAATTGCCTCAGGCAGGATTTTTGAGATTTATGAAATGCTGTAATGTCTTGTAATTGATGAACGACATTGTTTTTTCAAACTCTGGGTAACAGAAATCTGTGTTCCATATCTGTAGTATTTATGGGGTGTGCTGATGGATGTCTAGAAATGTGTGCAGCTCTGGGCTTCTTGTGAGAATATCCCATGAGCCTCTTCTACATGCGTACTACTTGAGAGCACTGTTTGCACGAGCAGGAATTAATCACGGATAAAATAAGTGAATACAGTCTAAATCCATGTCTGGTGTCGTTCAATCTTGATGAAGAACTTTTTGTGACCACACAAAACTAAAATCAAATCCGGAGATGAATACATAAAGTTTGTTCACGATAGTTTTTGTGCGATTCCCAAGCTTCCTGTCAGTTATTAGGGCCTGCGTTCTACATAATAAAACACTTTGAAATAAGGGAGATCAGCCCGTGTAAAACCCAGCTTAGGCGTGAAGTAGTATTCTTTTCTTAAACTGCCGGAGACTTCTATCAATAATGCAACCCGCCTGTCAATTTTTTTCATTGTCCCGGGGTATAAATTCTCTCGGAAGATTTGCTTCACAGTGAAAGGCAGATTAAACGGCGCGAGAGATCCAGGCTCATTGTCTACATTTTCACGGCAAAGAGATTTCTTTCCCGGTAGTCAAACTACAAGGCCATGTGCAGGAGGTTATGTGGGTAGCGTGTATTGATTCATGGTCCAGAGAGGCGTGGAAGATGACATTGAATTGATGTTTTTGTCTCGTGTTTTTCTTAAAGAAAGTCTTTTTTTGATATCAGAATTCATCAATCAGCAAATGTGTGGTTTGTATTCAAAGCACCGTTGTGAGTAATGGTGCGATCGACCTTGCCTCACAGACACTAAATGACAATGTGTAATGCAATAACGCATCTTGTAGCTTTTAAACAATCATTTCATGTCTAGTTGAGAAGCCTCTCAAATTCAGAGTTTTTTTGCACAATGTGCACTGATGAAGGATTGTGAAAAAGTGCTTATTTCCTCTTTATGTTAAAAGGTGCATTATAATAGAAGACACATTATAGATAAAAAACAGAAATGTATCCCACTATCCTCCTTTTTAGCATCGAGTCAGCATTTATGGTCACATTAGTTTGATTCAAAACGGAATCCTTTACCCTGTAAACCAAGTCAATTGATTCATTAAAAAGAACTGAATTAAAGTGAACATTTTGTAAATGGATCTCACTGATCTGGCTCTCAAGTTCATACAAGTTTGGATTTAAACAAACGTAATGACACAAATAAGATACTCATTTAAAGGTGAACTGTACCTTTAAGAATACATAATGGCTGATCTGTTCCTTACATTCATGCAGCGTTTATGGTTCATTCCAGCACACTCGCATTGACCTTTCATTAATCTCCTTCTCTTTGACCCGGGCGTCTTGAAGTGTGCACGTGTGGGTTTTTCTCGAGAGGTTTCTCTATGCGTTGAGCGCAGCACATTTCTCTAGTCGATGCTTCGATCAATCAGAGCTCTGCCTCGCCCCATCAGTCTCCTGGAATTATCTGCTCGACATCATAAAACGGCCATTTTGATGCAACCGATGGCCTCACGCGGCCCGGGAAGCAGGGATGTTTGGAAACTACAGATGTGAAAAATTGACTTGTTGGTGGGTTGTCTGAAAATGACATATACAAAATATATATATACTTTTAGATATACATAAATCGGATTTTGTGCAACCACATACATGTAAGTAGTGTTCAAACTTATTATAATGATTTATAAGTTCAATTAGATTTTAGGTCAAATGTCAGTCATCATTTGACATCAGTGGTTATCAAATGGGGGTACACGTACCCACAGGGGTACTGGAGGGGGTACGTGAGAGAAACTGACATTTAGGACTACATAATGAAAATCAATAAATTATGATAATAATATTTTTATATGAAATTAGGACTATACAAAGATGCATAAAAAATAAATGAATACATTTTGA
This sequence comes from Triplophysa dalaica, assembly GCF_015846415.1. Lineage (NCBI taxonomy): Eukaryota > Metazoa > Chordata > Actinopteri > Cypriniformes > Nemacheilidae > Triplophysa > Triplophysa dalaica. The sequence continues at coordinate 4,100,759 of NC_079565.1, read as the reverse complement.
TATAATAACTGTTTGACTCTCATTTCACTGAATTTACAGGTAAAATGTTATTTTCTGGTCAAGGGATACTTCAATACAAAAATCATAAAACGGGGTACTTGAGCCAAAAAAAGTTTGAGAACCACTGCTGTAGATACACGCACATAACGTAACCTGCAATTTTTTTTTATTTTAAACAGAGATGGCGATAGAGAGGCAAACATTTTTACCTATTTGAACATATCCCTCACATTTAACTAAGTGATGTCAGACAAGAGTCTTTCCAGTCTTCAATACTATTTGCTTACTACTGTTGGCTTCAGTATTGCTATTTGCTAATATCCGTATGTTTTTGTGCGTCGCACATTATACGAATTCATGTGAATTCGCCATCAAAAATTGTCCATCGGATTGTCCACATAGACGTTCATAAAAATTGTGGGGCAGGTGAATTATAAGGGAATCAATTTAAAGACGTTACTTCTAAGTGTTTATTTTAATGTACTGAAAGTAACAGTAAGCCTTGGAATGTTGGCAGGCAAACAACAAGAGTTTTAAACATTAAAGTAAAAAGAAAAAAATCAGTAGATATAATCTCTTCCTGGAAAAGATGGGTCAAAATGCTTGACAAGTTTGTCCAACAACCATCTACTCAACCGTACTGAGAACCGACCTATCTTTTCTTAGTAGAGTGCTTTTATAATGCATGACCCGAGATCTAGAAATAGCCGATATGAACTCAGTTCTGCGGAATAGGTGGCCCGTTCTTAAAAGCGGTGTGGAGGCAGGTCTCACGACTCAATAAGGGCCAAACCTCCCCTGCCCTGCCCAAATCTAACCTCAGCTAAAGGCAATGACCTGAATCAGCCTCTAACTTCAAGTCAAGGCCAGGCTGACGTCAGCCAACCCCTGCAGAACTGGAACGTTGATTTTTAGCAGGCCTGCAGCTGGACGTAGACAAGCTGAACCTGTGGACCAATAACGCACACTACAGGTGCATTCTTGAGTGTGTGCGCCATGTGCGCGTCTCGCTTTTCTGGGTTGCACCTGCGAGGCAGCTGTTCGAGGCGGCGCGGAACTGGCCGTATTAATTCTGCTTCTAAATTGAAAGGTTAAAGCTTGCAGCCGAGAAGGTGACGGATTGTTGCTCACCTGGTTCCTCTGGTACTAAAGCACCTGTTTAACGGAGGTGAGGTTCAATTGTCCTGCTGTCGTAGGATAGAAAGGCAGAGAAGGGAAGAGAGGGAGAATTGTTAATGATGAGGCAGGGGGAACATTCATTTAATAGGTGATTTGAGAGAGCTGAATAAAATAAGGGCTGTGTGTTCTTATCAGAGTTCATTTATGCAATTTCCCCTCACAAAAGGGGATTGTGAAGAAAAGCTCATGGGTTTAAATAATGATTGAATCAGCCGTGTACAGCTTTCTATGTCGTGAAAAATATGTTTTAATATTATAATCTAGTTGTTTACATATAGTGACATACTCCTTGTCATTCGACACGCTTGAATCATGAGTATAGGAGCATGAGATTCTGTAGGGGAGCTATAAGGTTGTTACTTTCTCTACCCAACTTGACAGCTTGTCTGTTTTAGATTTCGTGCACGTTTCTGATGGACTTGTTTGGTTGGGTTCAAAGAGCTGTTTCTGAGATACACAGAAGAAAGCAGCGAGAAGACAACTGATGACAACTTTTATTCTCAGTCTCAAGTCGATTGCTCGTGGACATATACAGTATATAAAGTTAAAGTTAGTTATGAAAAGTTATAAAGTTATTTTTGACACACTTATTCTATATTTATTTTGTTTTAGATTTTAGAATACGGGTTGTGATTAGTTTTCAAGCATATTTGCCTAAAATTTACAAAATCGTATACTCCTTGCATTTTATTGACAACTGTTTTCATGAGGTTACCCAATTGGGTGCCTTTTCTTTATTATTTGGTCCTTCAATTTATTTTAAAAATAAGATCTTATTTGTTTTCTAATGAAATAAACAATAATGATAAAATAATATTATTGTCTACAAAGGTAATTTCCAGTATTTTAACATACAGCTGATCAAAAGATTGTTAGAGACGGATATAAGTGAATCATTATAGCGCTCAAGTACATTTTAACGTTTTTTTTGGTAAGAGTATTTTTTACTTCACACTTTTTATGCCAATACTTTTCAGAATTTTTGTGAAAAAGTACATTACAAATCTAATACTTTCTTTTACTCAAGTATTTTTACTCAAAATTAGTGATAGTTCTAGATTTTTAATGTACTTAAGTAAAATGAGTAAATTGTATTTATGAAATATAGTAGCTATGATAAATGCTTCCTAAGGTAGAGATGTACAAATAATAACATTAAGATGAGAAAAGAAAAGAACTTTAGTGGAGTAAATATGTGTCGCCTCTGGATATACGAGAAGTGCATACACTACCATTTAAAAGTTTTGAAACATTTGACTTAAACACTATTGAAGAAGTTCCCATGTGTGTTTTAAAAAGCATCAATGGTTTAAATAAAACACAGTTACAGAAACATGATTCCCAAAGATACATTTGCATCATTCCATAGTTTTGATAAGTTCGTTATTATTCTAAAAAGTGGAACAAATATTACAAAAAGATTAATGGCTTCTGAACTTTAAAATGGTAGTGTTTGTGTGTATGTCTGTGAAAGGGTTTCTTGCATTTCCTCTTTGAGTTATATGTAAGGTTCCTGGCATGATGATTAAATTAGATCGAGTTCAACTTTAAGGCTATCTTCCTGACAGCACAATACGATTATTATCTCCCCCCATGTTTTTATATGGGCTGAAAGATAAAGGCGTCCTGCAGGCAAAAGTATAGCTCCGGGCAACATCAGTGTCCCCTGCACCTGAGAAGTGTCCATTCAGGTCCATTAAAGCACAGCTGGCGTCATTTAGACTCAGAAAAACGTTTCCGTTCGCATTTTATAGAGTTTGAACAACAGCGAGACCCGCAGCCGCTGTGCTCCATCAATCGTAAGCATGGCAAAACGTTTTTTGATATTCACAACCACAACTTTATTCTGGAATAAATAATCTGCTCCGTGTTGCATTAGGCACTCCAGTATGAATCCTAAAGGGCAGACGGTTCAAGCAGATATTTGTAGTTTGAAGTCCAAAAACTACTCTACACTTATTATTCATAAATTTGTAAGCAATACATACCAAATCATGCAGGAGGGTGTCTATTAAAGGTTATGATTTTGTAATGTGCTTTAGAGAGCCAGTGTATCAACGTCTGCAGGACAGGCCTTTCATAATAGCACTGTGTCTTCTGTGTGTGTAAGTTTAATAGATATCCATCTATTAAATCTTTTCTCATTTTTTCTTTTGTGGAGTCTCATATCCCTGTGATCACGCGGAGAGAAAGATGACGGTGTGTTGGATGGCTGTTTTGTGGTTAAGGTGCGTGTTTGTGGAAATCAGTCATTATACATATTATATAGTATCACTAGTATCAAGCAAATCATTTTTTTAAAACAAGAACCGAATGTTCTTGTGTCATAAGCCTTACTTTACAAGTAACTTTCTCAATGCAAAAGTATAAATAATAACTGTATTTTTTTCATCTAATAATGTATGCAAAGCAGCTTAGATTTCCAGTCAGTTTGGATGAATTCTGCCCCGTGTGGCCCAGAATCCTCTGCTTCAATAATCTGACCGGTCTGTGATCACCCATTCACCTCTGCAGGAACAGTTGGCCTCTCTGTGGTGTATGGCTGTGCAATCTCTCTCTCTCTTTCCCCCTCTCTCTCGTTGTGATTGTGTTTAGTTAAAATATTGTCAAAGCAATATAAAGACTGAGAGTCCTGTCGCGGTATACTTAATATATTTAAAATAAAACACTGCTATACTGTATGTAACATAGATTTTATGCTCAAAAAGTAGTAAATAAATGTGTATAAACGTACATTGGTGGCATTAATGGTCAATCTCCTCCAGTTTATTCTAATTAGACAGTTGATTCACGTTGTATCATGGGAAATACGAGCGACATCGGATGTACACTCAAAATCAAATGCATTGTGGGTAAAAAACTAGTTAACAAATGGCAATCAGTTCTTTACTCAGAATTCTGACAACACTTCAAAATGGCAGACACTCGATATAGTGCACTATATAGGAGATAGGGTCGAATTCTGACATAGCTAATGCCTCAGAAGGGCAGCAAACATCACACAGGACCCTTTCCACCCTGGACATCACTTGTTTGTATTGCTGCCCTCTGGAAAAGGTTTCAGATTCATCCCAGCACGAACCAATAGACTGAAAGACAGCTTCTACCCCAGTGACGTACTGGGACTGAATACTGCCAGCACACATTCACACACAAAACTATTGAACACAGCAATTATTCACAGGGTTAATCCCTGTATTCCCAAAATAATGACACCCTTTACATTACTCAGTACTTGTTCCCACGACTCTTTATTGTCTCAATACCCACGCAATACACTAGTGCATATTGTGCAATATTGTTTCTATATAATCTGCAATACCTGATTTCACTGTGCAACTTCAAAATGCTATATTATGTTAAATTACCTATGCAGTACAGTACTACCTTTTGCAATACCTACTGTATCTATGTAATGCACGTTTTTTTTCTCCTCATTTATTTGTTTATTGTTTAGAATGTTAGATAACTACAGACTTAAAAATTTATCTCATTGTATATTTAGCTTGCACTATCTTTGAATGTGACTGCACTTTAAGGACTGCTCCAATTTCGCTGTACTTGTACAGTGACCAAAAATAATCTTGAATAACATAATAAAAAACATGGTTTTTAAAAAATCAAATAAACGGAGTTATCTCATTTTGGAACCAAACTCTGCATTTATAAACATAGAATTGTAAATAAATAATTAAAACAAATAATAAAGTAATAAATAAATAAAATATGTATAATGTTTTATTATTTGACTGTTTCGGATTCTTTTAATAATGGGTTAAAATTAGGGCTGATTTATTGCACCCAAAATAAAAGTTTGTGTTTTCATAATACATTTTTGTGTACTGTGCTGATTTATTTAGTATTTATAAACACGTACATGCATATATTTAAATACCTATTATTAATTAATTAATTAATGAAGTCTATAATTTTAATAATTGGTCAATTTGAATGAATATATCCAATGATTTCCTAAATATACATTCATGTATGTTTTTTGTGTTTATAAATACAAAATAATATAATATACACACCAAACAGACATATATTATGTAAAAAACTTTTATTTTGGATAAAAAAACTATAATTTAAAAATGAATTGTTTGAAAGCCCTAATCATAATCTCTCTCTCTATCGCTCTCTCTCTTTCAATTTGTCTTTGCTTTATTGGCATATTAAAAAATGTATTATACGTTAGTATTGTCAAAGTGTTTGGAGTTTGACTGTAACCGTGTGCAGTGTAAAGTACAATAACAGCTATCTCTCTCACTCTCTGTCGCTCTCTCTCTCCACATCTTTCGTTTGGTACCCTTGGGCTTTATGAAGCGGTTGAGATGGGAGTGAGATGTGATGCGTTACAGCTGTGGACAAACTCCACCGTGTCCAATTCTTTTTTCTTCTCACCTTGACTCTCCGTCTTCCATTCCGTCTTTCACACTTACTCTCTCGCCCGGTTTGGCAAATCAACGCTGATCACGTTTCTGTCTTCATCGCCAATCTCCTTCTTTTTGTTTCGGTTGTCCCCACATTTCCTGGCTGGCTCATGTATATCTCTGTTTCATTCCCTTCTCTCTGGGCTGGGGTGTATGAAGGTGTTTGAAGGGGGTGGAAAGCTGGGCGGATGATGCTGGGCGGTAGCATATGTCGGCGCGCGTCCCGCCACGTCCGCCAGACCTCTCGCCGTGGGGGCACGGAATAATTTGGCACTGTGTGTCACAAATCTTTTAGATACATATTTTATTTATCTTCACTCAAAATGTTAAACCCTTGCGCTTTATTTACTTATTCATTTATTTTTTTGTGGATTGCAAATGATGATATTTGTGCATGCACCTTTTCCCATATAGTAAGATTGTTGACAAATAAACAAATATATACAACTTTTGAAAACCATCTGGTAATAATATATTATTTTATCAAACGAATATTTATAATATTAAATAGAATAAGAGGGATCTGTCTTCATTGTTAGTTTTTTCTACATTTTAGTTTTCACACAATAGGACACATTTACGATTTATTTGTAAAATACCCAAGAACAAGTTCATGTTCTAGGCATATGTTGTTTATTTCAGGGTTTCTGAAGCTGAGTGATTGGATTATGTTAGACATTATATTTTACCAAAACACCAGAAAACAAAATTTGCTTTCAAAAAGAGATGTGTTACGACCTTAAACCCGAGGCAGTTTGAGTTTCAACTATATATCACATCATATTTGCTGCACAAATAATCAGATAAGCTGAATTCTTTATGTGATAGGTCAGTTATGCAACTACACTGCGTAAAAACGTCCATCATATATATGATGGAAATTCTTAATAAGCAGGACAGACCTCCTTTTTGACTGTAAAAACGTATCTTGTGTAAATAGAGCTTTTACTAATGTCTCATTCAAATGCTATTGAGTAAATCAATCTTTCAATCATACAGTGTGATGTAATAAAAAACACGAGCTAAGAAGCCATCTGTGCATAAAGAGCGATTCCTAGATTCATGTTCTTTATAGGCAAATGACCCCAATTTGATTCTGTGGCTTGTCTCAGCGAGTCTATGATCACACTCGTCCTGAATGTAGGCCATAACCACAGACTGTAATGAGCTATGAGTGACGGCTATATTGAGATGAAATATTCATAAGAATAGAGATGGTTATTTATGGCGGAAAGTTTCCTGGGTCAGTAGAGATGAACGGAAAGGGCGGTCTTAGAATTAGTGCATTGTTTGAAAGTTATATTACAGGGTTAGATGCTTCAGCTGTACTTTCCTAAAAAGGAAAGAAATTATAAAAAGTCTAGAAAGTCAGTCATTTTTAAAGGTCCAGTGTGTCATTTTTTGGAGGATTTATTTACAGAAATGGAATATAATATACGTATACCACGGGGCTGTTGAATGCTTCAATCTGATTGGTTGACAAACGTTATTTGGGAATGCATTAACTTTCGGTAAATGCACACCTATGAAGGTGTTCCAGGTCTGCCGACTTCATTACAGTTCCATATCACTTCGTCAAGATAAAATAACAGAAAGGCTTTAGTGTAGCCTTCAGGCCATCACCCTCTCACAGCACCCTGCTCTTGATCTGACTTGTATAGTGTCAAACTTAACTGTTATTGGAAACGCGTGCACAGTTTCATTTCAATTAATAAAGCATTTCATAAACAATAAAAAACACTGATAGCTTACTGGTGCTTATTCCTCTTCATGCTGCTTATAACTGATAGGATATTTATTTTGATAGACCTACTCTTTAAAAAGTTTGCGGGTTTTTTATGCTGCGATTCAAATGATACAAGAACAAATAATATTATTATCTCTGGCTTTTCTGGGCGTGGTCTCACCCACAGACACACACACACCCACCATGTGGCTCAGTCTTTTAGTGGAAATCCCTCAGAAACCATAAGTAAAAACCGGCTTTTTGCGTGAATCACTTCAAGCTGGAGTGCTTTGTCAACCTGGGACAGTACAAGCAGGATTAGCTTCAAAGTTATTCCTCAAGAGGGATCGCGACCTACTGAACGAGACAAAGCTGCCGATGTGAGTAATATTTATCAACAGTCTGAATTGTCGTACATGTACCGTATATTTAGGAGGATAACGTTAGCATATGATAGCGAAGGAGCTAACAGAAGTCAGTCACGGGATAAATAGAATAGTCAAACCCAATGTTAAACTTACTCTATATTTATATGTTATTTGGCAAATGGGCACTTGGAGTTTAGCTGTATGTGTGTTAATACATTATGGGAGTTAATATGTTCAGCTGCAGCAAGCTGTTTGTGCTGCTAATGAACAGGGGCGAACAATGCGGTTAGTTTCGTTTTAAACGTCTCAAATCATTCGTCCTTAGACTGAAAATTCTGTCACAGCATACTAAATGTGCTCACGTTGTGTGTGGAACGTTATAACTTGTCAACAACAAGCCCTAAAATTCACCTCATTCCGCATCTGCAGGATCTGCAGGTGTGCATTCCGTGGGTTTTAGGCAAGCATACACGCACAACGTGAGCGCATCAGGATGCGCTATTTGTCGTGACGGATTTTTGACGAATGATTTAGAGGAGTTCAGGAAAAATAATTTACCTAAACAATTCCCATGGCAGTTCTACATGTATTTTGTGTTGACACCCTGGAAGGGGGTTGGGGTGCGCTGTAACTCATTATCATTTAAAGAGACATGCACCAAAACGGGTTGAGGTGAGCATAAAAATGCAAGAAGTTCTGTTTACACAGCCATTGGGTGTTTTTAAGTAAAATATGTTCCAGACATTTCATAAAGACCCTAATAGATCATACCAACTTGTTGAAAGTGTTCATACGATGAGTCCTTTAAATTCCTTACATGACTGTATTCAGAGGTACCTTACATAATGAAGCGTTGTTATTACCTTAAAATTAGATATTTCTATCTGAATACACCGCGGGTCACGGTACATGGAATTGGTCAAGTTGTTTCTACAGTAGGCCTAAACGGACATACCGCTCCATAGAGTGGATTTCGTAAATACGTTATCTCCTTTGGCAAAGAAGCGAAAACATGACCACATCTTATGCCTTCGAAAGGGAGGGGTGGTGTGAGCCGGTGGTTGCAATTCACAACCTCACTGCTGGATGCCGCTAAAGTCTCCAAATTGCTCCTTTAAAGTAGCAATCAAAAAAGTCCGATTAACTTTAAAATATATATGTTTTGCTTCTAGACAAACTCCACAGTATTTTTCCAGCCAGTTAAGAACAACTTATCTATTTCACAGGACCAGCCACTTCATACGATAACGGGGCCTGTCTTAAAAATGTCTTCTGCAAAAAGGTCAACGATCCCAAATCTGTTTTTAACTTGCACCTCTCACAAGCCTGCGCGCTTCACCTCTACCTTCTGTAATCTCACTAAGTTCGCTTCCGTTTCCCCGATTTGGTGACTAACACAAGCCGTATTATCTTGTAGAGAAGCAACAATGCGTGTAAGCAGGAGAGAGAAGGCGTCTGGGGGCCGTGACTTGGTGAGGCTGAATAAAGCTTGATGAAGATTGAATAAGGGCCGGATCCCCAGACTTTGCCGTCGGATCAGAGACTTTAGGAAGTGATGAGGAGTTCATTATGCACGGTTTGGAATGGCAGCTATCAATCAGTAAATGAGCCATGTAAGCGAGATAAATTATTCTAATCGTACGTAGCGGCACCTTTAAGTGTCTCCAATGCAAATGGACCGAAATGGATTGCCTGGCGGACAAGTGTTTTCTCCCGAAAGCTGCTCTCAGTGTTTTTTTCTTTCCCTCCCACTGTGCTGATCAAATCTCCAGGGGCTGCTGTCATTTAGTCGGAGTCAAAATTTTCCCAGCAGCCCCCACACGGCTGGAGGTGTTGGCTGCGATTACCAAGGTAAAAATGTGCTGCATAATAAAAGCGATGCGGTTTTTCCAAAGGCCGATATCCACGTTCAGATCTGACACCAAAAATTCCTTGCTAGATTAGAAAATGAATATCTTATGTTTGTATTTGTATCGGCACCCAGAACATAATAACGATATAAAGGAATTAGCCCGAGCGGCAATGCATGCTGGGAAAGAAATGTTTGAGGTGACCAAACCTTTTTGTACTCTTAAATCAATATTAAATATTCATTATTCAATTTGTGATGTTTATAGTAATCATGGAATATTGATTTGTGGTGGCGGAATAAAAGTGTGGCGTTGCTGCGTCAGCTGAGTCGTGTTGTTTTCATCTATAAGGTTGAGGTTAAAGTTTAAACCACACTGCCATTTGCCCTGGTTATGATGCTGAGTCGACAGAACTGTGATGGGTCTCTCTCTCTCTCCCTCCACACTGTGATCTTTGCACCGTACCTCATACACTGAGTCTCATACCAAACAGCAATGTTGTCTATCTGATGCTAAACCTCACCGTGCGCGTCCCTAAGGCTCTCCATCACTCTATTTGAAAAAGGCGCATTGAGTTTTACAGGAAACACCATTACAAACAGCATGTTTAGCTCCTCTCACGCATGCCTATTTACCTTCAGGGAATTTTCCGTACACGTTTCTCTTTTTCCGTTGGCCAGAATGCACGGCAGTCCGAGCGGTCTCATTTGTAGTCAATGAACGAGCATAATTGCTGTGTTTCTGTTTGTCCTTTGGGCATCTGTCGGCTTCCGTAGTGCCTTTATCAAAGGCCCTCTTGTACTGAGAGAAATGGCAGGCTGTCTATTCAAAGACCTCCCTGCGGAGGGCCGCCACGGGTAGCGGAGGGCGAGAGGGGTAACGTTCACCTCAGGGCCTCTGTGAAATTCAAACAAACGCACGCCTCCATGGTGGCTCGCCTCAGACCGGCCAAATAATGGAGGAATGTTGTCGTGATCTATCTTGTTTTTGTTTGTGAAGCAAAAATTCCCAACAAATGAAGACGGATGGCTCTTCGTAGAACACAAAATAGTTTTTTTATTGAATAGTTATCTGATTCTTAACCCTCTGAAACCCATTACTCTTTAGTCTTGAGGTGTTTTACACTTTACTTAGTAAGAACTGATAAGTCCCCTGAGAGGAACCTGGAATCTCAACAAGACCAAATCACATTGACCAGGTAATAGATTCAGCCCGTATATGCTCACCGTTCTTTTTCTTGAAACAACACGGATGTCTTTAAAGCAGAGGCGAGGGTATCGCAGCTTTTTATCTCTCTTCTTTTAAGCGTATTAGACCAGCATCCCAGCAGATAGTATCAAGGTTCCTACTGTTAGACATAATAACATGGAAAAGAAGCAGGAGCAGAAGAGACGTACGGCTGCGACGGGAACATTTCAGGCTGAGTGTGTTTTTTTGCGAGTGGTGACACAGAATTGGTGTGGAAAATCTATCAAGCACAGATCCGGCAGCCATGACTGATTAGCGCGCATGATTAATTACGAGACAGATTGCTAAACGTTCGCTCGCTCCTCTGTTGCGTAGAGGTAAAGTGTCTCCGTGGACCGAAATGAAGACCCCTCCCTGCCCCCACAATCTCTCTCTGCATGTTCCGCCTTCCTTTGCTGTCTATATAAAGATCTTCTGGGCTAATCAGTCCTCCAGGACTCCAGCCCTACAACGGAGAATCTCTTCGCAGCTGTGCGCTGTCAGGGCACAACGTACCTTTCTAAGCAACCCTTCCGATAAACAGTGATGGAGAACGTAAACTGAACTCTTCAATATTGTTGTTATACATTTTTGGTTGTTTGGAAATGAATGCGCTGCGTTGCTTTGTTTTGAGAGTGCATAGTTTGTGTTTTGAAACAACAAATGTTTTTTTTCTAATAGTGAGGTTATGGGGGGTCGTACCATTGAGCTCCAGGGCACAAGAAATCCACCGCTGAGATGACGCGACACAAATAATTGTATTTCTACTTTGTTTATACAGTAGCCCTAAATGGACGAACTACTCTACAGAGCATGCTCCGTAAATACGTTAACTCCTTCTGCAAAGAAGCGAAAACGTGATGACATCTTGTCCTGTGTTAGCCATCTTAGTGCTTCAGAAGGGAGTGGTGGTGTGAACCATTGGTTGCACTTCACAACCTCACCACTAGATGCCACTAAATTCTACTTGCTATTAAGAATTATGGTTTATTAGTGATGGCGATAGAGGCAAAAGTATCGGATCACAGCTTTAAGCAAACTGTTTAGGTATATTTTGATATTTTCACAGAAAAACAAGGGGAAAGTGCTTTTAAATCTATAACAAAAAATAAGTCTGGTGCACACCTCTCACACATTTACATTTAGTCATTTGGCAGACGCTTTTATCCAAAGCGACTTACAGTGCACTTATTACAGGGACAATCCCCCTGGAGCAACATGGAGTAAAGTGTCTTGCTCAAGGACACACTGGTGGTGGCTGCTGGGATCGAACCAGCAGCCTTTGATTTACCAGTTCAGTGGTTTAAGCCACTAGACCACCATCTCCATACACATGACTGAGAGCTTCGCGCACAATCGTCCTAGATCCTCTCTCTCCATCTTTTTTCTCTACAAGATTTCCTTGGCCACTCTGACAATAAGGCAGGCCCATACCTTACCATTTTCATTAAGATAAGCCCACTCTATCTTTCTCTCCAGCGTCCTCATGCCTCCCGCAGAGCTGCGGGCCGAGCAGGGAGGTGGCGTGTGTACTGTAATTTATATGCATGCATATGGGGAATTGGCCCGGCGTTGATGGATGTCTCGTTCTCTGGCCGCGGCTCCTGCGGGCGTCTCTCGGGTTGCGCTCGTCTCAGAGGACCACGGCTTCAACAGATGGAGACACCGACAAACGAACACTTATAGGACGATAAAATAAGCATGAAAGGTGGCGACTTGAGATGCGGAGACGGACGGAGGCTGAGAAGCACGTCTAGGGTGTTATTGCTGAAATGGAGGCACTGTGCTTTTAGATTTCAAACCGGCTGCCTGATGGAGAGATATGGCATGGATCAGTGCATCCTCTCAGGCCAGAAATAGTACACGCTGGAATCACGGCAAACAGTTAGAAGATGGCAATACAGCCTCGGATGTACACACAAATAACTGCGTTTCCACAAGAGAGAAGAATCGCAGATAAGATCTCTTTAATATCGCAAGCGTTTCTCCTAGACAGCAGTGAGATAAAGAAAACTGAAGATGGAGACTCGCTTCTTGCTTCTCAGATTTCTTTCTAGACAAAAACACATTTTTTTGTAGTGACACGTAGCAACTTGTCTCAGCTAGAGCTTCAGAGGAGATCTCAACAATATCTCACAATTTGCTTGAATATTTTAGTACGTAAAATTCACCTCAAACACAAAAACATCAGAAACAAAGTTAGTACTAAAAGCAGTTATTGTTTATTCACCCTCATGCCGTTCAAATCGTTTGTCTGTCAAGCACAAAAGAAGATCTTTTGAAAAACGTGTCAGTGGTTTCATGTCCATAGAATGGCAGTCAATGGGGGTCAACGTTGTTTGGGTACCGACATTCCTCAAAATATCTTCTTTAATGTAAATTAATAATGAGAGAAATTTCGTTTTTGGGGGAACTATCCCTTTAAAGGGAACATATGTGAGAACTCCATTAAGTCCCATTAAGAGTTGCTTTAATATATTTTCATTGGATCATTTTGTTGTACACATCTGCATTTTCATGGTGTTCATGATTTTTGTCAAGCAGGAAATTTTGGAATTGAAATCTGCATTTGCATGCTACAGCATATTGACAAGCATAGAGAATAACAGATTCTAAATATGTACCATTTATATCTTATACTCTTAGATTTCAGGTAGTTTATTCTTACAACAAGAATGATTTTGTCTTAAGATTGTATACGATTGCCTCATCTGATGTTTAGGATTACTGTACTCCACAAAAAAAGAACAATTTTGCACGAGACACCCATCAGCCCCATAAGATCCAACGCAAACTTCCGATAAGAATAAGAGATTTAGCCCATGTTATCCTCCGTGTCACTCATCCTCTCTCACTCTTGAATACAGCCATCCGGAGAGGCAGTGTGCCTCTCTGACTCATTTTTGTTTTTATCTACACTTCCCCCATTTCCAAAAATAACCCTCCAAACCTGCTTATTATTGTTTCGATGTCACACGCCAGAGTGACAGGACGATTGGAGAGGCGAAAAGCACGACCCTCAGCTCTATTATTAAAACAGTTATGTAAAACACAGAGAGCTGCCTGAAGTGAGATTTGTTTAAGTAATCGTCTGACCTATGTGGATTAGTTTAATGGGATGTCACACAACAGTAAGATTGTTTTTTGGGGAGAAAAACAAATCCTTTTAGTGATGGGTCAGAGCTAGTGAGGTGGCAATGATTCTTGGAGCCCAATAGGTCTTGTGGCATCTTACAAACAATTTTTTGTTTAGTGAAACATATGTTTTATATATGATCTGGAATGCTTGTTTTATTGTTGTTCCTTAAATAAAAAAAAGACAAGGAAAAAGCCCCCAGTGACAACCAAACGTTGACTGTGACAAGACAAATGATTCAGAAAATGTCAAGTTACTCAAGAATTATGGCATATATTCAAGATATAACCTCTTTGTCGCTTTTTTACACATTTAACCACATCATTTTATTACAGAAATACTTTCAAAAAGAGCCAGAGGCAGTCTGGTGAGATGGTTTCCAATTGATTATCAGTGTTCTTGTATTTTGCCTTGCCATTTGTGACTTCAACATGTAGGAAGTTCTTCTGAGAAATACAGATTTACCCACACCAATTAAAATAAAACAGCTTTCGTCCAGTGAGTTATTTTTAATCAGTAATTTAATCCATGCAATTCCGAGATTCATCGTAAAGGCCAAAGCTGTGCGTTCAGACATATGTAGATGGAAGGACAGGAACACAAGAGAATGAAAGTGCTGCAGTGCCGGAAGACGGACACAAAATCTATTAAAATCCAATTCTAGAGGCTCTGCTGAGTTGCTGACCACACGGAAGATACAGTAGCCAGAGTCTGCGTGTTTTGAAACAATTTTCTTTGTTGAAACAATTTGTTCACACATTGAAATCTTTATACAATTGCACATTTCATCTCCTGAAAGCCGCTATGTAGAGAACTTTCTCATTACGTTGATTTAGGAAGGACAACCGATAGGACATTTTCTTCACGATTTGTTAGTGGTGTTCGCATTTAGGATACAAAATATTTTGCCTTGCCTACGCTTGTTAAAGTGGGTCTGTTTTAAACAGATGTGGTTAGAAATTATTCCACTTAGGTTATGAAAGCGATTTCTTTAAACAAATTATTCATACAGTGTATTTTTGGCATGCACGATATAAAGAAAAATTCTTGTTTTCATTATAGTCCTACTGAATAAAATAAAGAAACCCAACAGAAACCATCACAGAAATTCTAATGGCTTCATTTAAAATACCATTATAAACCAAAGTTTTCATCATTAAGACTAGTAGAAATGCACCGATACAAAAAAATTCACCAATGCCCATTCGTAATTTTCTTAAAGAGGGGATTTAACGCTGTTTCATGCATTATGACTTCTTCACACTTTTAAACGTGCTGGCTTCTCATGCTTAACCTTGTCAACTTGTTAAAAAACGAGTTGGATGTATGACGTAGTATTTCTGTGCTTGATACACACCCCCAGCACTCCAACTTGTTCCAGAAAGTTTTTTATATCGCTAGATCCCTGTTTCGTAACATGTATCCTATTCCTTTTATGATGCAACTCTCCCAGAAAAGCACAGCAAGGCGAGAGACAAAGCCCGCCCAGGCGCCAACAGACGAGCGAGACCCGCTTAGCTGACCTGTGGTTCTTCACTGCAGCTTCTTACTCTTGCGATAGAGAGAGAAGTTGAGGTGTGTTTGTTTGTACACGCCATTTCAGTGGATGTTATATAATCGGTGGATATAACGCTGGATTTGGAGATCGTTTGAAACTGATAGATTGTGCGGTCCCAGTGCTAACAGATGCCGGACCGCACGCATTGAGTGAAACTGAGTCATATGTCTATGTTTTGTTGGCAATCAGCGTGTACGTGCATAATGTAAATAACACGAAGAGATTAATGCGATGATGTGTTGTGTGCTCGTGAAAAAAAAAGGATGTTGTGTTTTGGGCAGGGATATTTTTTTCCTGACACTTGAGTCATATAGTTTTGTGGTCCCGGAGATGAGGTAAAAGTAAATGCTTTCCTATTTTCGTAAACCCTTCTGATATAAACCATGGTAGATGACAACCTATAAAGTCACACCTCCCGTTTGCTTGTATCGCACTCTTGTCGTGTTCTCACTTCACGTCGCTCACACCTCAGAAGATTTACCTCGATGCTTTGCTTAATTACTGGAGGCTGGTTTTGCACCTTTGGTAAAGTGTTGTGTGAGCCGAGATCCATTACTGTAACCTTGCAGTGTGTGGATGACGCTTCATCTGCTGAGGAAAGGCTTTCTCATCCGTGAGCGCTGGTTTGTTTGCGGACGCCATCATTTCTTCGAGGTGGTCTGAGGAGAGACGCCACATTGTGTGAGTAATGGAGGGTGTGTAGCCGAGCAACTTTTAAGATTACAGCGGGATCCCGGCTGGCCCGAAGCGGTGGGTTTAGTGACTTGTGTTGAGTGGGGTTTAAATTTAGAATTCATCTGTTCTCTTTCGGGCGTTCTTTCTTCCCCCTCCCTCTCTCTCCCTCTCTCGCTCTCTTCCTCTCTCTTCATTTATTATATAACCTAATTTGGCAGTGAGGACCAAAATAAAGTGCACTCTAAGGCCTAATTGCCACGGACTGCTTTTTCAGCAGTTCCCTCTTTCTCCCATCAGCCGAAACGTGACTTCGAAGGATGGCGGCAGGTGGGGGATCAGCGGAGAGATTAAGACGAAAGTGAAGCAAAACAGGACAACGTGGGGAAGCTGGAAAGAAAAAAGAGCAACGAAGGTGGTGTGCAAATTTGATTTCGCCCACTTCCGGCACCGCGCGCCCGCTCGGCTCTGCAAAAAAAGATTAGCGGCTAGTGGACTTGTTTCTATTTGAGGAAATAATCAAGGCCGCCTGCTCTGTGCTGCTTGCGGTGTAGCAGAACAGGAGAAGGAGCAAAATGAGGCCATGTTACATATTCAACCCCCCTTCACCGGTGCCTCCGGTGGCTACACGCTAGGAGAAGCGGGTGTCGACGTGCTTTGAGCGACGACAAAAAGCAAAAGCTTTGAAAACTCCCAGGACCCAACACCATCATCAGGTGAGGGTTTGCAGTAAGATGCACCAAAGTAGCACCGGTGTCACCTTAATTATTCTCTCACGGTAAACCGCAGCCTGAAACTTGCTTGATTACTACAGGGAAAGTTCCTCCATGTTGAATCGGGCAGCGGCATTTATTTTTAGCACATTACTTCCTTCGCCACTCCGCGTAGCGTCCCGATGAGAGCCGTTCTGTTGAAGAATTTGACACTTTTGCTCATTAAAAGTGGCGGGGAGTAAAGACGCCAAGCTAGTTAAGCCCCCGGGTGTCGCTCGCTGGACTTTCACTGGGAAGGCCACTGTCTGTATTTAGTGCACTAATGCGTCTATATTTAATATAATTTCCAACAAAATGAGTGCTGGAAAGGCTTGGATAGGGAAAGTGTTGAAAACAGCTAGAAGGATTGATGATGGAAAGATCGCGCACTCTGAGACCAGCTGGGATTTTTAATAATAAGGAGAGTTTTAAGGGGGTCAAAGTTGGGATGGTAAGCGTGGACCGGTTTTTAAATCTGGTTGCAGAAAACATCCTTGTTAGCCATTTAAAAAGTCAAGTCACATGTTTTTGGGGAAATACAGCGGTACTGCTCAAACTGCCATTATTCATTTGATATTTGATCTCTTCCATTATTTTTGTGACTGAGGTCGCAATGAGCCAGACATTTAAAATCGAAAAAAATCGTATGTAACTCAAAATGTGTTTCTACTGGATGATGGAAGATCACATAAGACAATTTAAGTTTTTCCAGTGGATGTTATTTTTCTCAAAGTGTAAAAGGTGCTTATGCTGTTGAACGGCTTGTTCTCGACAGTGCTGATGGCATCACATGATTAATGACTAGTCATATGATGTTAACATGTGTTTGCACGCGCACAGAATAGATTGCACATAGAACGAATAACAAATTAATATTTACTTTCTGCTCAATAAGCCGAATATGATATTTGTATTTTATTCTCATTGTTACAAGCAATACACATAGCAATCAATTGCACAACCGATGTAGGTCTTCTCATCCTTCAGCTGTCGCAAAAAAATGCACGCAACTCACGTTTTCAACGAATTCCTAGAAAATAATATCCTTCAATATGTGTAATCTAGACACTGTCATTGATAGTCACTCTCTGTAATCTGATCTATTTTTCGGTATTGCAGACCTTTGAAGTGCACTAGTGGGCTCTTTAATGAACCGTCCCGTCGAGAGCGCGTTCCTGACGCATGATGGGACCGGGGATTGATTATGGAGCACCAGGGTTTTCAATTGGTGCTATAATTGAGTTTGAATTAAGAAGGAAGGACACCTATTGAGGAAGCTTTGGATACACAGCTATTTAGAATGAGTGACATCCAGAAACAGTTCGATCCTTCAGATCAAGGCGAAGAGAGCGAGAAAGAGAGGGAGAGAATTATCCCTGGGGACTCCATCGCCTTCACGGTCTCCAGTGTAATTCTACCGGGCCGTCCTCCACATTTCTTTTCACTTTCCATTTCTAGATGAAAAATAAATAAGCTCTTTATACAGGCTTTCTCTCACGCTAGAAACCATCGCAGGAAGACCTGCTCTCCTGCATTAGACATCAGACCTCCTTCCTCTGTGAACACCAATATCAATCTCCATCCATTTAAAACATGCTTTGCTTTCGCCACACTTTTCTTCTGCAGAAGCTCAGAGGAGCCTCAAGTATTTTGAATCTGAGAGACTCAAAAGAGTCTTGATTTTTTGTAAGCAAATTTGGCTTGTGGATATGAAGGCGAGCAACGTTGTGTTAAATAACTTGATTGGCTGAAATATTACTTTACGTGACCAAAATTGGTTTGCTTAAAGTATCACCCAAAAATGAAAATGCTGTCATAATTTGCTAACCCTCGGGTTGTTTCAAACCTGTTTAAATTTCTTTAAGCTGCTAAACACAAAGAAAGATATTTGTAAGAATATTAGCAATTTACAGTTCTGTGACATCATCCGCTACCATTCTGGTCATCTACTTGTTCTGTTGAACACAAAGTGAGATATTTTGAATAATTTAGGAAAACAAACACTTCAAAGTCAACCACGAAAACCAAAATGTCCTGCTTAATTGTACCTGAAAGTACCTGACTCAATTTATAAATCATTATAAAAAGCAAATCGGTATGGCAAGGACACATTCTTTATGATTTTTGTATTTTTTATAGTTGCTCTACAACAGATTTTTGTTTATTTAAACCAGAAAATACACTCAGAAACAATATACGATCAGAAACTATTCACTGCAAAACCAAAATGTTCTTGTTTTCTAGTACAAATTTCTATAAGAGAAAATATAAGAAGTATGTTATGAATTATGAATTATTAAACGTTTATGCATAAAACAAGATAAAAAATCTGTCAATGAGGTAAGAAAAATACACTTGTATTAGGTATTGAAAGGAACAGTTCACTTAAAACCAAAAAATCTGTCTTCATTGACTACCATAGTACCATAGGTCAATTTTGCCTCATACATTTCTTACAAAATAACATATTTTGAAGAATGTAGGAAAGCAAACAGTTCTCGGGCACTTTTGACTACCATTGTCGTTTTCCGAACTGGAGGGTTCTGGAATGTGAGCAAATGATGACAATTTTTTTTTTTCATTTTAGGTCCCTTTAAGGAAACTTAATATAAATTAAATTTTTATTTTACATACCCCATTGCCTGTATTAAACATTTAAAAAATATATTAATTGTTTTTGCAGCTAAAACTTAATTTTTCAACATTTGTAACAAAAAACATCACATTAAAATAATGTACAACAGCCAATGCATATGACTCTTCTTTCTATCTTTCTTATACACATGCAACCGCAAGCAAACTTTAATACTGGAACCTGTAAAGTCTGAATGAATATTTATAAACCGCCTCACGCTTTGGCTCTCCTGCCGTGGCGTTTTCTTCACTTTAGGGGGCCTCGGGTTTGTTAGGGTCGCACCTGCACCGGCTCTCTCTGCAGTCATTCATTACAGGAGGTACAGAGCTAACGCGGGCTGCTTGACTGATCTATGAGCCAAGGGCAAAGGCTCTTACGCAAATAGATTCAGCCTATAGCCATATATCACATTAACTCCTCCGTAAGTGTGGAAGGATCCTATATGTCCTAGCAGATTTAACTGGAGTATAATATCCTCTTTGTTGTAGTTTTCCGTATGCCAACGTTCAAAAGTTTAGGGTCATTGATTCCAAATTTGTCTGCGAATATTAATAAAATAATCAAAACTGTGAAATAATACATATGTCATGATTGTTTTTATTTATATATTGGCATTTATCCTTCACATTTTATCAATCAGCTTCATATGATTTCACCATGAGATGCTGAAGGAGCAGGTCACCTGACATACACTTTAAAAAAAATTCAATAACATTTCTGTCAGATGATCCTAAACTTTTGAATAGCAGTGAATGTTCTCGTCGCAGCATCAATGTGTATCTGATCTTTTATTGTCCAAACTGCAGCCTGATGCGTGTTTGTGAACTCATCCGTGTTAAAGAGACGCCCGACGCTCGCATTGGACTGTGATTATAGGCAGGAGATGGTGTCTACGTTGTCATGGTGTCACCATGAAGCGTTCTTGCTTCGATGGCTTTGTTATAGGAGTGGATGTGGCCAATGTGAGCGAGTACTAAAAGCGCAGTAAGGAATGCGTTCAGATTTCTACAAGAAGGTGGCCATAACTGCTGAAGCGTAACAGGTTCACCTCACTTCCATTTTTATCAAATTGTCGGTTTGTCCAATTCATAGTTGTCATGAAACAATAACAAGCTAATATAGTATGTTATTTCTTCATTTTATGTTGTTCACATTTAAAGATATTTAAAGATTGATGGAGACGAGAGGATAGTTTTACAGTGCACTTAAAGTTAGACGAGGGTTTGCTGGTTCTGAATCACATGAGAAAGGGACGTTTTATTTTGCGAATAAAAAGACTGACAGACTGCTTTCCTTCCCTGGGCGCGCAGTCACGGCCAGCGAAGCGTGATGTGTTCACCCGCTCATCGCCTGGCTGTTTTTACTTCCTTCCTACCAGAGAGACACAGAATAAAGCAGGATGCAAGTGATTTATAGATTACACTAATGTGTCATCAGATTTATTAAAGTGTTTTTAGTAGGATGCCGGATGACACTACTATGATTTCCCCATCATAATTATTGTCATATTCATCAGCATTACGACAAGTGATCATGTGTGTTAGAAATAAAGCGGATGATGAGAGTAACTGGTCTCAATCATGCTTTAGGAGGACTGTCATGTTGTGATAAGTGATGCTGATGCTAAATGCGACACTCGCAAGCGGTTCATTGGTTGCTCATTTCAGATGTATGTTGCTGTCCCTCGCTGGTACTTATACTTGCCACTTAGCAATCTCTGATTTGTCATTAAATAACAGATTTCAATATTTGAAGCTTTAGATCAGAATATGAAATTGACATCTACACCAAAACTGCTAGCTTTGATCTACAGTAGTGTTTCCCCAAATATATCTAGGCTAGAAGTATATTTACTCTTTATTTGGTATTTAAATACTCTAAAAGCTCAGCAGGTATGATCTTACCATCACACCAGCATTGCACGAGATTTAAGAAGTCAACAGTTACTGTCTTTGACACTTTAAATGAAGCTAAACTGTCTTACCGAATGTAACATCGTAGCAGCGACTGGATTTCGCTTCTCGGCACAACGTCAGCATGCCTCGACTTAACTCTGCCATCAACACTACACAAACCTGTAATGAGCTCTCTGCTGTTAGCTGATACCCCAAATCCTCTTAAGAAAAACAAATAACAGCTCCAGTTCTGCACATACTGGGAAGGCTGTCTCCGGAGGTGCCAACTTCCTGATTTCGTGCAGCACCGTGATTGAGCATTTGGAGCGGGGAGGATCACTCTGGTTTTTGCTCCTAGGTGTCAATCGTGTGGTGACAGAAGCTTATGTGCTCTAGGAACTGTTAATCTCTCGGACTGTGACACTGATCAGCTCCCGCCACAGTGGGAAATCTGGATCCGGTGAGATTTTGCAAGTACTGTAGTAGATCAGGGACAGGTTCTTAACACAGTGATGGTTAGATTAATTCATTTTTGGGGGTGGAGCACAGTACCCTGCTTTAAAGATCAGCTGGTCCATGCTGGTTAGTGCTTGTTTAGTGATGGTTAAAGTGGTCAGCCTGCATAGCCTTGCAAACCTAAGCTGGTAAAGAAGGTAGTTTACGAACGTAAAAGTTGAAAATGACCAACAGTTTTGGCATGCATTTAATGCACTGCATGCTGATGCATGTATTGTACTGTACTCTGTGTGGGATGCATGAAAGGTATTGCACTGTACGGCGTGTGTGATGCATGCAATGTGCTGCATGCATATCTGTGTTGTATGTTGGCTAGATTCAAGTTATGAGCTGCATGTGCGATGCATGCTACAGTAGGTGTGGTGCATTTTGTGTGCATGACGCATGCTGTGCGCTGCATGCATGATGGATGCTTGTAATTTGGTGAATGCATCATGAGTGGAATGCATAATGCACTGCATGTGGTGCAATGCATAATGCGCTGCATGTGTGATACTTGTAATGTGTTGCATGCATCATGAATGTAATGCACTGCACAATGCATGTTGAGCATTGCATGTCCATGCAGGTGATTCTCACTATAGCGCTAGGATAATCGAGCCTAGTTGTAGTTCATTAAATACGGCCCTATAAGCCCTGACTTATGCCTGGGAAGGATTTAGGCCAACTATAGAAGTAAGCTAATAACAGGATGAGCAGCTCTGTGGAGTGTAGCTCCCCAATATATCCTCTCTATAAACTTAGCTGGATAATTAGCATGGCTAATTAATCATGCACCTTGGCTAAGTGCAGCAGGCTGCAAAGAAAAGACTGTGTTAAAGTGTCAGGACAAATAAAAGATCTGTATTTAGCGCTAGTTGTTCTTTGCAGCGGGTAATTTGATATCCTTTCATATTGCTTTTCCAATTAATCATTTAAATTACAATATTTGTTTTTTATAGGGGCAACTGCATGACATATTCTTTATGTAGGCTACAAGGAAGACTTAAAGAGTTCGTAAAATGGGCATGTCTGTGATTGGCCACAATACTCAACGCATTGCATTCTAATGTTTTTGTTGTGGATGCAACTGATGTAAATCTGAATTGAATTTCACAAGAAACGCTTTTAACTGTGAATAAATGGCACATTTTTTCCAATAATCGCACTGCCCCACCTGCAATTGCATTACAAATCTTGCACTGCTGAATCCCAGCACTGATTAACACGGGTTGCGTTGGTGAGTTCATCTGTTAGTGGAAGTGCACTTGCAGCAGTGAGCCTGTTGCTCGTATGCAGTGTGCATCTTTACACTCTGGTCTACTGCGCTGATCAATAGCCTCATTTTCTCGGGGTCCAGCTTTGTACTAGTGCAGGTTAAGAGGTCTGGAATAGTATTGATCGTGGTATTCACGCGCCATCTGTCAGGGCCATTAACATGATGATGCGTCATTGAAAAAAAAACGCCATTTCGTTCGGATTTGAAAACAGCTCTGCGATTTCGTACATAGGTTTTAAGGTTGTTTTGCTGATGGATTTCAAGTCGGTGTAGAATTCTACATTTACCAATGTTGTTAACTTATAGTTGGTATCTAGCAGTGGTAGCATCGTATTTGATGATGCTTTGAGATGGTAATTTATGCAAACACTAATGAATGCACAAGCTTCTGACAGATATTAAAACACAAGGACATGCATGCACATTTAATGGCCTATGTAGTGGTGAGATCTATACCATATCTAATGCTCTATTTATTTATTTTTTTAATTAAAATATAATGTATTATGATAATTATTTACATAATGTTTAACATGTCAAGACTGTGGTATGTTGAGACACAATTACATATGAAAGCTGGCCATCCAGGGCATTTTTCAGAATGTAAATGTATAGCAATGCATTATTTACAATTATTGAGTTTACTGTGACTGGGTTTATTTCCATCCCAATAATCTTTAACTATCATTATGACTGCATTAACTGCAGAGTATGCAACTACATTACACTTAAGCTCACATAAACAGAATTTGTGTATTTCTGTTTTGTTTTAGACATGTTCATGAGCTAAAAGACCTCAAGTCTTCAGTAGGGAATATTAAGTGCTCATTCAGATAAATACAGTAGGTGTGTGTGGTTTGTGAGGATGGCAGCTTATGGTGCGTCACAGAAGCTTTTAAAGTGTACACAGAATCAAAATTGAATCTATTTATTTTTCAAAATCTTTGCCTTATTGCGCGTATAGGTATAACAAAGCAACAAAGTTGCCATAACCTTAAACAACATGTAACAATTTCCATCAAAGTAACTTGAACATAAATTTCATTGGTGTAATTGTCTTGTTTTGCACGCAAAACATTCTTCAAACAAGAAGTGTTAACTGAAATAAGACAATTACTAATAGGGAAATTGAGACAACAAGACTTTTCAGACTATTTATTTACGCAATTTTTTGTGTTAGCCCTTTAGCTTTTTAAGCAAAAATCTCTTTTGTTTTATGTTAATTCATCTTGTTTCACGGATTGTGTTGCGGACGACATTTCATATGAACTTTAAGATCTGCTCAACTAGACCATCTATACACTACATACAGTTATGTGCTAAAATAAGATTTATGATTTGAGTTCATCTCTCTCACTATCCCGCTTTCTCGTCTCTCCCTTTATGATGTCTCATGATGTCGCCCGTAGGGTCATCGTTATTTTCCTGCATCCTGACACTGATAGATCGAGCATTTTAAAAAGATGAATTGATCAGCTGGTTTCGGCTCTCCTGTTTTAGGCGGAGAGGCTATTTGAGACCCCTTTCCTCTTTACATCGTGTCCGTAGGCAATTCATTTAAAGGCCATCTGCATTTATAGGTTTTTCAGAGCGAGTGCTTCGCCCTGACCCTATGGGTCGAAATCAAATGAGAGTTACATCCCAAAGACTGGAGAAGGGATTTAGGTACAACTAACAACAAAGAGAGAGGGAAACGGAGGGATGCCAAGACAAGAGATTTGTCGATCAAACAAGTTGACCGTAGTGCTATGCTGACAGCAACGGAAACGCGCTACACGTTTGCACTCTCAGTGTTTTGATCTAAACAAGAGCAGCGGTTTACAGATAAAAGAGCTCCAAAGTGAAGTGCATCAAAATCAGCCGCAGGTGCATGATGGGGAACATATTTATAGATTGTTGGGTCAGGTTTGATGGTGCCGGTAACAGGCAGAAGAGGCGAGAGTGTGTGGGCAGGAAAGGTGAACACCTGAAACACTGAACTTCATGTGAAGATGTGAACTGGTTTGTCAGACGTGCATCTATTAAATCTATGCAATCTATTAAAATCATGTAGGATGTAGGTCAAGCCCGTCTGTGGAGTCTTGCTCTTTTTCCGGCTGTGTATAGCACTAATAAAAGCAACGAATGGGTGAAGTTTATTTTCAACATTTTTTATTTTTAGTGCATCCCACATTCTCTGTTGTTATCATGTGTAACTGAGTGCTTTACAATTTTTTTGCCCTCTTTGTAAAACATTCGGACAGCCCCTTTAATTCTGAGAGTCAGAGGGAGGCTGGATGATGCTCATATAAAACTAAATGAGTTGGATAGTCATATTAATAAATAAAGAAGTGTAGGACTACTTCAGTGGCTTTTTATGTTTTAGATGAACTAAAGCATTTCCATGAAAGGATAATAAAAGTCTTCCTTTGCTGCATCTAATGTATGCATGTTTGAATATGTATGCCACATATTACTAATTATAGCTAGCATCTATTTTCTCCTGGCCTGGAAGACATGCGACTTTCTCACGTCAGGTGGAATAAATTAATGATGTTGAGGATTATGGGTAGAGAGAGATGAAGACTGTGATTGGACGATGGTGCTAATAATGCTGTAAGCCGTGATGACCGTAAGTGTTAGTTAGAATTACAAACTACAAACAAACGCGCGGTTGTTGGAAAGAGTGCATGAAGTCTAGAGTCTAAACAACAAGGTGTAAGAATTTAAGAAAGCAATACCCTCAAGAGACACTCGCACACAATATACACATAAACAAACGCTGGTTTGTGTATGTATGGTATCAAATTCCTGTTGCCTCTAATAGATTATTGTCTAAGGATAAAGCAAAATGTTTCAAGATAGTCAAGATTAGAAAATAAGACAGCTGTACATTCAAGAAATGTAAAGACAACCAATCGGATTGGAGCTTGACCGTTTAATATGCATGAGACAGTAGGACTGTGGGCGGTTAGTGGGCGTACCATCTGAGGGTGAGACTGCGTCTACACTTGTCTTAAGTCTACAATTCACACCCCCTTCACAAAATAAGCATTAATGAATGTCTTCTCGATGCCATTAATATGAAGAAATGTCATATTTCTTCCTCTGCTTACTGCTTCACTGTCAGTCTCTCTCTCCCTCTCTTTCTGTATTATGTAAGATTCTTAAAAAGCATCATGTCTACGCCACACCCCCTCATTTTCTGGGACAAGAGAAAAAATGTCAGTGCTGATGGTACATATTGCACTCGAGTCAGACAAAAACCCACATATTATCAAGACAGTATGCAAAGGGCGCTGTGCATTGGCCTTATATAACAACTGTTTAATTTTCCTCAATGCTTATAAATGGTTTTCCTTGATTCTGGTTGGCAGGCCCGACTCTTTGCATTTGCAGGGGTGGCCTGACCTCACCTTAACGTCCGTCTTGCCCACCCATTGAGAATAAAAAAAAGACCCCAAAATTCAGTATTTTTCTATTGGCTGGAAGCAACACCACTCTTCACTCACATAGCGGCTTTAGTTTGTAACAGAGAAGCACGCTACAGGTGGAAGCAAAAACGGTGTTTATTGTAAACAGCATGTAAAGTAATTGTGCAGTAAAGTTTGATTTATGTACTATAGCTGGACTTTATGCGGTCTTATTTTGTGCTGTTAACAAACAGCTGGTATTTGCTTGCAATAGGCTAGATTTGAATCTGTTGACCGTAAGTAATGGCTGAAAGCGCCATCTTCCGAAGCTCCCGCTTCAAAAATAAATCTCTTTACATCTCCTTACAAGTCGCAAGTGTCCTTACATCTCAAACGGCTCAATTCAGGCTGCAGGTGGTAGCGAAACAATGTGCAAAATAGTTTAGTTTAGGCGCGCTGCGTGCTCACAGACCTCATACATAACAGCATATAGAGATTCTTTCATTAAAATGGGTGTTTTTTGCTAAATTAAACAGAGGTCAGTGATCGTTCAGTGATGATTGCTATATCCTTCTATTTATGTCTAGTTTATATAACCGCTTTTTAGTTAATGTGTAAAACAGTAAAATCAAATGCACACAATTGCATACTATATAAAACTTTTGTTTCAATCTCGCAATCTTCTGTAATGAATATGTGTCTTTTTTCTACATTTATAACATCATAAATCATTTAAATCCTGTATGTATTTCAGTCATATATTGCAGTGTTTGTTGAATTCAGCGTCATTTCATAAAACATTATTTTTGTACTTCTTCTAACATTTACAAAAACAGTTTTGTGTTGCTTGAAACTAAATATGAAAGTTTTTTGTGATTTTTCTGTTTTAAAAACACAGATTGTATATTTTGACCCGTTTTTCTCCAGTTCTGCAAAAAAATACAACATTTTTAAATGAAATGTGGGAGAACTGTTGTCCGAGTTCACAGAAATAAACCAAAGTGATCATTTTTACCAAAACACATTCTTATCAGAAAAATTAACTTTTGAAGTGGTCTCTTAATGTTTTGCGGCTATATACTGTGTGTGGTAAATGCCCACCAGGATATCTGCTAGCCCATCCTTTTGCACCTGGCAGAAACCGGGTCTGCTGGTGTGTGTATCCTTGTAGACCTTACAGGATGGGGACCCGACAAAGATAGTAATACTAGTCACTATGCTTTTTTAGTCCCCATGAGGAGAATTCTAGATGATCATGCTAAGTGCTATTG
Organism: Triplophysa dalaica; assembly: GCF_015846415.1. NCBI lineage: Eukaryota > Metazoa > Chordata > Actinopteri > Cypriniformes > Nemacheilidae > Triplophysa > Triplophysa dalaica. The sequence goes on along the minus strand of NC_079565.1, from coordinate 4,072,891 downwards.
CTAAATGCTGAGTTTAGTCAATGAAAGTTAAGCCAAATTTCATATTCTCTGCACCACTTTGTTCACCACTCCATGTAGAAAACATTCTAGAAATCATACAAAAAATTTGCTTGCTGAGTAATTGACTTTGTTTAGGAAACTGTGTAAATCTATTTTCTACTGGGAATGTTAATTTTTATATTAAACACATCTGTTATTCTGAAACACGTTGAGGCTGTATTGAAGTTAATCAGCAAAACGCAGTATTTCTCTCCAGTTTGGCATTCAACGCTTTCATCTATTTTTAACAAAGGCTTGTTCTATTCGGACGGTAATTCTTTCTCACAGGGAGGTCAGATATTTCCCCATTTAAATGGTGGGGTAAATGGTGATATTATTGCAGTCCGAATCCAGAATGTCTGTTTTGAAAGTCTGTTCTGACCACTTAAAAGCACCGCAGAGTATTGTTCACATAAGTTGTAACTTGACCGATAGGTCAGGGAGATGTTAAGAACAGAAAGAAAACAAGAAAAGACATGAAAACATTCGATATATTATTTTAAAATATTGATTTTATTCCAATAAAATATGTGCAAATTATCATGTGAGCTGAGAAACCAGCAGCATCCAAGGTGTTTGTAATTGTAACGTGCTTCTCATTCTTCTTTCTTGTCTTTGTGTGCGCAGGGCGAAGGTAGCCAGCGAAACCAACTGTGAAGATGTCCAGAAACTGTTGGCACTGTGGAAGACTTGGCAGGTGAGTGAACAGGAACAGGTTGCGAGGAACACACTTTGGCTGATTTGAGATCAGGCACGGTGCCCCGTCTGAGGATCGGATTTTATGTGGCGTACACAAGATGAACCAAAAGCATCCACAGCTGTCTCATTGGAGACCAAGATAGATTAAATCAAACAGGACTGTATTATAATTAATCTGTGTGTCTGCCTTCTGCTGTTCAGTGTCCTGAATGTTTGCTTAGATTGAACAAAATAAAAAATTGTAGATAATTCTTGAGGGGATTTCAAAAAAGAATTGAACCCCTTTAACATGCGACTTGACTATTTAAAAGGAACCTTGGGTATATAGATATGTATGGCTTTATATATTTACAATAGCATTGAATTTATAAATATTAAATAAAAAAAGCTGCGTAACTGTCATAGTATTCATACACTGTATTTATTTTGCGTCAAAATATATAATGAATATTACAATTCGTTTTCATATTACAACAAATTAAGCCATACATCTCTGTCCACACTTGGTTCCCTTTAACAGAACATCTATTTAGATAAGTTGAGTTGTTGTTTTTACTCAGAAAGATTTGGCTCTGGGTAAAGATGGTTTGGAGAGTCGGTGATCATGTTTGGATAATATGATAAAGGTGTCCATTATAAATGTTATTTTTTAATCGTGAAATAACACGTTTTTTTCCTTTATTGTTATTTTTTATTTTTTATTTGTTAATTAAATTAAATGAATGAATTATAAATAAATGAAATTATATTTATTCACTAAAAATAAATCACATTTATTTATTTATTACATTTCTTCATTTTTAAATTATAATAATTTATTATTAATAAAATTACATTTCATTATTAGTAGCTTTATGTTGATTTATTTATTCAGACATATTTTTGAGGTTTATTCCTAACAGTAACATTTGTTTCTTTTGTATTTTGGCATAACTAAGAGAAGACAAAGACAGAGAAATGACATTTAATAATTGTATTTATCTATTCCTTTTAAAACAAATTCAAACATTTTATGAAGGCATATTTTTGAAGATCACTGGTTTATTCCTATCACTTACATTAGCTGTTATGGCAAAATTAAGAGAAGACAAAGACTACCAAGTTTTACCGTGTTCTTAGAAATATTGTTATTGTCTAAGTAAATTATTTAAAGTTCTGGTTAAAGATTTGTTGAGAAAGCTTTTCATTTTTGTGAGGGAAATCAATGCACTCACAGTCATGGACATCTCAACCCTTTTTTCAACTCACGGTTGATTGTTTTTTAGGGCGAGAGGAGAATTACGGGTCTGCCCCAAACTTACTCGGGTGGTCTCATTCCCCTGAGAGGGGAGTCTGGGTCAGCTGATTAAAAAGATAATGAGTCGATGTGATAGATTTATGTCTTTCCCGCAATATGTGGCCTTTGGATGCCTCCCGCAGGAGGCTGTAACTGTATAAATAACAGATGGTGACACTGGATGGCAACTGCTCCCTCGCCTAAGTTGTCTGAGTCATTTTTGTGGTTTTGTTCAATTAAACACCACGGTGATCAGGCCAGCAACATTTTAAGCATTAAACAGAACACCGTCTCTCTCAGAAGAGCCATATTGAGTCATGCGTATTGACATTTGATCAGCACAAATTATATTGAAGGAATGACTACGTGCCTGTGTGTTTTCTCGAGTTTGTGTGCCCTGTGCATGACGCAAGTTGCACTAGAGATATGAAGTTGTAAAAAAACAGTATGACATCAAAATTGTTGTGTCGTTCCCCTATACTTGCTTTTGCAAAGAATGTGACACCAATTGCATTTGGTGTCATGAACGTCAAATAGTTTTGATGCGATGTTTGAATTAATAGGAACACAGAATGCAGGAAATATATTACTTAGTAAAGTAACACCATAAACAAACTTGTTTTGTGATATGATTTGTTTTATAATGTAGGTCAAAGTACAAAGCTGTTAGTTCATAAGAACGACTTGCCTAGGGATCTGAAGTAACAACGTTTGTCAAGGAGACACAGATATGGTGTTTTTTCTTCGCTTTGCACTGTTGAGTGGAGACACAGCTGTAGCAGATGCAGTTGCTGCATCATTATTCTGATTTGGAGACATAGTTTGCTCTCCATACAAATCCAAACCTGAGCCATTTTAACCAGTTTTGTTTTCAGATCAGGCTAAAAAATTGCAGAATAAGCCCTGGTTGCTGGGTTTAACATACGGAGCACAATGCATGTCTGCACCTGCAGCTTAATTATCTGTTAATAATTCAACAAATGTAGTGTAACGGTCGGAGGACTTGTCTGAGCGGCCCGCAGGGATTTTTGTGCCGCTATCTGCATCTCCTGCTAGGTTTTTATGGGTAGAGTTACGGACCGCAAACTCCTTCTCTCTCAAAAGGCTGTTGTCTGAGTTGCTCAGAGGGATCTTGCGATCTGTCCTTTTGCAAAACGTCCCTTTCATGCGATACAAAAGACAAGACGATCCCTTGAAGAGTTGTCTAGTTCCTTAAATCTTTTCTCAAATGTGATTTTTTTCATGTATTTCTGGCGTTCGATTGATACTTCAAACATCACATGTAATTATTTCACTTTTGTTCTTTTTGGAAGAAGACACATTTTTTCAAGGCTTCAAAGTTGAAATATTGAATGTATATGATATTAGTTCTTTTCGGAAGGATGAGTCTCTGCAGAGAGATGGATGCTGAGAAACAAAGGTGTTTCTGATTTGTGCACGATTGTGAAAGTGTTTGTCGGGCAGTGGGCGGGGAACGAGAAATCAGCTTGAGAGGGTTAGATGGCCACTTGACTTTATGATCCTGAAAGCGATCTCCTTCTTCGCACGTCTACTTGACAACCTTGGAGTGTGTCAAGGAAAGGCATGAAACATGTCTGATGATGTAAAATCTTGTGATGTGGTATGTTGAAGATGGGGTAACACACGCAGTTTCTGACAATCTCATATTAATCTTTAGTTTCTATACAGTAGTATTGCATACGTCGTATCTTCGAAGAGTGATACCGAAGAGAGACATTTATTTCCAGAAAAGGACGAGCTGCTGGAGGCAGGCAAGGGGGATGGAACTACAGCAGGAGCACACAACACATCATCGCATTATCCCTTCGTGTTGTTTACATCATGCACGTACGCGACGATCTCCAACATAACACAGACACATGACTTCTACATATGAATCTAATCCATTTTATCAGTTTCAAACGATCTCCAAAGCCAGCTTTATATCTACCGTTACTATAACATCCATCACTGAAATGCTTGAACAAATAAACACACCTTAACTTCTCTCACTATCGCAAGAGTAACGAGCTGCAGGTTCACAGCACATCCAATCTTTATCCAGACATAAAAAACTTTCCCAAAAAGTTGTAGTGCTGAGGGCGTGTATCAAGCACAGATATACTATGTCATGCACAGTGTAAAGAAGTGAGAATGCATGACATAGCAGGTTACCCCATCTTTAAGTTTGCGTTGTTGTAGGTGAAGCGAGTAAACCAAAAAACAGTATACCAAACAGCACAGACTTGAAATGATGACAGGAGCTAAAAGCATCTGACTTTGTGATGTCAGTAAGTAACGCCCTGGTTACGCTTTCTATTGCGCCACCAGACTTGACCTGTACCTGCATGCCCTGCACTTGCATGCGGTTGCTGTCCTTGGTGCTGAGCGGAGGAGTCTGTTAAAGGAACAGACGTTCTGTACAGATGACTCAACCTCACCAGAGGAACATCCTCTTAAGTCAGTTCTTTCGTTATAAACAACCCTCTTTTCAAGGCTGTATGATTGAATTCACAGTTAAAGGTGCTCGACAAGAAAGCAACTACACTGGCAGTCAGACATGAGGCTTACAATAGTCATGCAAGGGATAGTTCGGAAAAAAATGAAATTCTGTCATCATTTACTCACCCTCATGTCATTTCAAACCTGCATGACCTTCTTTCTTCTGCAAAACACAAAAGAAGATGTTTTTTGATGAATGCCGGTAACCAAACAACACTGGTGACCATTTAATTCCAAAGCATGGACACAAAACCACAGAGACACTTTACAAAATATACTTTTTTGTTTTCCACAAAATAAACTGTCATATACAGTTTTCAAATGACATTAGGGGGATTTAATGATGACAGATTGTTGGGGGGTTGGGGGGTGAGCCTTTTTAATCAACCCACCCAATTTGTATTCGGGTTTACCTTTCATGCTGTAGTGCACATATAGAGTTTGCCTTTTAAATTATTTTGACTTCACTCCCATTTTTGTTAGTTTTGTTTTCTTTACTGCCATATTTATTAACTTCTCACCGCTTTTACCTTGCTAAACACACATGTAAACATTATGTGCCTACTCCGCAAGTACTATGCACACAAACACACACAAACAGTATATAATGGAACTCTCTAAACATTGATTTAAAGAGCAGACCCTCTTATTTTTTAAGAAGTGCCCTCCCACCTTACCGACCCCCCCTCCCTTCCTCCAGGCAGACCGGATCAATACAGCATCTTTGTGTCGGACATTCTGCATAATTACAATAATAAATCAAGTCATGTGTGTTGATACGGTTCGTGTGTATATGTGTTAGGATATTATCTTTGTTCCATGTTTGTTCGTGTTATCTGTTTTTATTCCGCATATGTGCACATGAGCATGTTGCAGTTTCGGAAAGCACTTATGGGATACTTCATCCCATTCCCGCAATGCGTTTGACTTGACCTTCCGTTGTGACTACTGGTGGCATTTTACATGATTTCTAAATGAATCGTGAAATACAAATGGACTGTTTACTTTTTAAAGAATGTTGCTCGATTTATTCTGCATAATTTTAAGATCTGAGAAGATATTTGGACCTTGCTCACCAACCCTTTGTTTGGCTATGTAACTAAGTGCGAGAGTTCACGCTCGCATGACTTTCAGAGCCACTGGTCCGCAGCGCATTCTTGGTGTGACAGCAGAGTACGAAGAGACCAATCGAAATTTGCACGGCTCATTTGGCTACAGAATGTGCTGCCTCAGGCCAGGCCTTGCAACACCTCTGGACTGGACCGTGGAAATAATGTAGGCTCAATTGTTTGGTAAATGTGCTGCCCTGCGGTTGCATCGGTCAGTCTCGTATGGCTAACAGAACACATCAGCTCCCATCCCAGCATCCTCATGCAGGTCAGGGGTGTTTCACAGAATGTCACGTAAGAGCGCGTATTATCTTAAAATACAGCAATGAGATTTGTTTTTGTTGACTGCAACAAGATTGAACTTCAGCAAAATGTTATGACATAAGAAGTGAATAGTATATTTATTTAGACGGCTATGTTTCACTCAACATGCAAAAGCTTTAATAAGTATTTTCAAAATCCCCTGGAGCAAATAAATCACTTGACTTGAAAATTGAGTAAAATATTAAGGTTTGTTTTCAGGGAAGTACTTGGAATTAAATGTAGTTTTTTATATATTAAGAATCTAACAGAATTTAATAAGGATTATACTTTAAACAGTATTTGCCAATGGGGTGGAAAAAAAACGTAATTAAATATATTTTCTGTGATACCAGTTTTACCTTTTCAAGGGGATGTTTCGTGCATTCTGACTTCTTTACAATGTCAAACGTGCTGTCTTCTCATGCTTGACATGGTCAACGTGTCAAACAACGAGCTTGACGCATGATGTAGTATTTCTGTGTTCAATACACTCACCCAGCGTTCGTGTAAGTTTCAGATTTTTTTTCGAACATGAAAATGCGTTTCGTGACAACTTTTCTTAGTCCCTTTTCAGGCAATAACCCCCCACACGCGTCGTATGTTTTCGGAAATAATCGAACAGCTGTATCTGTCTTTTATATATGTTTTCAGACTAAAGACTTTATGGATATTTGAACTCTATGGATATTTGAAGGTTGCAATACTATTCTTTAAGTACTCGGGATTAACATGAGATATGCAGAAACTGTCTCAGTTATGGCCTATTGTTTTTAAGGATGATTTAATATTTTCACTGGAAAACATGACAAAAATTACAAATGTTGCAATGAGTACATGTTCCAGACTTCATGATGAGATTCATGTACTCTTTATATTTATTTATTTTGTGTAAAATATGGACAAAATCAATCCCTAAATTGACCTATTCTGGGTTGAAAATTGTTTATCACAACAATTGTTTTTTCCATCAAACATGAAAACTCGAATGTCCATAATCCGTCATCATCCGCAAAATCTGCCTCCAGAAATGTCTCTTCAAAATCCCGCAGCAACTGACAGTAAAGGCCATGTGGCATTCCGGCCGTATCAGTTTATTTAATGTATTTCAATCATCGCTCATTGATTTACTTCACTGGAGAGAATACATTTCTATAAAAGCTTGAGAGAGAAAATAAAAATCCACTGAGATTTTTTGCATATGAATATAAATGGAGTAACTGCCAGGGGCACAAAGCTTTGTGTGTTTGTTGGACTGGCAGACAGAAGATTGCTTCGCTTATTGACACTTTAATCAAGTCTAGTGGAGAAATGCTCTCAGTGTGTCTTATTATGAAGGCATTAACAATGCAACACTCCAGTGGCACAAATAAGCTCGCTCAGTGTGAGGAGTAAAATACATTTGGATACTAAATTCTAAACGTTAAACTGGGTAACTCTACATTTTCTCTCAATTAGACAAAATGTTGGTGAAGTTTTATTGAAACTGTTGTTTACCAAGCCGGCATTCAATCTAGGCACTAAGTTAGTAGTCTTTTAAACTATGATTGTAAATCGTATATCAACAGCTTTAATTGCTATAAATAAAAAACTTCAAACTATAAATCACTGATAGGATTTTTTGTTTTATATTTTCACAAACAGCAACTGGCTAATTCCGATCCCACTATATTGAAACTCTTGGTTGTGTTTTTTTTAGTCTTATCCAAGATTTCATCCAAGAAAAAGTTATTCCCATTCTCCTTGAAATGCTTGTATTCTGTGTGGATGGCTCATGAATTTGCATTCTGTAAATTTCTTTCTATTTTCGCTAAAAATGTCATTTAGTAAGTCAAATGTAAGTTAGTGGCATCTATAATTTTAGATAGTTACTCCCGGGCTGAAATATGAGGACCATGTGGGGAAAAATATATTTCTGGTTGAACTGTCCTTTAAACTTTGACTTTTGTAAAATCATAAAAAATTCTTATCATAAGTTTATATGATCTATGAACAACGCGTGAATGAATTTTAAGGGGGTGGGCAGAGTTCCACCCTAAAAATGTTGATCTTTAATCCATTATAGCCTCCAAACTCGTTCCATATTTAATACATCCATACAATTGTATTTAAGTTTTATCTATGCATATTTGTTTAAAATGATAAACATGTCCTCAACTTAAGTTCCCCTATGAATCTCATTCATTTCCAGCACTGGTTACTCCCCAACACTGCGATCGTGAAGTGTGTTAAAGACAGATCTAGAAATAGAAGCTAAACGTGTCTTTTCGTGTCTCTGACAGAAGACGTCGCTGAGATATGTTAACCACAGTGTCTTTCAATATTGAATTATACATTAGATTCGTGTCGAGCTGAATAGCGCTTTATTTCACGTCAACAAAATGATGTTGGTGGAGCTCAAACATGTCCTTTGGCACTTCTGTACCAGATAATTAATATAAATCCAATGAGAAAGACGTAAAAAGAAAGATTTAGTGACGATTGTGACATTGAGGACTGTTTTGTTACGATTTGTCCCTGTCATGCATGCCTGCTGAAGGCGCCTCCTCGCAGGGGGTTGGCATGGCAACCAAGGACAGGAAGTAAATCAGTGCCAGCTGAAAAGTGGTCGCCAAGGAGACGCAGAGCAGAAACTTTGCGGGGCCCATTGACAGCTTGGAGAGAAGGGGCGGGGCTTATTCATTGGGGTAGACGAAGGAAGTGATGTATTTGCAGAAACGCTCATTTGAAGACGGTATGGAAAACAGAATTCATTTACATAAATAGTGCAGCTTCTGAAAGGCGGTTTAGAGTGCAGAATACACCAGATGGTCACTTGTTACGTTGAATGTGCCTGTTCTGGTGCAGAACTACGTTTCAATCGAAGACATCCAGAACATGAAACAAATCAATTGAATAATCAGCTTTGTAGCTTGAGTTGTAAACGGAAGAAAGGTCTCTGCACGGTCACATGTAGACATGTTGTGGCGATTTCACAGTCATAGCTCAGAAATGCGTGTCATAGGTGACATGTCCTAGATTCTGAGTTTTTGAAAATGAGTTAAAAATGACAGATTGGTTGGAATGTTGTTGAAACCTGACCTTCAAATCCGATTGGTTGATAGGAATGTCATTCTAGGGCTAGCAGTGATGTTGATCTAATGGCAGTCAATCCCTACAAGTTGTTATGGGGTGTCATTGACCTCTGGGCTCCGGGAATAAGCGTCACCTTTCACCCCATTAGCAACGATTTTGCCTCTATGTGGTTTTTTTTGTAGCTTGACAGTTAGGATCACCATCCTCTCACTTGTCATTCTCATGTTGCACGGATGAAAAATCCTATGAGTTTGAAAAGACATGTGGGCGAGTAAATGATGACAGGAGAGCTAAATGAACACTTGGTGGTTTCATTGTTTTGTTCAGTTTTTCATTGTTTTTAGAAAAAGTGACATACTGTACGGCTAAAAGATGCTGCCGTTAATGTTTATCACGGCAGTTTTTCAATCACTTCACCGCTAATGTTGTTGCCTTCATTATGCCGGATTTCTAGAGCTTTATTCTCCATTTGTTGATCACTATAAAAGCATCTGTTGTCTGAGTACGTGAGTATTGTATGTGTTTGTATGGCAGAGATTCTAGTTTAAAAGTCATCATCTGGCTGTTTAATAAATATGCATTTTTAGGATCTTAAAGGGATAGTTCAGTCAAAAAGTGAAAAATTTGTCATTTACTTTCATGTCATTTTAAACCTGCATGACTTTCTTTGTTCTGCAGAACACAAAAGAAGATATTTTTAAGAATGTTGGTAACCAAACAACCACGGGAACCATTGACTTGTTTTTGTGTCCATACTATTGAAGTCACTGGGTACCGCCATTTGTTCGATAACCAACATTCTTCAAAATATCTTCTTTGGTGTTCTGCAGAAGAAGTCATACAGGTTTGAAATGATAATAGGGTAGTATGTAAATGATGAGAGAATGTTTATTTTTGGGTTAACTGTCGGAGCCCTTTTTGAGCCTGCAGATGTTGGAACTGAAATGTCGTAAACTCATGAATTCTTTGGAATACAGACTTACGGTTTGTCTCGTTTGAAAAAAGAAAAGTAGCTGATTATTGCAAAAAAAATCAAACACGCAAAAAAATTTAAGGTATGTTGATAGGTTTACTGTAAAAAATATATGAAAAAAGCTTTGATAAAAAAATACATTAAATACGGGTCACAAAAGGATAATAAAAAATCTAAGCGCACTCTTTATTAAAAAGAATCAATTACTCTCCCTACATAAATTATAAAAATGAAAAAAATTAAATCTGTATTCTAGAGTCTTAGACCTTTCCAATGATATATAGTTTGTCTTGATTCGATTAGAAGTTTCATGGACGATATTGACGCAAACTTAGGTGTCCCGTATACGGAACGGTTGACAGTTAACAGGCTTCAGAATCTATGCAGTTCATGTATTACTTTCAACATCCCGTTTGTGAGAATGATATAAAATGCTCTCGTAGGCCTGTCAGGCCGTTTTTCCCCTCAGCTTTCTCCGTAGGCGCCTTTCTACCACTTTCCCTGCCAGTGGATCTCCACCTGGCACCACTGCGGGGGTCTGGACTTGTATAGTGCTAACAGATACAGGCTGCTTTGTTTCTGCAATGCCAAAACCCATTTCCTCGCCGCAGCCTCCAGTTGCGACCGTCTGACGGGGCCCACATACTTTGTTCCGTATCATTTACAAAATATGGGCGCGTGGTGATGGATGCGGTTATTTTTTTCATTTAGTTCTTGAAAAGGAGAGAGTTCTGCAGTGGAAATGCAGAACCCAGTTATGACTCATCATTTCGTCCTATTTTTTGTAGTACTAGGTCTGATATCTTCCTCGCTGCAGAGTTTACAGGATTACAGTGTCCTAAGGAACAGCTTTTTACTTGGTGGTGTTTTTGGAAGCCTTGTTGCTAAGAAAATGAGTCGACCTTTACTCAGGGCTGTGGAACTTGGAATTCTGGGATCTGATCTGATTTAGACCTATGGGGCTGTAGAATAATGGAAACCTTTCAGACATTTTCATCAAATCATTCGGTCAAAACGTTTTCAGATTGGATATCAATAACATCACTGGTCATTGGTTCTCATTTGTCTCATGACCAAATGTCACTGCTTGAATCAAGCAATTGTTTTCCTTTCTGTAAATAATGTTTTGGTCCGTTCATGACACAAACATGATTTGAAAATTGAATTTTAGTAACTTGAATACATTGGTTCAGAATACATAATTTTGAAATACAGAAATTTGTTAATTTATTTTTTGGCAAACAATTCCTAGAAGTAATTTAGGACCCTTAATGGCGTTTTCTAAAATTACTTTCAATAAAGTATATATATACATATATATATATATATATATATTTATATATATATATAAAAAGTTATTTTACCAAGTTTATAATCCTAGTTGTTTAACGTTTCAAGTGATTTTATATATAAATTAATCTTGTTTAAAGGTTAAATCCATAACTTTTTCCTCTATATCACCATATGTGTTTAGAACCTTAAAATGCAGATTACATTACATCTCTACATGGGTTAAAGTCAAATTACGTCAAATTGACATTCATCAGATACAGTAAATTCATTCCATTTTTCATTTGGAAAACCGTACATCCAATCAGATTTCAGATCCAGATCCATTTTGTAATTCTTCATCAGCATATGTATTTGTTATACCAACTATGTTCCGTCCAGCTAGTTTTGTTGCCGTGTGCTGTTGCATGCACATGGTCGTAACATTTGAAGGTTTACGTGGTGATTCTAAAGTCCATCACCTGTTCATCCGACTGTAGATGAATGGCCCCGTGGAGATCTTTCAGTCATGCTTTTCTTTATAGGAACCAACTCCCAGTCTTGTAAACTGATGGCCAAACTATCATAGTTTATTGATGCTATCCAGCATACCTATGAATTTTGCTCCAGCAGCCTTTGGCCTACAGATAAATGAAACATGGCTCAGGGCCTTCATCTTTGTGGTTGAGTAATGTAAAATAATGTTTGTTTTTATACTTTGGGGTTTTAAATTGATATGACATAGTTTTCTTGTTTTTCAATAAAGACTTATCTTTAGAGGTTTTCAGTCAGAGCAGTATCATCTAGGCTTTACCATTCTTCTCTCTTGTGTCAGGACAGTGACATCTATGGCCTTTCTGTCTTTTGGATGCATGTTATTTTCTTCTAACAGCTGAATACAGTAAAAGCAGTATGGCTTCTGACATTTGGTTCTCTTGTGCAGAACTGTGTGATTGCTATAATTGTTCTCACCTCGCTCGGCTCACCACACGATGACAAGCACATAAGCTATTCATGACCGCTCCGTGCAGAAAACCACACAGATGCCATTGTTCCATTGGCTTCCACTTTCATGTCATTTGTGAAAACGAATTTACCTTTTGACAAATCTTCCTTTTCAGGGTTTCCATCTCCTGATCCTCTGCTGTGCCTCCCATCCTGCTAAAGCACCCACTGCCTGCTTTATCCTCTCTTACGGGGACAGAAGTTAAAAAATGTTTTCATTCCATAATCGTATTTTTGTGTTTATCATTTTTTTCATCTAATTCCCTTCCCACACCAAATCCAATTTTGCCCGGCTCATTGTCTTCGAGGTGGCGTGATTTCTGCAAAGCTCGTTTTTTTGTTTCCTCCCTCTCGACTCCTAGATTGCGCTCTGCAATTTTATTAGCGTAAAATTGAATCAGGAAAGATAAACCGGACCCCGCGCTTCACCGCAACCGGCAGGGATGCTCCGGAGTCTTGTTTTAAATATTGGTGCAGTTAAAGCTTTTATCTTTCCTCGTAATTGTTCATTTACACAAGATACATATTAGAATTATCTCGGCATGAAATTCATTTCAATTCATTAAAATGTGCATATCATCTGCGAGTCGTCCTCCTCAAGATCTGCTTTATTTCGTGTTTAGTGGTTCTGTGCAACTTGAGCAGCAGCCCGAAAGACTTAAGGCAGCGTTTGTAGCGGTTTGGCAAGGAAGGAATTGATTGTTATGGCAGTCGGTATTAGGTTAAGACCAGCGCCCTGCAGAGATGAGGAAAAAGTGAGAGAAAGTGAGAGGTGGTGTTAACAGTTTTACAGCAGTGTTTAGCGTTAGACATAAGTGAGGATGTAATAGCCACAGGGAAGAACATCCATGTACAGTACAGCAATACAAAGCCACTAAAGACAGTACACCCAAGAATGAAAATCCCTGACTTCATTTACAGCATTACATTCTGCGTCCGGTCACATTGATTCCTTTACGTATCTCGGAGGAGAGCTGAGGGGTCTTGATTGAGGGATTGATAGGTGGGATACTGCTTTTATTTGTGTCTTCTTTGCTAGAATAAATAAAATGACACACACACAGGAACACTGCAAAAAAGGACTTTCTTACTTAGTCTTTTTGTCTTGTTTTCCAGTAAAAATGTCTAAACATTCTTGAATCAAGAATCATTTTCGTGATGAGCAAAATGACCTAAGAAAATAAGTCTATTTTTTTGTAAGAAATATGAAATTTCTGTAAATATGTGGTTAAAGCAAGCAAAAAACCTGCCAATGGGGTAAGAAAAATAATCTTGAATTAAGGTTTACCTTTTTCTTAGTCACTCAATTCAAGATTCTTTTTCTTACCCCTTTGGCAGATCTTTTACATTTATATTTAGTCATTTAGCAGACAAGTTGGGTAAACAATGGAAGCAATTGGGTCAAAACTTAGGACAACAAAAAGCATAAGAGCAATAAAAACATGTCTCACAAAGCCTACTACAGTGTACAGAGCCAAGTTTAGTTTATCTAAGCTTAAATAAACATGCATTTTTTTTATAATGTAGAAAAGATATAGAAATCAGAAATGATCATTCAGGTGGAGACGGAAGAGATGTGTTATCAGCCGATTCTTAAAGAAGGCGACAGAATCTGATGATCTTGTAGCAGCAGGCAGATCATTCCACACATTTTTGCTTGTATTAAACCACGTATTTACAGAAATGTCATATTTTTTTACTAAAAAACAGACTTATTTTCTTACTGTAGGTCAGTTTGCTCATCAAGAAAATGCTTCTTGATTCAAGAATGTTAAGACATTTTTACTGGAAAGCAAGACAAAAAGACCAAGTAAGAAAGTCATTTTTTGCAGTGTTCCACTGTATCTTCCTGGCTTAAGGAGGGAGAAAACAGGGAAAGCTGAACAATATTGTGGCGTTGCTTTATGTGACTTAGATTGATAGTGCAGTTTGTGTCCAGACACACAAACACACACCCGGAAAAACGAAATGGATATGAAACACAGCCAAGGTCCCCTGCAGTGCATACGTATCAGAAATGTTACGTCTAAGATTCTGTGCCATTGGGCTGTTGGGACTTGTGTAGCTAGATGTGATAGAACATACTGTAGGAGGTTTTGAATGCATAGCAAACAATATAACCACAAATGAATGAATGGAACAACATCTTTAGTCTTTATAATCAAGCGTAATAGTTAAAGGACGTATTGTGTGATTGTACTAGCGTATTTAACTATATCAACATTTAGATTGTATCTTTGTTTTGAATACAGACTTTTAGTAGTTTTCAATAATGTATCTTGTTGTTATTTACAAAGCATTTTGCAGTCAACTCAAGCTGATTTCTAGTGTTATGTCTTTTATATCATTGATTTGTTTCAGTAATAATGAGCTCCATTTATAACTATGGCAAACCGTGATATCTGGTGATCTTAACCTTATGTTTTCTTTCTCTTCTTCAGTTTGGCCTAACAAAACACGTCACAAAGAGTGGAGAACCTGTCAGCGAATTATGAATGATAAACAAGATGACCTCCTCCCTGACGCAGCAGACGATGAGAGGTCCTAGGTGGAACCGGGCCGTGTCCGACCCGTTATTTGTGCTGTTGCTGGCCCTGCAGCTTCTGGTGGTGGCTGGCCTGGTACGAGCGCAGACCTGCCCTTCCGTCTGCTCTTGTAGCAACCAGTTCAGCAAGGTCATCTGTACGCGCCGTGGCCTTCGAGATGTTCCCGATGGTATTTCCACCAACACGAGGTACCTGAACCTTCAAGAAAACCTCATTCAGGTGATCAAGGTTGACAGCTTTAAGCATCTGCGACACTTGGAGATACTTCAGCTCAGCAAAAACCATATCCGCAACATTGAAATCGGAGCCTTCAATGGCTTGGCCAACCTCAACACGCTGGAGCTCTTTGATAATCGGCTGACCACAATCCCTAATGGAGCTTTTGAGTACCTTTCCAAACTCAAGGAGCTTTGGTTGAGGAATAACCCTATTGAAAGTATACCCTCCTACGCATTCAATCGCGTAACCTCACTGCGAAGGCTGGACTTGGGTGAGCTGAAGAGGCTCTCGTATATCTCCGAAGGTGCTTTCGAAGGCCTCAGCAACCTGCGATATCTAAACCTGGGTATGTGCAACTTGAAAGAGATTCCTAACCTTATTCCCCTAGCCCGGTTGGATGAGTTGGAGATGTCAGGAAACCAGCTCTCCATAATCAGGCCAGGATCCTTTAAAGGCCTCGTTCACCTACAGAAACTGTGGATGATGCATGCTCAGATCCAGACGATTGAGAGAAATGCCTTTGACGACCTTCAGTCCCTCGTGGAGCTCAATTTGGCCCACAATAACCTCACCCTTTTGCCCCATGACCTCTTCACACCGCTACATCACCTGGAGAGGGTACACTTACACCACAACCCCTGGAACTGCAATTGTGACATCCTGTGGCTTAGTTGGTGGCTGAAAGAAATGGTGCCGGCCAACACCAGTTGCTGCGCTCGCTGTTCTTCGCCCACCAGTCACAAGGGGCGCTACATTGGTGAACTGGACCAGAACTATTTCCATTGTTATGCACCTGTGATCGTGGAGCCCCCAGCCGATCTGAACGTGACCGAGGGCATGGCAGCGGAATTGAAATGTCGAGCAAATTCTTTGACCTCAGTCAGCTGGATCACACCCAACGGGTCCATCATGACACATGGGGCGTACAAGATCCGCATTTCTGTGCTCAACGACGGGACGTTAAACTTCACCAATGTTACCATGCAGGACACAGGGACTTACACGTGTATGGTGAGCAACTCCGCAGGCAACACGACAGCCTCAGCCATACTCAACGTGTCCACAACAGAAAACAGTGGCGTCAGTTATTTCACTACAGTTACAGTCGAGACCACGGAATCGTCACATGAGGAGGGCCAACCAACGGTGCAGCCGAGAGGAGGTCCCACCCCCTCATCTGGAATTTGGGAGACCTCACCGCCTTCCTTCACCACCACCACCACTACAGCGCGGACTCAGCTGTCCACCAAGGCCACCGAAAAGACCTACACCATCCCCGTCACAGCCCTGAGCGACGGTTCCCTCCACACTCTGGATGAGGTGATGAAGACCACCAAGATCATCATCGGCTGCTTTGTGGCCATCACGCTGATGGCGGCTGTCATGCTGATCATATTTTATAAAATGCGCAAACAACATCACCAGCAGAACCACCATGCACCGACACGAACCATCGAGATCATCAACGTAGACGAGGACTGTGTAACCGGTGGACCTACCATGCCGCCACTTGAGCATGAGCATCTGAATCATTACAATGCCTACAAGACTGTGTACAACCACGCCTCCACCATCAATTCCATACATAGCTCCGCCCATGAACCTTTGCTAATTCGGGCCAGTTCAAAAGACAATGTACAAGAGACCCAGATCTGAACTGCTTTTCGTAATGGGAATAACAAGAAAAAGAGCTCTAAAGCGAACTTTTAAAAGAACACGGTGCGTGACGTATGGATTTTGAAAATTGTTTGAACAAAGACACGACAAACCGATGCAAGACGTACATGAGGAATCTTGGTAAATAACCAATAGACATTAAGAGTGAGTGTATGTCAACAGTTTCAAAAGTGTCTTTACATAACAGAAGTTATTTATTTAAGGAAAAAACACTATTGTGATTTAATCGAGAAAAGATGTAATCTGCAATTATTTTTCCAGTAATTATTTCTCCATGTTTTTAAAACGTTGTTTGGGTTGTTGGTTTACTAATCTCTGTTACAGTCCACTGTTCTATGTGAGGACCCACTTATGTCATTTGCAGCTAATTCGAAATCTCACCATTGGATAGCAGTCTGAACTGTTAAGTATCAATACTTTGGCAGGTTATACACCTTTTAATGCCAAACCCAATAACTGGATGATAAGAGATCATCTAGTAATTCTGTAAATCTATATCGACCAGAAATAATAATATTTATCTGAAACCGCCCTTTAACTTTCATCCAACCATTTCATCATTAACCTTAATTCAACCATATTATAATATTTAATTATTGGCTCATGTAATGCAGATTTGGCTTCTTCACTCTAAAATTGGAAACAAGGAGCCCTGCCTACATGTGTCCACATTTAAAATAAATATGTTCATGTATTTATATTTCCAAACAGAAGCTTCACTCATGTTGTAAAGATGCTACATGATGCCATAGAGGAACCAAAAATGGCAGAATCTTTAGTTGCACCTTTATTTTAGTAAAAGCATGGTAAAAGCATAAAAACGGTTGTACATTTTTCCATTTCAATCTGTTTTCGGTCTGTTTTGTTTTCCATATATTTGTTTCCTTCATTTTGCACTGTCCATCTCCTCAGGCACAATTCTTTTAAAACTTTTAAACACACTTTCACTCCCAAGTCACATTCAATCACTTTTATTTATTTTCCGCACAGACGGAGAACGATACATCCATCTTCAGCTTACACATGCAGTAGTCAAGAAGCCTTTGGCTGCGGGCGGAATGACTTGACGTTATGAATTAATTTATGAAATCAAAATGGCCTTAGACGGTCACTATAGAAACCAGTGACCTTGGACGGGATGGGTGTAGCCGACAGACATTGGCTTGACACTT
Organism: Triplophysa dalaica; assembly: GCF_015846415.1. Lineage (NCBI taxonomy): Eukaryota > Metazoa > Chordata > Actinopteri > Cypriniformes > Nemacheilidae > Triplophysa > Triplophysa dalaica. The sequence continues at coordinate 4,055,030 of NC_079565.1, read as the reverse complement.
TCAATGCATTCAGAGTCAAATTAGAGAGCAGGTCCGGGCGAAAGAGCCAGGGCGGATTCATTTGAAGTGTATCATTTAGTCCATGAAGCAATTTAGAGGGCTATAGGTAATTTGAATTAAACCAATATACCGGTGACATTTTCATTCAGATTCGTAGCGTTTTCATGTGGCCGTTATTAATTCAAAGCGCACATAATCCTCACATAAAGACATTCTTTTGTTTCTGGAACATGCAATTGTAAAGCAGATTTGATACCAGCTTTTCATGTCATGCTTAGATGGCACACCACATGCACTTTGGTTTTCAAGAATTGTTGCAGTTATGCTCCATAGGCTTTGCTAAATCAAATCATCACAAAAAACTTATTGAGTTCACCTCATGCCCAAGCAAAGGCCATCTGGTACATTGTATGATCAAGACATCAAAGCAAGCAAAAAAGACTGTTGTTCATCTGAATATGCTGCTCTAATGAATTTTTATGCATCAATTTGTTTTTCACATTTAATTTTGTTTACTCACTGAAATTGATGTCAATCCAAGCAAATTCATTACAGGTAAAAATGATTCTTATAGACACTCCAGTTTAGCACAAAAGTAAACCAAGTCATTGAGTTGATTGATATTTTTTATTATGTTTAATTAAATTTGTTGGTTGGCTGATTTGGATCAATGTCCTGAAATTATGGGTAACAGTCCTTTCAGTATGATAATATGGTTATTTCTGTCACTGGTTTTTTATTTTACAGCTTTTTGTGAGGTTTCTTTTTGGACGTTCGTTCTGTCTCATGTAAAACCCATCTGTGTTTTTCGTTTTGGTTTAGGAGGAACGAGATACTTTGGGCTCGGTTCCACGTAAGCTCTTTCTTTTCGTCTCGGAGGGGGAATGCTGTTCTAGTGGTAGATTTCTATAAAAATACATTTTGAAAATAAAACAAAAAATCAAAACAAAAACTTTTTAAAGTTTAATTTTACATGTGCCAACCTGTTATAAAAGATTTAAAAAAGAGAGAAAGAGAGAGGGACATGCTGTAAAGATGGCTGAATTGATTTTCATGTAAACATAATTTCATGACCTTTAAAAACAGATGGAGATCGATTATAGAAATCAGAGTTTGTAGTTCATACACAAGTTAAGGTTACAAATAAACTATCATTGTCTTTTCGCTATCGTCTCCTTGCTCTCCTTTCCGAGCTCTGTGTTGCTTTTGTGTGTTTTTGAGAAAATTTATTCACATGCATGAATATGAATTCAAATAGCGTTCTTTCAATCATCACAGTGCACAAACGGGAAAAACATGTAGTGGTTCCTATTGTCAAAAAATATTCAGCTCAAATATGTGTCACGGCAATTTGATGCCAATTTCCAGGGTTCAGCTGCCAGAATCATTGTGCTATTTTTACATTTGTTTTCCTGATGGTTACTGTATTTGTCAGCATAAACCATAAATGGAAGCAGCTTCATGCAAAAACAAAGTTCTTAGTGACATCACAGAAATACCCAGAACACTTTTGCAGGTGTACCACTAAACAATCTGTGCAGTCAATGAAGTCAACCTCACTCTGTTAATGTGACCCGACCTGACCGGTGCTGTAAATTTACAACCTAAACCCTGTTTTTATTTATTTTCCAGCCATATGTTGATATAATGTCTTTATTATACATAATCCTTCATTACAAACCCCAATATACTTGAATACTGGGTTGGTCATGTGATTTTAATATGGCAGCCCCCATGAGGTGGGACCACCCTTACGTAGAATAAAACTCAACATTAAAGAGTTTGTTTCATGCGAGTGTATCATCACACAAAAGTACTAATCATTTTTGTAAGTTTTTTATGAAAACAATATGTTTCAGTTCATAAAAAAGCCTCTTTTGAGTTTAAAAAAGGACTAGAGATGAATTTCTGATCTGGAACAGCTGGATGTTGTTCACGTTGAGCTTTGAATGCCTTTCAGCCTCGTTTCATATGTCAGAGAGCACAGCACGCTTTCCTCTCAACCACCTGTGAAACCAAACCCTGCTCGCCAACCGCCATATGTTTACTTCTGCCCAACGGTTTTAATGTATGTAATTGAAATATTTCAGAGAGAAGAAGCGCCTGCTTGGATCGATGTCAAAATGTGTTGAGATTACTTTGTATGCTTGTTTATTATTGTAGCACTCGCACTATTTTAATAGACAGTCTAAACAGAGTAACATACATATCCTCATTTCTGTTTCTATTTAATTTAGCACTATTTGTTTTTTATTGATGTGTATCTGCTTTCAGTATGCCAACACTTTATTAGCAAAAACTCTTAGAGCATTGAAATAACAAGTTTTGAGTTTGATACCAGGAAACACTCTTGTGCTACTGATAAAAGACTGAATGCACTTTAAATGTTAATTAAAAAAGCTTGTTTTTTTTCAATAGTGATTTCAGATTTAATAGTGGTTTCAGATCCCACACTGAAAATCATTATTGTACCACAATATATTTTTTAAAGATCTCTCAGTGGTTGTCATAGAATCACCCCGATATCACATATGACATTACAGCAATGTCTCATAAATGATATATTTTTTTTTACAAATTTACGGCTTTTTACAGTATGCAGTATGTGTCCCTATGTATTTTATACCCCTGCTGGGTTGGACATGGTTGCTTGTATCCTGTGTTTCTTTTACCCTCAGTTCAACTTCCACTGTTGATGTCATAGCTTTGATAAACTGTTCTGTGGCCTCCCGTTTAAGACTAATTATAGAGTTGAAGGCCGGTTCAAAGAGGTTTGCTCTTAAAACGCTGACCCACGGTGTTGAAGGAATATGAGTTCTGGTTTTCTGCCAACCCTTTGTGCCGCTGTTGACCTCATTATTAATAGATTTTTGTTAAATATATATCTATTTTGAAGATTTAATCTAAGCTGGGAGGTGAACCTAACAACAACATGCCCATGCCACATCAATCCAAGAATCAAATGAAAATTTAAAATAACTTTTTAATGGTATCTTTTAATCCTAATGTTAGGAAATGGTCCAAAAAAGTATTTTTCAGCTAAATGTATTTTTTCTTTACATCCTTTTAGGGTGAAATGCGATCGGCTTTCGGAGAATAAGAGCATTCATTGGATGCTGAAGAGATGTGTTTCTTAAAAAGAAAAGAATGCATCCATTGCTTTCCATATGAATGTATTTTTCCCTCAAGAGATGCAGCAGGAGTGGGAGACAACATGGCTTTAAGGAAAGAAGATTCTGTGGGCACATTTTTTACTTGTCTTAATTGCTATTCCCCGGGATGTTGTTCAGCTCAATGGTTTATTGACTGGGAAAGGATTGACACATTTGTGCATTCAAATCTTTGCATTTCATTAACAATGTCAAGCGGCGGCGGAGAAAAAAGTAATTTCTGCGAAGACAACAGGCAGATTCACACAGAGCCGCGCAATTCACTCGACGGCAATTAACTGCGTTTTTCGTTTTGATTAAAATTCGTCATGTGCCCTTTGTAGTCCTCTGTACTTTGCATGTTATTGTTTTCCCAACACCTCCCTGGAGTTTTTGTCTTTAGCGCTCAACATCTGCCCTGTCTGTGAACTTCTGCACCGCATCCTAGCTTTCATCTCCCTGATGTGCCCTTAATGCTACTTTATGCTGAATAGCTGCATGAAAAGAAATCAGAAATAGGGAAACGCTTCTCCCTGGACACCTTTTGTGGAAAATGTCTGTTTGTGTTTGCTGAGGGCGGTTTTAAAATGCTCTAGGGTGGAATGGCTGATAGTAGCGCTGAGAAATCCTGGGTTTGTTTTGTGGTTCTAGGTCATGTTTTGTGTTTTAATGGTGTTGTTGAAATGAGGACGCATATGTTCTGGGAAATTGGATCGCATTTGTCCACACAACCTGTGACCCAATCACATGTAGGCCCGGGTCAACCCAAATGAACAGCTTAGGGACCTTATTAATGACTCATCTGAGAACAGAAAACATCTTACCTCAATAAAATGAATGTAATAAATACTACCAAATCAAAACCAAAGTAGACATAAAATATTGATGTTGAAACAATTTGATCATTTTTAACATCATTTATCATCTTGTTGTTTCCAAGAGTGATGTGAAGAGCGTACATTTGCAGAATATTTACTTTTATCAAACTAAACCATCGAATTATGGATTTGTTAAGGTGTTTATTTGGCAAAATTATTTAGCAAAAAAAATCGAAATTACAGCGTATCGCTTGTTTGGCTTTTATTCTAATATACAAAATGTGTATAGAAAAACAAAAGCTTATAGGAAATAAAGCATACATTGACTACAGTTTTATCATTTTGATGATCCTCTCTTGTTTTTGAATACGACAATTGTTCTTTTAGGCTTTGACTGGCTTTGCGAATGTTTTATAATGTTTTGCAAAGCCTCCATGAAGAAATAGTTTAAAATGATCAAATTATTTATTCACCCTCAAATCATTCAATTCCTGATTATGACTCTTTTACGGAAGATAAAAGAAAATATTTTGTGAAATGTTTGCTTTCGTGTCTTACAAAGAAAATCAATGGGGGCTGATGTTGTTTGGTCACCAACGCTCCTCCAAATATCTTATTTATGTTCTGGAGAAGAAAGTAAGTCATGCCAGTTTAGTATGATATGATGAATTGATTTTCGTTTTGGGAGAACCATCCCTTCTCAGAGCTTGAGGTTCACACTCCAAGTGCAACTATCCAACACACACACCTTTTAAAAAACATGTCTGAATAAAGGACTAAGATGGAAATTTAACAAAGTTGGACGTCACCTTTGGCCACTACAATACATCCCTGCCGTGGGCTTTAATGGACCGATTTTGGTCACAGTCCATCCATAGCCGACATAATCCCGTTCTTATATTTACATGAATGATTTGTGTTTTAATTACATCAGCTTCCTCTCTGCGTCACATGTGTTAATCACTCCTCGGCTTTAATCAGATCGATTAATCTCGCACGCAATTAACAGCAATGTGTTGCTCCCTAAGGTAAAACAAATGTCTTGCGCCATCATCACTCCCAAGAACGTGTATGTTTGTGCTTTGCTCTCAATTTTCTTCTTTTGCAGCCTTCCGGACTGACAACTAAATATTTGGCGTTGGGCACGGATCAGGATGGCTTTTGCAGGAATTCTAGTTTGGTTCTTTTCTCTCTTCATTAAGAGACAGGTAATTAGTTTATTCCAGACTGAGCGTGAGATGCGAGAATAATTAGTTCCATCTAATCATGTGGAAAAGTGCTGGAATGGATCCACGGCTCTGATCCATCAGCAAACATTCCAGAGACAAACGGCGTGATGAACGGATGTAATTGGTCGATTTTAGACCGACAGGATTTCCCATGTGTGGAGTCCGGCTTTGGCAACTCATACGTTACGTGACCATATTCATATTCCACGGGGAGTTTTGACAGTCTGAAGACACAGATGAGAAGCTTTTTATTCTTTTAACTTGTGATAAATTAGTCTGCTTTTATTTTTCTAGCCTTGTGTTGACAGATTGTATAAAGTTGATTCTACAGTTTATTCGACCCAAGAATACCCTCTTAGAAAACAAGTGGCCACTTCAACAAGTAAAGTGACCAATTACAGGTGGATTTTCCCTCGAAACATTTAGGCGTACACATAAACCAGCACATGCAGCGTAAAAGCTTTTTGAAGTAAATTAATATCACAATTTCGAAAATATTTGTCTCTTGTCAAGATTTAGCCTAACAACGTCAACACTGTTGAGTATGCGTCTCAGAAGCATAGCTTCTCAGTGTTACAGGCCATCTTGTTAAAAAAATGGTTTCCTCACGGCCAATAAAAACCTTTGCACCCACATGCCCAGGAATTACATGGAAATCCTTCAATCTGATTGGACGGTTCGCCATTCGCCACATTCCAGATGGGCTTTATACTGTCACACCAACATGACGTGTCTCATTTGTAGAGCTTTTGAAGCTCTCCAGACAATTTACCGTCAGTTATGATTCCGGTTAATAATATTTTGTAATTAGACGACTGGGAAACACAAAGCGTTTTTCTTTTTATGAGCCAAGACCGCTTTCAGCGTGTTTAATGACTTCCACGGTAAATAGTCTATTGCCTTCACGCACTCTGACAAATCCCCCCGAAGCATTTGCTTTCAGACCGTCACACGGTCATAAATTTTTGGTTCCACTTCATATCCCGCTTCAATGTAGTCCGCCGCTTGTAATAATGGCTGTAACAGAATCTATGTGCCAACGTTCAGGATTCAGAAAGGCTCTGTCTCAGGTTAGGAGTTATGAGAATGGCGATTTTTCAAATATACATCGCTGAAATAAAACTCCCTGTGATTATACATCAACAACAACAGCATGCAGAATCTGCATTTCATTCTCAGCCACACAATAGGAAGCAGAAGTAATATCTGGGTTTATATTAACAATTTTCTTGCGAACATGGATCAGCACATGTATTTCCTTAATCCAATTTGTCTGCTGCTCGATTCTATCCAGGAGCCGAGCAGATCAGGAGGAAATTCGAGGGCACGAAAGAGCTTCCTCGAACCATCTGCAGCCATCTGCTCTCCGGCACAGACCTCACATAGCAACAGACCTCTAGCAGAGTACAAACGTCAGTTACATTCGCAAGCCCGTCTGTGTTCTGAATATTAGTGAGTACACAGTATAATTAAATTAATCAATTTTTGACTTCTGAGTCCTGGAGCTTGTTCATGGAGACATGAGAATATAAACATTTGTCACATTCATTTATAACACTAATCACAATGTTGTGCAGTGCAGTTATTTTTGCATTTATAATATCTATGTATTTTTATATTAATATATTATATGCGCCCATATACTCTACATGTATATTGTTGTACATACACAATTTTAACGGCAATTTATTTATTAACAGTTGCTTCAAAAATAAAAGTTTACAAATCTTCTTTCTTATTTATAGGTGACCTGTTCTTCTTTAGAAGTACTTCTTTATTATTCTCAAGGTGAGTGCTTGAGTTTACCTCTGTCTGTTGGGGGTGTTTGATGAGGCCACTTGTCGGGGGTCCCGCTGTTAGCGACACAAGAGCATTTAGTCATCGTAGACAAGCAGACAGCTGGGGTTGGACAGCAGGACCCTGTTGCTAGATTAATATCTCTCTCAAGATCTACCTTCAGGCCCAGAGGTGTCTCAAAGAGAAGAGCTGATTCAACTATCCGGCCTGTTGCCTGATTTAGGGCCATTTTATTGATACATCAGAGCAGCTTAAACTACAATGGCATTTAATAAGACGTGCACGTTTTTTAAGCGGTCCCATCTGGGATATTTTATTCAAAGCATCTTTTTTCTTGTTTTATGTGCATAAAGCATATAGCTTCAGCTTTTAAGATGATAATAATATAAAGGGAAGGGTCACCTCCCCATTTTCTGCAAGTATTGAAAAAGTGAATATTTTGAGGTGATAACCAAGATAAGTAAGTACAAGCATTCATGAAGGGGATCTGTACAAAATAAGTGAAGAAATAGGGCAATGAATTCATTTGAAAAGAGTTGAGTTTCATAGCTCTCTCTCTCTCTCTCTCTCTCTCTCTCTCTGTCTCTCTCTCTCCTTACAGCATTTGTTTGAGCCTCATGGGGGAAGCAGAGTAATTGTTTTAGGAACACAACCATCGCACAGCTCAGTGCAGGTGTACTGTACCGGCAGAGCATCTCTGTTTTACTTTTTCAGGGTGCAAGTGCAATTCCTAGAGCACTTGGTGTCATGCACAAGGTACTGTAAGACATGACCAATGAACCTTTACATGAATGACACTGGAGCATGACACACAATCCTTTTTGTAAGCTCATACAGTATGAGCCCTGTTTCCTTGTCCCAGCCAATCAATCCAAAAATCTTTTATTAAGAAAATTGTATTTTCACTAATTTAATTTAATTCGATTTCATCAAGCATTTTAGGCCAAAGGCAGACGATTATTCTTTAAGTCAGTGGACTAAAAAGATACAATAGGGCTAAAAAGGAAATGGCAATCATGTGAATGATTAATAATAAAAAATTGCACTCAGAATTAACCAAATGACAAGCATTTCATAACACAACAAGGTTAATAGATCCTTTTTCGGACATTAAAGGGATAGTTCACCCAAAAATGAAAATTTTGTCATCGTTTACTCCCCCTCAAGTTGTTCTAAACCTGTATAAATGTATTTGTTATGCTCAACACAAAGGAAGATATTTGGAAGAATGTCAGTAACCAAACAGATCTCATCCCCCATTTACTTTACCATAGTAAGGAAAATCAATATTATGATATCATTGGAGGATGATATCTGTTTGGTTACTGACATTCTTTCAAATATCTTCCTTCATATTGAGCAGAACAAAGACATTTATACAGGTTTGGAACAACTTGAAGGGGTGTAAATGATGGCAGAATATTTTTTCAGGTGAACTATCCCTTAAATCTGCATTAGGTTTACTTCAAAATTCTACTTGCTCAACTGAAACTACCCACAGTTTAAGAAAAATCCATATACAAAGATGTTTAGTTGTTTACATAATTTATCTTATGTGTTCTTGAACGTTTAAGTTGGACACTTCCTGCTTTTGACCTTTAAGGTGGTCACTTCATTTCACTGTCTGTGGATAATTAAACTTAATCAATATCAACAGGAGGAAAAACAGGAAGCAGGCTCTTCTATTAAACACCGTCAGCGAGTTGGAGAACGTCACGGTGCTTAATCATCTCTGGCTCCATCTGTCTTCAGATAACGCCACGTTTATTGATCTGTGTCTGCTGTCCACCGCAAAGCTGTGCGAAATTAATCTGAATCCAAATCGATGCATAATAAGCCTGTACGCCAAATCACACGATGGCTAATGATAAATATAACAATCTTCCATCAAAAAACAACTCACGGGCATCAACGAAATAAACAGCTGAATACCGCTGCCTACCCTCACCACTGAGCAATTAAACCCGCTCGATAACTCCATTTGGGCAAACAGGAAGTGAGCTAGTCTTTTAACATCATCATCGAACATCTGAAAAAGGGATCATGACTCTAATAATTATTTCAAGCTTCATTTGACCTCATTCAACGCTGTGTTTATTGATTTCTCAACAAAATATTATGTACAGCCAAAACAAAGATGGGTCCATTTGGCATCTTATATGATGCATAACTTTCGTAAATATCAATAGTCTCATTTGTGTATTTTTCAGTGTGATAATTATTGGCCCTTGCTAAAGTAAGCCTTTACTTTGATTTATTATTTCAAAATTTCTATGTCTTGTGTACAGATGGGAATTATATCGCTATAGAGGAAAAATGATGCGCTATAACTTTTACAAGTGATTTTAACAGGAAGATGATAAACCAGATCAAATAATCCCATAGATCTGAAATTGAAGGTGGCTTCAGACTGTAAGAGACCACCTTATACCTAATACATTTCAAATACATCATAGCAACACCCTGGCAACCACTCTCAGTGTGTCTATGCTTTTTTGTTTACTTGGGCTTGACATCTAGCGCTTTATTATGTATTCACATATAACTATTTAAAAAAAATTGGATTTTTTATGGTCAAGTGTGCATGAATTTTGTGGTGTAAATGTTTATTGTGGTCTTAAAGGGATAGTTCAGCCCAAAACTCTAATTTGCTGTTTATTTACGCACCCTCAGGCCATGCATGATGTAGGTGACATTTTTTCTTGAGTAGAACCATAAAGAAGATTGTTTGTTGAATCCGCAGCCCTGTCTGCTTCATATAATGGGAGTAAATGGGGTCTGCCGTTTGAAGAGTTCATAAATCACAAAATTCCAAACAGCGGCTCCTGGCGACATGTTGACGTTTCATGAAGCGGATCGTTTGATATTTTCATAAAACTGAACGTCATTTTTAATAATATTAGCCATAATGTGCAGCCTCTGCACACAATCTTAACATTCTTCTTATAGTATTTGATGGCAGATGCCATACCAACGTCTGGTACGTATAGCGCCACCTGCAGAAAGGGAATGTTGAGGCTGTACAGTATGGCTAATATTATTAAAAATGATGTTCAAATTTATGAAAATATCAAGCTAGTCACTTCACGAAACGTCAACATGTCGCCAGGAGCCGCTTTTTGGAACTCTTAGAACAGTAGACCTCATATACTCCCATTATACAGATTTACCAAACAATCTTCTTTATGGTTCCACTCAAGAAAAAATGTCCCCTTTATCTCGGATGGCCTGAGGGTGAGTACATAAACGGCAAATTGGAGTTTTTGGCTGAACTATCCCTTTAAAGTATGTGGTTACGATAGACACTATAACATGTTGAAATTACAGTATTTGACCAGTAGTGTAAAGTTAAGCGCATAGTGGCAGGCCATATTATAACATGTAAAAATTGTAGCATCATTTCCAATGACTGGCATTCAAAAATTGCGTAAACGTTTATGAGGTAATCAACTTCCCTTTCATCTCAATGCAATCGTAATACTTCATGAACCATGTAAGGTTTCTGTAGGAAAGAGCTAAATGTCAGCGCCCACTTGACTTGATATCCACTATCAATTCCAACAGGGTTGAGAAATCCTATCACAAAACCCATCTCGATGGAACGGACTCCCTCCCGCCCCCTCCCCGCAGCGGCCTGTGAAAAACACTCCATTGGTATTGGATTAAGGAAAGCGGCCAAAACAGCAATGAACAAACCCCAGCACCTCTTGAGAGGATTACATGTATTGACATTTTGACATTTGTATACACAAATTATATCCACGTTTCAGAGAATTGAAATGTCTCTCTGGCTGCCAAATTCAGGTTGAGGGGTTGGGCCAGCTGCGGCCTTGACTGACAGATGAATTTTCCTCAGTTTCCACAGCGACATGAATTCCCAGTCAAAGTCAAATGGAAATGATGTGTGTAAATGATGTTTACAGAATATTTCCTAAAAGTAAACAGCCGTAAAATGAATCAAAATGGCTCTGGTCGCAATGTGGCTTTTTGAAAGTTTGTATTCAATCACTTAAACATAATACAAATTACCAAGATAATTGCCTGCATAAAAACAATAAATCTTTCATGAAATCCTTTTAAAATAGTGTTTTTGTGAAGAAATCTGAGACCAAAAGGCTCCAATTCCTTATCATAACTCGTCATTATTATTGTATAAAGTGTTCTGTTTATGTGCTTTGATCATTTCCCACGATGCCATGTTTTCTATTTGCTTCCCTTTTCTACATTTTTTGGACCGAGCCACAGCTGTCTTCATAGCTGTGAAGGCTGTCCCCAGCTGCAAAGCTGCACGCAAAAAATAACTCCACGGTCTTCCATTTGTGCTGGAATATGTTTTATTTCTCTCAAGAAAACAAGCACATTATTTACTAATTCATTAGCCAGTTAAGCACATTTCTGTGTTTTAAGTGAATGTGCCGAAGTGAACGGCGGATGTGAATGTTTGTGGTATGGTTTGGAGCACTAGATTCCTCCTCATTTTATCCCAGGAGACATGCATTATTTATTCACAGAGCTCATAACTGAAGACCAGGAGTCATATCCATAACCAATTCCATATGTTCACCTCCTCCCCTATGCTTTCTGATATCTAAGTCACCAAAGGAAATCTCTATTACAGGATGTGTGCATATTGTTCTGCAAACATTTCTGACCTCATCTCTGCTATGTGACAATATTGTATGTAAACACGTCAAGTCCTGTGTCTACAAGATAAACAGATATGTAGGTAGATCTATCTTGACGGTCCCTTAAGAGATAAAAATTGTAACAGCAGATATCATTTGTAAGTCATGGTTTGCAATACTCTAGAATATTGTCTTCTACTGCTTTTTCTTTTGCCAGACTGGGTCTAGTTGTCACAGGACACCCTATATCACGTTTTGAGTCAAAAATTTCACAAAAAAGATCTTGCCAGACTCAAATATAAATCTTTTTTTACAGAAGCTTAAAGATTTTTGGTCAACAAATATAGCAAATTACACCAGTAACATCTTTACGTACAAAAGAAATGTGTCCATTGTATGTTCTCCTTACCAAGTTAAAGTGATAGTTCACCCGAAAATGAAAATTTGGTCATCATTCACTCATCCTCATGAAATTTCAAACCTGCAGGATTTTATTTCTTCCTCAGAACACAAAAGAAGATGTTTTGAGAATTTTGTTAACAGACACTCATTCTCTTGATTTGGTTTGTGTCTCCATACAATAGAAGTGAATGGGTGCCGGGGCTGTTCGGTTATCGACTTTCTTCAAATATTTTCTTTTTTGTTCTGTAGAAGAAAGAAAGTCATACAGGTTTGAAATGACAAGAGAATTTTCATTTTTGGGTGAACTATCACTTTAGGAAAAACCTCTTTTCTGCTGAGATAAGCTTGTAGCCTGTTAACTGTCACCCGTTCCGTATACGGGACACCTAAGTTTTTGTCAATATTGTGCATGCAATTTCAAATCGAATCATGACAAACTATATATCATTGGAAAGGTCTCAGACTCTAGAATACAGATTTCCTTAATGTTTTTTTTTAATAATGTATGTACAGTAATTGATTCTTTTTTTTAAAGAGTGTGCTTAGATTTTTGTTATCCTTTTGCGACACGTATTTTTTAATGTATTTTTTAATCAACGAAATTATATTATATATAGTATTTTTTACAATAAACCTAACAACATAATTTACATTTGTTTTGTGTGTGTGTGATTTTTGTTGTTGTTGTTGCAATAATCAGCTACTTTTCATTTTTCAAACGAGACCAACCGTAAGTCTGTATTCCAAAGAATTCGTGAGTTACCGTTTAGTACCAACATGCGTTTTCATGTGTGGGCTCAAAAAGGGCTCCGACAGTTGACAGGTTTAATAATAGAAATTGCCATGCCAACTTGCTACAAACAAAAGCTGGCAAGATTTGCCCCACCTTCTTCTGATCGGTCCCATGCTGGAACTGTTATTGATGAGCTGTGCTGCGCGTAAAAGTTGAAATTCACTTATGTGCAAAACGTTGTAATAGACATGATACGTAGGTTCGGTCAAACAGATCTGTCTTGTGCGTGTTTGCATTGAAAAGCAATGAAAAAGAAACACAGCGCAATGGAAAAATGTGTTTCCAGTGAACCACCTTAATTCCATTAATATTAGGTCTTATTACATCAATAGTTTATACTGCTCTTGGACTCAAACTGTTCCACCAAACAAAAACACTTTGAAAGGGTCCAATCATACTATGGATGTCCTAGAGAGCTCATTTGAAAACCAGAGGTTCAGACAAAGAATTAAAAAAAGAAAGCAACAGCTTGGATTCAGTTTGTGTGAATTTATTTAAAAAAAATCAAGATTTAAACAGCTTAACATAATTCAATCCCAATTTCTTTTCTTCTCCCCAGCCTACAACAATTATGCAAATCCTGTTACGACTGTTGTAGAGAAACAAGCAAGCTGAAAAGAAAACTATGTAATCTTCACCCCATTTCATTTTGGCCTATTACACAGGGCTAACCAATCGAAATAAGCTTTGCATCATCTCACGAAACTCAAGAGAAGGGATGCAAATGGTACATTACATGATTCTGAGCAGGGTGTTTATTGCGTCTTGTGGCATCAGAATACACTGGTGACATGCATCGACTGCAGTTATCCAAGATGGCAAGGAACGCACCGTCAGGGGGCCATGAAAGTCGATACATTTCAGAGAGGATATGAAAGCATGTCTGATCTATTCTTCATAGCAAAGCATTGAATCAGCACCTTCCCTGGTGCGTATTATGGGCAGCAGAGTGCGGAAAACAATACAGGAAAGGGGACGGGAATGATATAAATGAATCAGAGAATGAATATGATTTGTCTAGTGCTAGATGCTCTTGTGAGTTTAATTTGCATGAGTAGTGTGTTTTGTTTGTCCCCCCAAGCGTGATAGATTGCACCCTGGACTCTGAAGGAATTAAATGCATCAGCTAATTGCTAAGTGCCATAAGGCCAAGAGACCCTATAGTTAAGTCTGCACATGGTCCAGGCATTTTGTGCTTAGGCTACACTGTTGGCAATACACAATTTGACAAATTGTCAATTTTGTTTTTTATTTTTTAATGTTTCATGTGGCAGTTATTTACAGGGGATTTTGTTGGTGTTGCCAGCAAACAATTTATCTTTATTGGCTTCAATGAAATAATAAAATTAAAAAGGGGGAAAATTTATATTAATTATTTTAAACATTGATTTTGATACAAAGGCGCTTTTTGTAAATTCTCTAAAACTGCCTTTATTGTTACACTATACTGTTCATTACATGAATACAAGATAAAAAGAGAAGCTATGTATGTTTCTTGGAGAATAATGAATGATCCAAATACAATACTATTGTCTTTATTCATAGATTTTATGTTCACAAATGTAAATTTTCCTGTATTTTTTCCTACACAAAAAATATAAAAAAAAAATATTATGACCATTCTTTGAAATTAAAGGATTGGATCTAAGAATCTGCATTTTTCTAAGATTTGTCCACCTAGTGTATGCATATTTGTCAATACGTTGATGTTTTTGTCAATTTACCACAAATGTCAGCAAGTTTTTACGCAGGTCTGCGCATGCGCAGTACTTGGATTTGTATCACGCTCATTGCCAGGTGAGCGTTAGCAATCTTTTTTTGGGTTTTATTTATTCTAGTGTTTTGATTATCATCTTACGCAAAATCATAACCTCGAGTCTGACCAACTGCGCAGTAAGAAGATAAAAAAAACAGGCAAAGAAAAGTAACAGTTTCAATCTAAAGTTCAGCGCGAGCAGAACGATACTAAATTTAACAGAAAAAATATGACCGTTTAAAATATCGTCGGCGCTGTCATCGTTTTAAAGGTGACCGATTAATTTTTTCATTTTAGTCTGAACTCTGAAAATACGGGTTGTCTAATATTCATTGGTGCATATCTAAAAGATCTGCAAAAAGTGGGCCAGTTTACATACATCAGGCTGTAGATGAAAAGGCTAATTGACATACATACCCTCTTAACCCTTGTTGTAAGGATAAGGCGCTAGCAGACTGGACATTGAAATAAATAATGTTTCTGTGTTGCACGCTGGAGTTTTGCTTTTTTGAGATAAAGTGCTTGTTTGCGGTACTGAACCCTTATTATCAATTTATGCGTCTTCCCTCGTGTGAAAATGATGTTTTGGGAGACTATTTTCTCATGGAAGATGAAGAGATTACTGTGCTGAGAGACCTTACAGATACATATATTTTTGTGTGTGTTGTTTGTTTAGTTTTGTTGTTCTAATACTTGGTTTGTTGTCTGAATAACTTAAGAATTTGATGTAGCACCATATGAATGAACATTAATGAACCCTATCGCCTATGTCACATATATAGACCATTTTGCCAGACGTAAACACTTGACCAAAAGCACTTCTAGTTTTTGACTCTTTATTATTGTCTGTGCACAATCAAGTCTTTAAAATATTCGTTTAACATTTCGAGTTCTGCTGTCTTTTGTTATTTCTTTTGTTGAACATTTGTGTAATGTAAACATTAAAACATTGTAAACACTGAAACATTAAGTGCTTCTGGACCAGCTGTTTACATCCTGCAATAGGGTCTATATCTTGTATAGTAGCTACTATAGATGATTTCATCTGACACACACGCCTGGCCCGAGGTTAACTTCTGGTCTGTGTTTGGTTATAATAAAACAATTCATTTTATATTTAATTTATATTGATATTCATATATATCAATATTTTATTGTATACTCACTGTAAAAAATTACATCTCAATTATTGATTCTTTGCGGAGGTCTAACGGAAGTTAAGTTTGGTCCACAAAAGGCATGTTTTGCTGCTGAAACATCCATAACATTGTTTTGCTGTTTGTGAACGTCCAGTTTACATTTCTAAGTTTTGTAATGTTATTTTTCCCAAAATTTTCTGTTACAGATGTTATTGCTTGCTGTAAGAATAGGTGTTTCTTGAATGATAAACGCATGCCTTCAACTTAAAACTCCAGTCTGAGTGTCTTTTCTACCTTATAAATTAACATCATTAACATAGTATAAGTCATTTTTATCCATACGAAAGCTCTTTTGAATTGTAGCTTCACAGCAGCACAAAGCTAAAAATTCCTTAAGCGGCCCGTGATAGGCAGCGATGATGTCTGCCGTCTCTCTGGGGAGGGAAGGGGAGAAAGCGCTCTTCCGACATGGTCCGAATTAACATAAAAACATCTTACAGGTGGCTCCTCTAGGGCTCCTGTGAACTTTACTTTGCCTGTATAGCGCACCTCCCTGGAGTGCTGGCAAACAGGACAACTGTGGGAGGCTGTATGTCTATGTAGTTCAACTCGAATCAGGGAGGCAATGAAAAAACTAGACGGGTATGACAGTTTTGATGAGTCATTTAACACTTTTGCATAGTTCGGGGATAAAGGACAAAGAAGCACCAAATATTACCCATAAACCTCTGTTCCCTGCTTGGAAGCCTAAACCCGGCATTGCATCGCAGGATGTTTAAATCAGATTGCGGGCAGATGTGACAAGTGCTAAGAAGGACGCCACGTAATTGCAGTAACTCAATATGTCATCGCCGAGCAGCCAGTGCCAATATGTTCCTCTATCGGCAATTAATCAAAAATGAATTAAAGTCATTATCAAGCTATGCAGATCAGTTGGACTTCTCGCATCTCTTTGTTACTGAAAGTCTGGGAAGATGTGTGCGCACATTTGAGACTAAAAATGTGTTTAGGTTGCAAGTACAACTACTATACCGTAGTAGAAAATGTACCCAATTAAATATATATTTTATTACTCGTGGCCTGTGGCCCCATTACAGATGAATGACTAGAAACCCCACCCCTGGTCCGTACTCCGTTTCAAATCACCTTTTACTCAGAATAAGAACTGCACGGGAGTCGGGATGCCATCCTGAGAGATAGCGCTGATGTGTGACTCTCAGAGTAAACAATTTCATTTATTGATAAGAACTAAAACCATCCCCGACGACGTTTCAAGTGACTCCTGCAGAGAGGAGTAGATGAGCCGACCTCGCCGTGCCTCTTGGATTCCCAGACATCCCATCCATTTCTTCTCTAACACTTCCAGAATTTCTTGATTGTTTAGCTCCGCTGCATCAGTGCAAGAGAAATTTTGTGTCACACATAAGATTTTCAAATAACTTCCTTATATAATCGGGTGAATATTAAATTGCCCACACAAAGCAATTCAATAAAACACACCAGACTCTATCTGTGTGCTTCTGAAGAGATCTAACATACTCAAAATTACATTTGCGGACTATCGGGAGGAATGCTTGTAACATAAATCTAAAATCAGATCAAACAACAGCACGTACAGACAGCTCGTACAATATCCTACTGTTGATATTATTATTGGTTATATTACGTTTTGTTATGACTATATTATAATTATATTTCTGTTATTAAAACCTTACAGTGTGCTTATCATACGTTTTATAATAAGGCATCTCATTCCAATACGTCCCGCATTAGTTCACCCAAAAAATAAAATTCTGTCTCCATTTATTCACCCTCAAGTTGTTCCAAACCAATTAAATATCATTGTTTGGTTGAACAGAAAGAAAGATATTTGGAACAACTAGAAGGTGAGTAATTCACGACTATCCCTTTAATAGCAAGTATTTACCAGATACCAGACTTCACACCAATGGTCCCCAGTGGCATAACCATCCTTTTGCCTATTCTTAAATCCTTTTTTATAAAATTACAATTGCTTAAATAGAGTTTCACAATGTTGTGACACATCATCCACCTAAATCACTTTTCACCCTGTGGCTTCTTCCCTCTGTGATCTAGTTTCTCTAGAATCAATACTCACTATATAATAATCTGTGAACAGGAAGTTTGCAAGTTCATTCAGGAGGATTATGTTTCCAGCGGGATGCTATTGCCGCTCAAAGCAACTCGAAAGTCATATATTGACTGCGCTGCTTTGAATTTACCCTGAGCTGAGGGTGTGCTTGGGCACAACATGCAGAAGTGTTGATAAATGAAGGAAAAAGTAAAGTAATTTGATAAAAGAAGTCATTATTCAAAATGTGTAACATTTTTTATATAATATAATATAATATAATATATAATATAATATAATATAATATAATATAATATAATATAATATAATATAATATAATATAATATAATATAATATAATATAATATAATATAATTTAATATAAGATAATATAAGATAATATAATGTAATATCATTTTTCTTAAAGGGACAGTTCACCCTTGACTCTGTATAGATTTCTTTGTTCTGATGAACACAGAGAAATATATTTGTATGAATGCTTGTAACCAAACAGGTCTTGGCCTCCATAGTAAAAACATTTGCTTTATAAATTCTCTTGAAGTTCTGTTCGACACAAAATAAGACATTTTGAAGAATTTAGGAAAGCAAACATTTCTTGGGCACTTTTGACTAACATTGTCATTTTTCCTATGGCAGTCAATCATAGCCAAAGCATTCTTCCTAATATCTTTTTCTGTGTTCATCACAAGAAAGAAATGTATCCAGATTTAGAACAATTTGAGGTAGGGCTGGGCAGAATGACAGACTATTATATTAAATGTCAACTGTAAGAGATTGTATTCCGCTGAAAGTAAATAAGTAGGTGTGGTTAACTCGGCACTCTGCAAGTTAGGTGATATGATGAAAAAACATGTGAATGAATCCCCCCATAACAAATGAACATATCAAATATTATTATGTTGTTTCGTGATCCGCTCCAGTCCAGGATGATGGATGATGACGTGTGATGATGCTCGCCACGTAAGCGCTGTGGCTTTCCGCGCCGCTAACCCCAGAGACTCACCAGAGACCCGCAGTGCAAAGACAAGCGTGAGAATAAACAAACCTTAAGACGAAGAGTCAAGACAATGAAAATCTAATAGATGCGATGAAGACCTACAGTATAGACCCCTTGATCACCAGTTAATAATACCAGTCAGTAATAGGCTATTCATACTTCATTGTTATACATGTTGTCTGTCTTCCTACTGTATACATATGATATAGCCAGAAGGATAAGTTCAATAAATAATAAATATGCCTATCAGAACTTAATCTGATATCTTTAGTACAATTTCATAACTTGCCTACATTCTAACTATGTTCAGCATATTAATAAATTATAAATCAATATAGCTTTCATGTAGCTCAGTGATAATGGCAACGCTCTAACAACCCCAAGGTTGAAGAAAGAAATGTATAGGATAATTCAATGTAAATCGCTTTGGATAAAGGCGTCTGCCAAATGCATAAATGTTAATAAATGAAGTTAAGAAAAATTATGTATAAAATATAGAATTATAACGGGGGTTTTTTATCGTGAAACATATTGTTACCGTGAAATAAAATGACTCATTCCGTGAAAGAGATTTTTGGTCATTCCGCCCACCCCTTACTGGAGGGTGAGTTAATGAGGACAGATTTTTTATTATTGGGTGAACTGTTCCTTTAACCTCTATAGATAGCGTATTGATCTAATGTAGCAAATTGGCATATTAATATAGAATGCGCAATAAGTAACAGCATTTCTTTTTAAGCTTTGTGCATATACCAGCTCTGATTCTGAGTCAGACCTATCTGTTTTATAAGAGATTTTTCACATTCATTTGCAGAAAAACCACACAGACACAAAAGTGTAAGACCGACAAAATTGCCAATGCCATGCCTAATTAAAGCACTAAATTGCAGTTACATTATGAAAGATTTACATTATCAAGAATTGCGACCCGCTTTACCACGGCACTAAACCGAATTTCATTTTTTTCCCCGGCAGAGTAATCATTGTGGAAATATACCGCTGGTTTTATTTCTCAGTCAAAGCACACAGCTGAGCTCCCTACTATAGCATTTATCACTAAGATTCATTTTCCTTGCTGGTTGCGGCTCAGATTAATGAATGGTACCGAGAGGCAAAATTCACCTCTTAAACTGTGACCTTCAAACATGCCGCCAAGTACTGCTGGTTCCGTGTCGGCTTTACAAATGTGAACACCATCAGGCTATAGCTTGTGTCATGTAAGACTCATCACTTATTTATTGATATATCCGAGTCGTTAAAAACAAAACTAGACAATGTGCTCGTAAATCCGCCGCTTAATTTAAGCAAAATACAGGTCATCCGCATTGCTCCTGTATGTGCACTCTCTGAAATAGAACGGGAAGCATCATTTATAGTTTTTGCAGTAATTTAAGGTAGCACAGTCTCAGTGAAGATGATGCAACTGTGGCCAATTCTTTGCAGGGCCAAGAGTTCCAAGATGGTCCTTAATCTGTTTGTTTATTAATAACGCTGACCAAATATAACTCAAGTACAGGAAATATCACACTCCATTTCTCTCTTACTCCAGTTCAGAGGGAATAAATTGTGGTCTAGCTTTTTCTTTCACCCCATCCTTTGAAGAGAAGCTTTCTGCCTTCAGTATAAAAGCATTCCCTTTGAAAACACGACAGAAAATGCTACTCTGCCTGGTTTGTTCCAAGAGCAGACGTTGGGTCAGTACGTTCCTGATGAAGGTCAATACGTAAAGTGGAGAATTCGGATATTTGTGAATGATTCAAACTCTGTGTAGTATTTAAAAAGAAAAAGTTAACCTACCCCGAAATGAAAATGGAGGATATCATTAACTCACATCTTGTCAATCCATACCTG
The DNA here is from genome assembly GCF_015846415.1 of Triplophysa dalaica. NCBI lineage: Eukaryota > Metazoa > Chordata > Actinopteri > Cypriniformes > Nemacheilidae > Triplophysa > Triplophysa dalaica. The sequence goes on along the minus strand of NC_079565.1, from coordinate 4,034,362 downwards.
TATGACTATCTTTTTCTGCAGAACACAAAAGAAGATATTTTGAAGAATGTTGGTGACCGAACAACAGTGGTGCCTGCCCATTCAATTGCATTTGTTCTGTGTCTATACAATGGAAGTGCCACCCTTGTTCGGATACCAACAGTCTTCAATATTTCTTCTTTTGTGTTCTACAGAAGAAAGAAAATAAGGGTACGTAAAAGTTGACAGTTTTTTCATTTTTGGGCGTGTGCAGGGGGAGGGGTAGGCTGAACCAAAGCACGTGCACACCCATTGTCAACAAAACACAAACATCAGTTGCACTCACCGCATGTCCGGCATCTTTTAGCGCTGAGACGGCTCCATATATCAGTTTCAACCATCTCCAAATCCAGCGTTATATCCACAGTTTATATAACATTCATCACCCAAATGCAGTGAACAATCAAACACTTGTACTTCGCGAACGTATGCTCTCTCTCTCTCTCCTGCTTACAAGTGAAGGTGACGTCTGCGCATGCTCCTTCTCCTGCGCTCCTTGCTGCAGTGTGACCGTGCTGCGTGCTTTTCCGGGAGAATTGTCCAATAAGGGACTAAGAAAAGTTGTTACAAAACAGTTTATCTGAGTAAAGCTTTCCGAAACCTGTACGATCGCTGGGGAGTGTATCGATCACAGAAACACTACGTGTAATTCACCCAACTCGTTTTTTGACAAGTTGACCTAGTTAAGCATGAGAAGACAGCATGTTTAACATTGTTAAGAAGTCACAATGCATGAATCACCGTTGGACGGCCTGTTTAACATATATTGTTATGCTGCCAATCTATTGAACTGTCCATTGACCCGAAAAAACGTTAAAACTTCTCTTTGACATTGAATAAAAGTAAAAGTGACTGTCAACATCTACTTAAATTGAATGAAACAACCAAACTTGACCTAAATAACCTGTTTGTGAACAAAAAACACCTTAAAAAATCGATCAAACCATTTTGGCGATAAAAATGTGTGCGTAGTATTAGTGATATTGAAATAACTTCGTACAAGCATGTCTAGCGTAAGACATGTAAAAAATGCATTTAACCATAAATATGATGTACAGTTCTAATATAACATAGAGAGGTGTTACGTCTTCTAGTGTCTTTGGAAAAAAACGTCTACTCCAGTTGGTTACATTAGGAAGCCGGCCAGGCCAGTCGGTGCCATATTTGCTTACTGAAGTTAACAGAGCTTTTTGAGAAAAGAGAGTACATCTCAAGTTTCTCTGACAGGTCGATTTGAGGCCAACTGATATTACACGCCACCTCCGTTATGAAATATGTTTCTTGCCTGTCTCAGTTCCAGTTTGACCATATGCTGTAGTGGGTTTTTGATGTTTCATCATAATCATTATCAAGTGAGTGGGAGATTCTGTGATTTTCCCTTAATTGAGATTCTCTGATCTTAGATTTGAGGAAATAACAGTGTGTGCTTTGGTAGTCAAGCAACACTTGACAGAAATCACTTAAGCTACCCTTTTTGAAATATAGTTCTAAAGCAATTCTTAATTACTAAATGAAAGCTTTCTACAACTTCAATGTCGTAGTGATTTACAATGAATTGTTTATGTGAATTGTTCAAAAATGTACGATTATTAGAAAAAAGCAGGAATGAGGCTCTAACCATCGCTGGGTGAAAGTGGACTAAAACGTAATAATTCATGCGAATAAAACACAATAGTTAAGAATTACCGTGGGGTTGTCCTGAGCATCTGGATTTGTTCTCAAACTAAATATGCAGAGTTCAGATGCAAAAGTTTAATGAGTTTCTCCCCAAATCTAAACAGGCAACTACATTCTGAAAAAGATTGGGTTATTTCAACCCAGTGTTGGGTCAAAAATGGACAAAGCCAACTGTTCGGATATAAATTAACCCAACTGTTGGGTTTGTCTATTTTTGAAGCAACAATGGATTCAAATAAACCAACATTTTTGAGGATTGGAATACAAATTGGGAATAAGTGTGTGATTTTTATTTCGCTTTAAAACATCATTGCAATTCTCCCTAGTGTAGGACACACAAGACAAATGTGTCTAAGATCATTCAAAATAACGTGGAAAATGGATCAAAGCAAAGCTTTCTGGGAAAGCTTCCCTGGAAAGAGCGGAGTAAAGATTTTTTTTACGTGTATGGGGGAGAGGAGAGCAGTGCATTATGGGGCTAAAGCGTCTGGAATTTTGAACAGGCTCTGTGTCTCCCTCATACACTGTTTCCAGGGGAACGCAGATAAAAGAGCTCAACCCGCTCAGACCAGCCCTGTAGGCTCAGTTTAGGATTTTTAGTGGTGTGGTGTCTTTTTTGAGCAGTAACATGGTACAGGAATTGCATGAATAAGGTTTTACTCTAGTAAGACAATGATGCTTTTGAAACATTATAATGTGTCATTGTTCAAGACACTTAAAGGCATAGTTCCCAAAGATGAAAAAATGTTGTCATTTACTCACCTTAATTTCATTACAAAACTTACTTTCATCTGCAGAACACAAAAGAAGATATTTTGAAGAATGTTGGTAACCGAACAACACTGGCACCCATTGACTTTTTGACACAAAACCACCGAGACATTTCTCTAAATATCTTCTTTTGTGTTCTACAGAAGAAAGAACAGATTTCTAACGACATACGGGTAAAAAAACACATGTAAAAACATTACAAGTTAGTGGTAGGATTTTATTATCCTACAACTTTATTTTCAGGTTTTAAATTGATTTGGATAACAGCAATATTTCAGTTATGTCTTCAAGTATGATTCCATCCTCACTGTTTGCTTGCTATAAAACAATCGTTCCATGTTTTTGTTTAATTTCTGTTTCATAACACTAGGCTTATACAGCGAACAGACATTCAAAGGAGACCCCATGCTGAAGCATCTTGCCGTCTCCTGAACTAAAATAGCTCAGGCCCAGGAGACAAAGCAGGTAGACAGTGGAAACCTGCGGTGATGGAGGCGGACAGGGTCAGCAGGAAGCACAGGAACAGGTCCGCCTTGTCAGGGACTAAAGTGCTTGCCTGGCAGTGGGTGAAATATAAATTAAGCACAGCCCAAAAAAAGCCATTCCAAACATGCATCCATACACAGACAAAATCGCACAAAATAAGATGCCCGTGCTAACCAATTTGTCTCCGAACGCAGTTGTGTGTATCTGGAAACGCAGTTAAACGATACCACCCGTTGTATTTGTCAACCTTTTGCATTTGTCTCTCTAAAATTAGATTTGTGTAATTCACGGCCACTTTTTATAAGCAAATGCATCATGCCAGTTTCATTACATTTGTTTCAAAGAGAACGACAGGGAAATTTAGCTGAAGATGGGATACGTTCTCATACCTCCTGTGAAATAACCGCTCGCATCTTAATGAATTGAATGCTTTTTATTTTGGTTTTGTTCAGCAGGCTGCTAATTAAATAAAAATATGGAGATAGCGGACAAAGTGTGGTAATTAAATTCAGGGTTCTTAAACTTAATCACACGAGTGTCTGTTTGTAAGTGGTACATTCCAAATCGAGTTAACACTGACTTCTTTAATTGTTTACATAACAATTAAATTTTTCTCCATCACTGAGCAATAGCAGTAATCTTTTGTAACGCTATAAACGCTTATTTGCTTAAGTTAATGCTGGTGCATAATTGCTTTTTCACATACAATGCACTTGTTACGGGTCACTGCTATGAAGACTGATGAAATGTGAAATGTTATATTGTTTCATGGCAGACTGTTACTGTATACTTCTCAATAATCTTTTGAATTTCTCCTAATTTATGCTCTTCGACAGGTTTTGTCATAAATGTGAAATGAGTTTCATTAGAAATTATGTTTGACATTTTTAATACACAATGTCAATACGTGTTTATTAGTTTATTTCTAAGCATCGGTTCCCAGCTTATAAATGTTTCATTTTAACAAGATCTTTGTTTTGTTTGTTTCCTTCATATTCCCAAGGCTAAACTAAGAGCGTGGAAATTTACCACAGTAATGAAAACGTCAATACAATGAGCTGAGTCTCATCTCTGAATCAATGACGGCTATTGAGTTCATTTTTTTCATGTCTGAGTCTCTCTCAATATTTTGCTGTTTGTGTTTTATATCCAACTATGAAAACATAGGATATTTTTCATATAAAACAAATGTTTTATCCTTATTTAAATTCTTTGCAAGCAACATTATTATCTAACTTGTTGACCCAATTACACATCATAATACAACAGTTACTGGTTTCAACAAAAGCCACTACCTGTTGAGAGAAAGAGAAGGTTAGTGTATTTTTTTAGTTCTTAATATACTCTCTTAACCTTAGAAAAGTAAAGTAATAATATAGGCCTCATGTGTGTATGCATGAAAATTGAATTCTGATTCATGTTTATTTGGGTGCAGATGTGCTTGTTTACACTAAAGGAGGAAGTCAGCATCACCTGTGCATCAGATTAGCGGGCTCATCGTGGAAACGAAGCCAGTAATTCCGGCTAAAAGACAATTCTTGCCTATCAGGTAATTCTCTGAATACAGGCTCCACGTTTTTATCGCCCTTAAGCAGCTCCAAAAAGTCATTTAAGACTCTGTGTCGATTTTATGGGATTTTTAATATTGTGCCAAATGTCAGCGCCTCTTAGTCAAAGACTAACCATTTGGGAATATAATGTCCTTTCCACGATGTCACTGCAGGGAAAAGAAGGAAATGGCCGGCGTGCACTTTAAAGACGCCTCGGAAAGGTAAAACCGCAAACGTGACGCCAGGTTCCGCAACAAACTAATTAACTTTAATCTGTTTGGTCAAAGGATTGGAAGTTAATGTTCTTACTGTCAGGGTGAGGTTAAAAAGATATCTAACAGTGGGTGACCTTTCCACAGTGGGTAATGACTCCACACTTCAGAGTCAGGGGACCGTAACCTCGGTGTCTGATTCGACGGAAATCACACATCCACACTTTTTCAACTTCTCACACGTGAATGAGAAATGTCAGAACTCTTCTGAACCCCAGTCCGGCCTCGCCGCTGAGAACTGGAGCGTTCTTCAATGGCCAGAATCAGTTCTTGTGAAGTTCAGTGGTGTGTGTGTGTTTTTGGAGGTGTCATTGAATGTGCAAGGTTCAGTGCGGCAGTGTTTCCCAGCGGAGAAGGTGAGGAAAAGCTTTGTGTGACATTAAAAATGTCTCCTTTCAAAAAGGCTCACATTTTAAGCTCTGGATAGATGCCGGTAGATCACAGAAATCGCCTAGATTTGGTGGTTGTAGGAGCATGTGCACCAGGCATGTTGAGATTTGAAGAAAGTCTCTGACAATGTTAACAACGGATTATGAGATTCTGTTTAATCCAATGCAATCAAAGTCAGGCTACTGCATGTTTTGATCAATTTCTTAGCAGGAAAAAATATCAAAAGCTCAAATTGCACACAATGTTGTTTAATCTAATAAATGTAAACAAAACTATTTGTGATGACAAACAGTCAACAGAACAATTTACATTCTGTCTGAAAATGTAATTCAGTTGTTTTGCCCAAATCAAGCTTCCATCTGTTACATAAAACATCACAAATTGGTCACATTTGCGGCAGACAGTGGAGATACATCTCTGTTAAAGTGCTCCTGTCAGCGATCATTGCAGAAATCAGGAAAGTTAGGTAAACAATCCAATATTTGTCATTTTACAACCCCCGTGAAACACGATTCCTGCGATCGTCCCCATGGCTCAGCTAATGTAATTATGTTTGAGTATCTCGTCTTGCTTGAAGACCTGTCACGCAACTGGAACGAACACGGAGTTTGTCAGATCTAAATGGATCTGCGTGCCTCATCTTTGAAAAGTAAGAAATTATATTACATGTGCTGCTATAAAGGAACTTTATTTTGTATGCTAAAGAGATTTTTTTTTATCTAGTTAAGTCGACCAAACTTGATTTGAAAAAAACTGATTTTTTATCTGTGGAAAAGATTTTTTCAAAAAATGTATCTTTTTCATACAATAATAGTTAATGTGGACAAATTCTCAAAACAAATGAGAAAAATCACAATGAAACTAGTTCACCCAAAAATAAAAAGCTATTTCCTTTCTTTCTCAGAACACAAAAGAAGATATTTGGAGGAATGTTGTACGCTGTTCGGTTGCTAACTTTCTTTAAAATATCTTCTTTTGCATTCTGTGGAAGAAAGAAAGTCATACAGGTTTGAAATGACAAGAGGGTGAGTAAATGATGACAAAATTTCATTTTCGGGTGATCTTTCCCTTTAAAGTTACAAATATTTTTTACCATAATCATTTGACTTTAAACTGTATTCCAAATAGTCTAAAGCCAAATGAAGCTTTGTAGAAGGAGCAAACTGAAATAGAAATGTACTTACCTGTTCTTGATTTTATCTGCATTTGTGCAAATATATTTTATAAAGTGCTTTTTTATAATCATTATAATGTTTCTTCTCTGTCGTATTTATTAAATTGTATTAACTAAAAGTGATTACGTGGCAAATCTTTCTCATTCCCTTGGTATAAGCTTATCCTAAAAAGTTTAAAAATGTGTGCTGCATCCCCTAAAAGAAAGCGAGAGCCTTTATCGGCCCGACTTTCCACCAGACCCCACAGAAGCCACGATCAATAGCGTTTTAATTGTAATCCAATGTGTTTGTCTTTCCATCCTCACAGTCAACAGAACATTATTTATCACAGGTTCCTCAAAGATTGGCCTCCATCGTTCACTATCGGCAGATTGGGTTCTGCTGTTTGTCCTTCTATTGAACCCGAGTCAGCCAGAGCCCGCCATAATGACACGAGATCACAATGCGACTTCCGAGTTCCATTTCTGTCCGCGCTTATTTATTTTCACGCGCCCTCGATGTTTACAGTAGCATTATGGGAACTGATGGAGCCTGCCGCATCTCTCAGAACTCATTTCGTGTTCCTGCTCGCCTTTTAGTTCACTGCATAAAGTGTACAGCATAAAATTCATTTAAAAAACTCATACATCCGCTGTAACCGCCGGTTTAATTGCATCTGTGCGGTTTGTTGTACATTTTATTAGAAAAAAACGCTGTCTTATACGCCACACAACCTGATGTAATATAATACAGCCTGATAAACAGCAATGCTATTGCATCTAGTTATCCGATTATATTGTTATTTATTCAGCATTTTGTCTTGCACATGGATCTAAACAATATCTCTGTGTTTGCTTGGATATTTGTGTGGATTTGCGTTCGGAAATAGCGCTTGGCATTCTGAGCTACGTGCATCGAGCTGGCCGCCGTCCTCCGACCTTCTTTACATGGGGGGTCTCTGTCGCAAGCTCAATGTAATTAGCTATTAACACGAGAAGGCAGCTTGCAACTAAAGCACGCCGACTGCTTCCATTTGCACAGAGAGGCACTCAAAGTGATTAGCATTCACTTTGTGTCCCGTGACACGTGAGCACTGGAGCCAGGCTTTATTTCCGTGATGCCTATTGGCTTTTGGCACCGCTTGAGATTTGTGCCATAATAAATTGAGCCTCAACTCCCAATATCACAAATTTCTCTACTATTAATTAATTTCTCTTAATGTTCTCGACCCTCCATTTGTCTCTATTTTGCCACCCGGCTCTCAAATAACATTAGGCTCAGAAGCCGGGATTATAAATCACGCCCGGGCAAAAGAAAATGAAATATCTGTGTGACTTTAGTTGCTGTTCTCCGGACATTTTTTGTGTGTGCGTGCGTGTGTGTGCGGTCCGTAGTTCTTTGGAAAGTAACTGGAGCTGCATGGTAAACGATATTGATCTGCGTTCTCTCCGAAGGCTGCGGAACAAATAGCTTGAGATGGGAAAATATGTCAAAAGTAATCACTTCGCCATTAGAGGTTTTACTGCTAGGACGTTGATCATCAGCATTTATAATGAGCTAATTAATTCTGCTCCTTAATCACAAGCGAATTAGAGAGTGGCGATTGATGATTTCATCAAATAATGCGTCTTGCTTCAACAATGCGTTGGGAATTTCGCACAGCGTTTCAATAGCGTACCAAATTGCACGTAACAAATTCGCCGAGATTAATAAAAATTTGCTTTCGCCCCAAAATACGCAAATGGCAATATGAAGTGGAACTGAATTTCTGGTTAATGAAAGACCCTCCAGATGTGTTATGATTGACTGGACCATATGCATTCAAATGTATTTGCTTGAGAATTTTTAGACCCTGAAGATACAATTTCACACGAATCTTCAAATTAAACAGGATTTTGGTTCAGACACATGACATTTAGGAAGTATGTCTACTGAAAAATCATAAATCTTTAGACTTTATTGCGATTTGCCATTATTCTTGACAAATCAAAGCAGTCCATCTTGGCTAAACGCAGCTCTCTCGCTCAAAATAAAAAAGAAATAATGATTTTGTCATGAGTGTGCACTTGAAACCCTTCGTCAGAAGGAAACACTTTGAATGGGAGTCTGTCATTACTATCGCTTTTATAATCCATTTGAAGTTACAAATGGAGAGGAAATGGTTCCTCTCCTTGCCATGTGTTTGCAGAGGTGCATTGTCCTGACTATTTTCTGACTGTTCAATCTTCTTGAAAAAGAAACAAGGTCGTCGTAGGATCTTAAAAAGTTCCCCTGTAAGTGATCGTTCGAAAAATGCCAGCTATTATAAGGACAAACCAACAAACCTACACTAAAACAAATTTACCAAGTATTAGGAACTCCTGGGTTGTAAATGCAGCCCACAGAGCATCCGTCACTGCCACCTCTGTCGAAGTCCATATGCTTCTGGTGGAAACCCCGGAATGTTCCGGCAGTGATGAATTAGGTGCTCGGAGATATACACAGATGCCTCATGGTCTCGAAACGGAGAAATGGAAAGCACACAATGTTTTCTTTCTCGAGAAAGGTGAAGAAGCGTGAAGAGCCGGTCTGGATGATATGTAGGAATACGTGTGGGTTAATCGTATTCAGGTGTGTAGGAACGATTCTTCACATTGCCGGCAAGGAAAATGCAAGTCGTACAATATAATGATTTCTTTGCACAGTGTGGGAGATGTCAACTTTTTGAAAGTAGGGGGAGGTGTTAAACTTTTGAAGTTAGTATGTGACTGGTCACATTGGTGAAGGTTGGTTTTAATCTGGCTGTGACGCATTGCAGATCTTAAAGGAACGGTTCACACAAAAAAGAAATCGTCATCAATCGTTTACTCACAAATTGTCCCAAATCTGTATAAATTGCTTTGTTGTGATAAAGATACTTAGAAGAATGCTTGTAACCAAACAGTTCCTGGCCACCATGGATAGTAGGAAATCTTGCTTTATAAATGTCTTTGTTTTGTTGAACACAAAATAAGATATTTTGAATAATGTAGGAAACAAACAGTTCTGTTGCACTTTTTACAAACATTGTCATTTTTCCTATTATGGTAGTCAATGGTGGCTGAGAACTGTTTGGTTACAAGCATTCTTCCAAATATCTTTCTCTATGTAAACGGGGAAAGGAACAACTCGACCGTGATGACAAATGACAGAAATTGTATTTTTGGGTGAACTGTCCCTTTAGGATGACAGAATGATCTCAATGAAAAATGCACTTCTCTGTACATAAAGTCAATCCAGTGACAGGTTTTGGTGCATCAAGGTAAGAACTTTGGTGCGTGGCTCCCCAGCGCATTAGAAGTTCCAACATGTGCTGACTGTGGCACAGCGGTATCGATTCGCTGAGCAACAGAATTGAGTCTTAGACACTGCCCTCAGGGGGCCTTGCAAAGTAATCCGGAGAAACTGGGTTTCTGTGAAAATCGAATCATTTGCATATTGAATTGGGTAATGAGTTTTTGGTGCCGTTGTCCTTTAAGATGACAGGAGACCTGTGAAGGAGGGAAGCGGGATATGATGCCAGGCTTGTTAATCCACTAATGTAATGATCTCGGGTGTCACCTCTGACACGGCAGGTCAAATCAACATCCGTTTATGTAATACAGAACTATTGATGCCTTCTTCCTACAGCTTTTCAATAGGTTATTGGTATTTTTGATCGAGTTTTTGGTAATGGTTAACTTGACAGGTTATACCCTTTCAAGTGCAATTTGGATGTACCTGTGGAGAGATTCAAAGTAAGGAAGGAAGGAGAACCGGAACCGGAAGACATTTAAACATTTAATAAAGTAATAAAAGCCGGCGGCCCCTCACGGCCGACCGCTGGCGAACAAAACATAAATACAAATACAAACGTGTTCGGGCCCAGTCCTCTCTCTTTGACTCGTCCTATTAAATGCTCCCGATCTTCTACGTGATTCGAGACCGGTGTGCGCACAGCTGGCACTCATTAACAATTACTCACCGGTCTCGAACCACGGTCTCGCCCCGCCTACTCCACTACATTACCCAAAGGTGGTCCTTGAGGTAGAATGATGTGGATTACCTATTCATGCGTTGAACATTCTCCACAGGCCTTGACTGCAGGAATGAACCTTAAATGTCTTTCAAGGGTCAATCTGAAATGAGGTCATCTTGCATTCATCATAGGTTCAGGTCTTTCTGTAGAGTTTTTGCAGCTTTATGGGATAGTTCACCCGAAAATGAAAATTCAGTCAATATTTACACGTCAGCTTGTCATTTCAAATGACTTTCTTTCTTCCCGCACAACACACATAAAGATGGTTTGAAGAATGAACGTCAGTACCCAATCACTTCTATTGTATGAACAAAACCAATGTCTGCCGGGGACCCCTGTTGTTCGGTTACATCTTTTGAAATATCTTTATAATAAATATATATATTTTGGGTTAGTCAATGATGACAGTATTTTATTGTTTGGGAGAACTATTCTGTTCTTTTCTCTTCTAATGTATATATACAGATCATTTAACTCCATATTCCATATTACCCAGCTATCCATATCCAGTTATGTACATAAATCTAAAATCCAATCACGTTTTATTAAATATTATTTGACATATAATATACGTATGACAATTTAATATTTTAAAGAAGCATATGTTTGTGTATACTTGTGTTCTGCTTTACAGAAATATTATATTTAACAATTGCTTGTTAAGCTTGAGCAGCATATGGTCAGGAGGAAGATATGAGCTATACTAAAGTCAGTCTGTTTGAAATTCCAACACTGAAACTAAAAAGACATTTCAAAGATACGTGCCGACTTTGACTATTCTCTATGGCTTTTGTAAGGTGCAGCCAGGTAATATGTCAAGTTTTAGTGTGAAAAGTTTGAGAAGCGCGGCTCTGTATGATGTGTTCATAAAGGATGTTCTGCATATGATATTTGTACTGCTGTGAAATCCAAGAGAACAAATTGATCTTAGATCTCTTCACCTCGAGAATCACGTTTATATCTGGATTTACAATACAGCTTCTCTCTATTCTGCACAGATTGATTTGAGCAGATTTTTATGCTTGTAGACTTTTGGGGTTCTGTTCATATTTCTCCATATAAGAAGTATATGAAAGTGTACTGCACTTCTGTTCATTTGTCTTCTCCTATTGGCTTACATGGAAAAAAATAGCAAAAGGAATAAATCTTCGATGAAATCTAAAGACAGTTTAAACAAAAAGCAAGGAGACGAATGAAAGCAAATTGCCCTTTAAGGTTTTGTGTTCAAAACAGATTTTCCGTAGCGTGTCAAAGATGATTTTCTCTCGTCCGACACGGGGTCGTGACCCCCCACTGCAGTGTTTTGAAAGAGTTGTTATTTCCGACGTTACAAGTGGCAGAGACTGTCACTATGATCGATGCCACCCCCCAACCAGATTGTGTGCTCAATGTCCATGGGGTCTCCCGCTGGGGCGATAGGCCTGAGAGCTTGTGCTGCCCACACCCACCCCCAGCGTTTGACATTTTATCTCCGTATCTTTCGAACATGCCTCTTTTTCAGGCCTCAGCACACCCTGTTGCTCGGGAACAATGCACATACGTTCGTGATGTTGGGTTTTACGGGATAATTTTGAATAATAAATCACCTCGGTGTAGGAGCGGTGAACATTTGTCACGCAGCGGTACGCAATAAGATATTTGCTGTGGTTGCACTCTTGCTGTGTTTGGGGTTCATTTGTATTACCATTTGATATTTACATACAATTTCTGGGTTAAAAGCATGTGTTAAAATAGCATTTACTTTACACTGTGAACCAAAAAACAATACTGTCATATATTTGCATGAATATTTTATAAGTTATAACAGTATTGTCAATATAACAGTATTGTAGTATAGTTGAGTTATCTGATAATATTATAATAATTCATACTGTACATATTGTAATATACCTATTCTATTATTTTTTTATTTTGTATTATATATATTGAGATATACACTCTAATCCAGTGGGATAGTAAAAAAAATATTATTTTAATACAATCTTTTAAAGATCTTTTTTTTAAATGGAAGATGAATAAGAAAATAAATCCAACAAGTTAATTTCTCAAAAATGTACCTACGTTTATTTTATGAGAAGAAATATATAATCATAATACAATAATTAATTTATAAATATATTTATATAATATATAATTATAAATTAAATAACAAAATCATATTTTGATCCATAGTTCACTTTAGTTAGAATTATTTAATGTCTTATTTAATATATATATATTAATATGTTGTTATTTATTTTTAATAAAACATATATAATATAATAATAATTTGTATACTAATATTTTACATTTTATTTTAAATTAGTACAGTTGAGTTATCTGATATTGTTATACTAATTCATAATGTACATATTATAATATACCTATTAAATTACCTATTTTATTATGTTATATGTAACGAGTGAGACACACTCTAATCCAGGGGCTTAGTAACAAAAAAATATTAATTTAATACAATCTTATAAAGTTATTTAAGTGATTTTTTGAATCACTTAATTGTCATTTTATTGTCATTATCGACTTTGTTACAGTCAGAGGAAGCCCATAAGGCAATGAACCTGTTGCAAACTTCTCATTTCTTTGTAAGTCATTTTCACACATTTTCATCTTCCAGTAGTTTTTGTAGTATTTGTGTTTCATTTTTGAAAATTAGAATTTTTAAAGTGGCGTCATCTCGCTACTGTTGATCAATGCAAGCCCAGCGGCATGCGTGCCATGCATAACATGTGCATCACTGCGCTCACCTGAACTTGATGTTTTGACGATGATGTTTGATTGATATCTGACATTCCCTCATGGTAAAAATAAAAACAAAACTTGATAAAACTGCAAAACACAACACAGAGCTGTGACCTCACAGAGGCTGATGGAAAATTGAAGAGCTGGACCCGCACATACTTTGACCCAAAGGTAAGCCAGTCACGTAGGGCAGTGAGTCAGAACTGAATCTGTTAGGCTATTTCGCATGTTGTTAAGTGCAGAACAAAAATAGAAGATGCGCACTTTCGATCTCGGCTCTCTCTGGCCTGTAGTCTCTTCCCTTTTCTACATTATATTCTCAAGTTCTTTTACGGCAGAATCTTACTTTTTTGATTTTGACAGACATGCTCATCACGTGTGCATAACGAATTTCTTTTTAGTCTTCCACAGTCAAAAATAACACCATGCAAGATTTCAACAACCCAAGGGTGAATTTTCATTGTTCTCCGAACTGTTCCTTAACGCACAACATCTTTCTCATCTTACCATATCCTCTTTCACATTCAGTTAAATTCATTACCGTCTGTATTTTAGAAACCGCACTTATGATATTGGAGCTCATCTGCCAAGCGTTCAACTCCTGCCAAAGAGGTTCGACTCCAAATCAGAGTAGCCTAATATTGAGCCAAGCCAGACAGGAATAATTATAAAATAATTAATTGCGCTAATGATGATTATGGTTATGATTATATGATCATAACTGCGATAATCACGGAACAGCCAGAAATAGCAGAGACCTTGAATTTAGAGAGGAGGTGCCCATCAGTATGATTACGGGGATGAACACGAATCGCCCGTCAGGACCGGATGGTAGCCTTGTGAAGCTCCAGGGTGCTTCGAAGGCACCCCTGCCAGTCCACACAACCCGCAGTGGCAGACAAATTATCATATTTTTAGCAACAAAAGCAAGTTGGCGGAAGTAATTATGAAGCTTGTTTGGGAAAGCTAAAGTTATACTTTATTGTAGCCGAGGGCCTTGGCATCTCGCATGTACGAAGAGACCCGAGGGCCCCGGTGCTTGGTTTTCGTTTGCAGTGGGTGTTTTTGGCCCTTGACGCTTTTAGCCCCTGTTGCTTGGTGTTTGTCTATGCCCTACAGCTGCTTTCTCATACATTATAATACTTAAACTTACCAAACAAGACGCTTGCCAAAATCAGTCTGGTTTGATGAATAGTTAGCAGGTGTTTCTCACTCTTACGGACAGCCATTAATCTCCTCGCTCGAAATACGGGAGACGAAATGTGTGTACAGTGATCGAAGCCATTCCTCATAATTATTCATTCTCATCTCCGTCTGAAGCCTGACGATCGTGTCTTTTTTTGGGGCCCTTGGGAGACGGTCAGAACATCCATTTACACACCAAAAGAGTTAGCAGACAAATATCCAAAGTCACTGCGGCTAACAACTTTTAGCAAAGGTGAAAGAGTGAGCGCGCGAGAGAGAAAGAGAGCGAGAGAATATCTCTTTGTCATGGTAATTGTTAGCAGCGAGCGAGAAGTGGGCCTCAGGTGGCCATGCCAACTTAATATCCAGCGACTTTGATTTATTGCCAGATAATCACTCCCATAATCCTCTATGAAAGATAGGATTATTTTTGCCACCTGGCCTCTCTCTGTTTATTTAACAAGACGGCAGAATCAGATCAATGATGTCAAAAGGAATGGCAGCTCTCTGTGAACTTTCAAGCCATTTGAATACAAGTGATGTCTTCAAATGACTCTCTGTTGCATTGCATTACCAGCGACGTTTATTGTACGTTAAACGAAAACGATGGCTTAGATGATGGAGATTCTGACTTGTAATTCTTTTCTTTTTGGCTTTGTAAAAGTGTGGTCCCGACAAAAAAGCCCTTGATAAATTCGCCAGAAGGAGAACTTTGAAGCCATGTAAAAATGTTCCTGAAAGCAATTTACGCGGCGACTGGAACGGTATTCTTTTTTCCCAGATTGATTATGGAGATTTTAGTATCTTATTCCAAAGGATATTTTTTTAATAATCTGCGCAAACACACACAGGAAAACAAACTAGATGAGTTGTCGTTCAACCGTGAAATTCAAGACCCAGGGGGACGCTAATGTAGTGGTCTTGCCTATCGACGTACGCACGGCGAATACAAAAAAGTGAACCTTTATTATTCAAACCGTGTCAGCGTACGTCCTTTGATGTACTTTTTAAGGAGTTTATACATAAAGAACCTACATTTTAATGGTATGTTATCTCCTTTAATAGGATTTGTTAGAGGTTTTTCATTTGCATAATGCATTATTACCTAACAAGACGGCCGTTGACGGTGAGATATAGATCTCTGCCTCCAACAAGCACACATCTTTCTTAAGACCACACTTTATCATCCTTGATTTATTCAACACGAGACTCGCAGGAACATGACTTCACAGCCAACGTTCTGGGAGGTTGAAGTAAATGGAAATAGGCATCTTACTTAATTAAGAAAGGCCTTGCGTCCTGCTCGATAAAAAGGCTCTGGAATTATGGCAGTCATCATAGGGCCCCATAGAGTGAATAATTGGATGTTTTAGGCCGAAAAAATAAATGATCTAGAAAATCCACTCTCGCTGAGCCAATAGAACTAATTAAAAACGAGGCCGATATCGTTCGCTCGCGCGAAGGCCGGATGTATGGCTCCCAGATCGCTTCTCGATTAGGCCCGCAGCTAATTCCAAACAGATGAATTCACTGTATTCCTCGTGCCCTCTTCATTTTACTGCCCGCTTTTCACGGGTAGCGTACAAATAGGGCCTGGGTCTCTATCAACAAATGATCTGTGAAGAGAGGTGATGTTAAAGTAGTGATTGAAGAGATCAAACAAAACACTTTGAGTTGCTTTTATGCTTATTTGTTAAATATTTTTATCATAAAATTGGACTAATATATATACAGTATATATATTGTATGTCTGTCTGTGTGTTTGTTTGTTTATCATCTCATTTGTATTTTTGTTTCTATTTTTTATTACTTTTCATTAATTTTCTATTCTTTATATTTGTATCTGTTGTATTGTATTGTATTGTATTGTTTTGTTTTGTTTTGTTATATTCTTGTAGTTACATTAAAGTATGGGATTTTTTTATGTGTTTCAAACATACTTTCCTTTACAAGTTGCATGTTGTCATGTCACAACGCACCTATCTAGTCCGGTGTAGATACGGTGTAAGCTTCAGGGGTTGTCTGCGCATGTGTGGATTTTTGATGAGCGTCAAGTGGGCGTGAAGACACAGATTATGTATAATATATTATAATTTTACATTAATATTACAATTACATTTCCAATCTCACCCATCGCAACTCGGCATTCACAACTAATTTTATTTTAACCTTACAGTTTTACAGTCAAAAACTGTATTTTTCCCGGCCGTTTCCATGGTGACTCATGAAATCTGTCATCCATTGACCAAGTCTTCATGTTGTTTCTGTGAGCACGTGTTAACTCTGGGTATGTTTCGGGAGAAGTTTGATGAAACTTTTTGTATCTGTGTTCTTTTCTGACTGACTGAGAATGATAGTTTGTAGCTTTTTTATTTCGAGCTAAACTATTAACGCTGCTAACTTTTTGTCATCATTGGTAGTTTATATCAGGCCCACTTTAGCTAACAACAGAGCCGTCGGACACAGAACACAGAATTACAGTGACACATGCGTTTTACGACACCACGTTATTTCTTCTGGTACGGACATGCGTACCCGGAATGAGTAAACAGCAGTAAGAAATGTGTGACCGCATGCTGGGTTTGTTATTCAGAGCGGTCATTATTCTCGGTTTTGTGTCATTTAAGTAAGGGTACGAGATCCTTTTGTGCTTCTGGTAGGCCCAGGTGTGAAATGGCCGATGTAGAAGCAATCATAGAATCGCAGCTGGTTAATGCGATCTGTGATTGATTTCTCCAGTCCCACCCATGTCTGTAGAATTGGATTTCTGAAAGCTCGCTGATGTAGATCCAGATTCGGCCCGAAAGTCTAATCTTGGTGGCGGTGTGTGTCGGCAAAGCCTTTTTGTCGACCTTGTTTATAGCGAAAAAGAGATGAGGTGTAGCTTGTACCCTCTCCAAATGAAGCACAAATAACAGTAAAATAACTGCCCCGTGTTGTATGTTGATGTGAATCTTGGGTGTGGATAACAGAGGTCTGTAATACTTACAGCATTGTCACTCATCTCAATGGCAGTTGTTGGTCTGGCGCATCTCCCAAAGTACAGTACATGACATGCAGCATCAGGGCGTAGAACTTTTGGGCCAATCCCCTTAGCCCTACATGTCACACGGCTGATTGCGCAATAGCAGATGGCAAAAAGGTTAGTGGTACACAATCTTTGACGAAAAAGAAAGTTGACCGATGTACTCTTGAATGGCGTCAATGAAGAATAGACGTTTTTGACAGCCTAATGCTGTAGCCAGCAGGGGAAACTGTGAGTAAATGCAAAATTTCAACCCCCTGGTGCATAAAGTAACACTCCAGCTTCACTCAACTCTCAATGTTTGCCATTCTACTCAAAGAAAGCTTTGGCACTCAAACGATGTTTGGCCATTTTCAAATGGTGTGCAAAGTGTAATGAATGGTAGTCATCGTCAAATCTGGGGACTTTTAGTAGATTGTATTTGTCATCTGTTTTCTCATAAATGTGAACCTGTGTGTTAAAACCAGGGTAACGTCTCAAAATCTAAGTATGAGATAACAAGCATCAAAGTGGTCATTATGATGACATGACCTTACACAGTCAGTATTAAAGATGGAGCGTATCAAGTTGACATTTTCACAAAATGTTCTGTAGATTAGTAAGAATGACAAAAACAACTTGAACTGGGTTTTCACAGTCAAGGTCACAAACGTTCAAAATTCATAACTCCTTTTCAGAGCCAAACAAATACCACCTCTTACCCTTCTTGGTTTTGATGTGGATTCGCCGAATCATTTGTTACCTACTTGTAAGAATCACAAAACGATCATCATTTGTATGTTCTCTGATTTTATTTGATTGAGTTATAAAACCTCTTGTTGACAGACGGTGTCAGTGCGATATATACGTTTCAGAAACTCATATAGTCTCATTCAAAGTTGTCAAGATAAATTAGAGAAAATGGTCCTCATGCATGTAATAGTAAGGATATTCTGTCAGTAACAATAGATGAAAAATCCAGCGCCCAGTAACCTCCGGAGACACGGTTACACATCCAGGACAAACAGAAATATGTTTACATGACATGAGTTTAATATCTCTGGTAATTGTGTGAAATGACACTGACGGCATGTGCATCTAACCTTTACGAAATAACTTTGGAATCTGAAGAGGCTGTAATTTTCCAAAGCCGTATTTCAGGAGTGTACCTATGAACTTAAGGCTGAATATAAAAAGCTGTCTGTGAATAATGTCCATCATAAGCAATTTTCAGCTCGAAAAATTCATATATCTAGACAGTGTCAGCATTCATAATTTAAATCTCCGTTCGATTAAAAGCGTTTTACATATTTTAAAGGGTTTGACAGATCCAGAGTTTTTAGCCATTTAAATTGGTACTAGAAGTAGGAGAGATCAATTTCTTCCTCAAGTCAATCGGTCCATGATGGTTAATGTATATGCTTATATAATTAATATGCTTTTGACTAGAAAAAGCTAATACAATAATTTAATAATTATCAAGATTGTCGTAAGCAATTTTTTATTACAAATGATCCATTCATATGACAGAGCATCTGCATGATGCCTGTGCCACTTTTGAGAAAAGTATTGAAAATGCTTGTGGACAGAAGGTTGTGTTTGTTAACTGCAATAGATGTTGCATTGTTAAATGCAATAGATAACATTCCCTAACAATGAACAATATTATTTTTTAAATGTATAAATCTTTGTTAACGTCAGTTAATGCAAATATAATGATCCATGTTAGTTGACTGTGCATTAACAAACTTTCAATTGTAAATGATGCTCAGTCAGTTATGTACGACGGCGTTTTAGTGCCACATAAAAAAATGAAATCCAAGAATTCCAGAATAAAGTCAAAATGTTACGAGATGCTAGAATTAATGGATGTGGAGGATTTGATTTAATCCTACTTTAGATTAGGATTTAGCAATAAGGAAATTCTTTGTCTTTTGGCGCATCATCATAGAGTTATAATTAGTAAAAGGACACTGTAGTGGTTATGTAGGAAACTGAATTTATTCAGAAGAAAAAACATAAACTAACTCAATGCTTCAGATGACGTGCTTAAACATAACTTAAACTATTAAACTAAAACATTACCGAAAAAAAATACGTATTACGACCAGTTTATTCTCAGAACATTTCGACTTTATTCTCGAAACATTTCGACTTGATACTCGAATCATTTCGACTTGATTCTCGAAATCTTGGATTTTTTTATTTTTAACGTGGCACTAAAACGCCGTCGTTGTTATGGCACATGTGGAAAGAGATTATATTATTTCGCTCATCCAGATCCCGTTCTTATAGCCACAAAAAAATAAGACACCATTCCAATTTTTCATTTCTTCAGCATTTCTAGATGTATTGTGGTCATTCCAGTCCAGTGTTGAATTTCAACAAAGATTAAACCTCAGGATTAATTTAAAGCCATTCAGAAGCAACCTGAAAGACTAAAGGCATGACAAGACACATGAAAACTGTGACCAAAATCCAGGTTATCACATATTTCTAGCTTTTCCTAAATACATGAACAAATATTACTGATGTTTTGCTCAAAAGTGAATTTGAACTTGTTTTCTTTGCAGCATTTGAGGTCTGAAATAATACTAAGCATCTTTTCTCTTATTTTGACCTGTTTCTCCAGTCTACATTCTCTTTTTTTTGGTAGAAATATTGTTCAGAGAATTAAACAAAAATTATAATTTTGACTAGTAAATTTACTTATATTGAATTTAAGAATTAGAGCTTGGTGCACATTCCCATCATTTGGGTTCGTAGCGGTCACACAAAGCCAATTTGATCTCGTTTTCTCAAATCAATCGATTCGTTTGCTGCATCAGACTATGATCATACCAGAAAGACGTTGTGTTTCACATAGAGGCGATAAATGTAAACTGTGTGAAGATTAACTTCAGTATTTTCCTTCCCAGCTGCCCAATGTGACCTACACCTCCCCACACACACGCCTGTGGCCCCTCTCAACACTTAGACTTCTCCCTTCACCACACTTATCAAACAAAGCCCTTCTATTTCTTCCCTGCCCTAATGATGTACTACTCCAGCAGCGTGTGTGGCTGGAATTTCAATTCCGTCCTGTCGCAGACATCCTCTGATGCGGGCAAACACAAACGGGGGGCACTGTCCATCCGAGGGTGCGAATTACACACATCTCGTATCAAAAATGGGGATTCGGCCATGACAGGCCCACTCGCTTTGATGTCGCCGAGAGGCTTTGCCACACACTCCAGCGTAATTGTTCACTTTGAAATAATAGCTTAGCGATGTTTACGCCTCAGATCTTGAAAAGTCAGAGCACGAGAGAGGAAATCTGTTTTGGAGGCGTGTTTGAAGATCTTGTAAACAAGGCTCGGGGTCCGAGATGGATATCTTAGAAATGATCCCCTCTGTTTCGGCCTTTGTAGTGCTATTATCACTTACTCTTATCAATCTAAGCAGATGTCGATCAAACGGGCGTCTGTTTCGCCGGCACATCCCAAGAGTCTCTTGAAGGATTGGGGTCGTTTGGCGATTCGGGCGTTTTACTCGCACAACCAGGAACGTATCCCAAAGCTGCACTTCGGAAAGCAGCTGGCGTTGTTGATAATGTTTCCGAAATATCATTTGTCATTTATGCACAACCTTCAAAGTCATGCTAAACACCCTCCTCCCGTCTCGCCTGCCTTCTCATAAACACGCAGTCTATATCAGAGTAAGTTGCATTTCTCACTAGGAGAGATCTCAACGATTGTGAGTTTCGAGTGGGTATTAATTGTAAATCACTAATGCTGTTCTTTGCAGATTGATGATTAATGTGTCTAGTCGGGTTTTTGATGCAGCAAGCGGCAGAATGTCTAAACAATGTTCATTAAGTCAACACCTGATCCGTGGGCCGTACAGCTTTCCGTGACCCTCGAACCATTGACTGGGTGTTCCTGAGAATTACGGCACAATTAGACTCTCGAACTGATAAATATTTAATTAAGTCATTAGCGCGGTATCAGTCTGGGGATAAACTACATGAATGACAATGATTACCACAAATTACCTTTTCCTATTACGGCATGGATCAATTTTTAATGTGGGGAGCACAACACGCCAACATGCTTCTGTCAGCTGAATCGCTAATTATTTAAACCAGATTACCTGTAAATGAGAGACTCGATGCTGATGATATTAATCAAATCAAATAGTACAAGCAATCAAGTACATTGTGGACATAATCAATTCTAAACCATCTTTTCATAATAAAACATGTCTTATTATAAGGCTGTCGATAAAATGCCACTGGAATATCCAATAAACCAAAATTTTGATTTGATTTTTTCGGGGGTGATCCATCCTGAAAAGTAGGTGTTGCATATCAGTGAATGGATTGAAAAACAACAGGGATTCATGACATCAGCTGAAAATGTTGCGAATTTTAGCATTTTGATAGGAGACAATATAGTATAGTGCACAGCAGGACTCGGGATGTGCATTAATGTGCATTGTGCTGCCTCCACGGTGTCTACATTATGAATTATGCACACAAATTAATAATCTTTATCATTACATTTAGAATACATTAAATGAAGTAATGTTGCATTCTTACAACGGCTTATTTATGACGGCAAACCTTATGCTCGAAGACTGTAATTAACTGCAAGTGGATGGCACGCATGGGTAATTGCCAAGCAACAGTAGACAAATATAATACGTATTGATGAATGCTATACATAGAAACATATTTTATTATTTATTATATTATTTAGATTGATCTCTAGAGTCCTCTGTATTCCAATTGGCGTTTTTCTGTAAGAACACAAAAGAAGATATTTTGAAGAATGTTGGAAACCGGACATTGGCAGTGCCCATTCACTTCTATTGTATGGACACAAACCAATACAAGTGAATGGGTACTGCCGTTGTTTGGTTACCAACATCCTCATTCGTGTTCTGCAGAAGAAAGAAAGGGTGAGTAAATGAGGACAGAATTTTCATTTTTTGGGTGAAATATCACTTTGAGTCAACATTGGGATGCTTAATACGAATGTTTTGTAAGCACCACAATATAATTTGTTTATTCTGGAACATTAAACTGGGATAGAATCTAGAGTGTCAACAAGTTAAAAAATTCACCTTTAAACATATGAAATTAATTTAGGTCTAGGAAATTAAATTGGAAATCGTCCCGTGGGATTCACTGACCTACAGCCATATTTAAGAATATCAGCTATTCAATATGCATAATTATTTAAATGCAACATTTTTCACATTTTCTTTAAGGCGCTGAAAGAGACTAAATCCTGAGCAGAAATCTTGACTGACACTGGTGCGATGCTGCAGCAGAATGGAGGCCAGAGGATTTTACAGAGGGCTGTTCTCCTGGATGGGCTGTGACATTTCCTCCCCGTGTCTCTGCTCTCATCCGAGGCCTGACCGCCCCGGGTCAGCTTCTTTTAGATGGACTTTATTTCTGTCGGTCAGTTGGCCTTTAAGAACACAGAGTCCTTTGAACAAACAGGCCTCAGTGATGTACCTTTTTTCTTCTCTCAGCGGGGTATATTTTGTCACAGCTGACAGCATTTACCTTCTGGTAAACAGGGTACAAAATACAGCTTGAAACTTTTATATTTTTTAACAAAAGATCGGTTTTAAAAAGCTGGTTGCTAGTTTAAAAAAAAGAAAAAACTTCCAGGTGGTTTAGAATCCAAGTTTATGGGCATCGTATTTGTAAAATGCTGATTGCTGTTCATAAAATATGTTACGTGTGACAAAAGATAAACATCAAGTTCAAAACCTCATTTCAATGTTTTTTAATTACCATTAACACCGAAATTATAGAGATAATGTTTTGTTGAATATTAAAAATAAAACAATGCCAGGATGAGTAGCAGATGCAAGTAACAAGGTTACAAGTTTAGATTTAATTAAGTTGTCACTCAAGTCTGTGACTTGATAAAAGTTTATCGTATCGTAAGAAAAATACTCATATTTTCTGAGACCAACTTGACATATGCGGTCAACAAAACAACCATTTGTAAATATTTTGAGATTGTACTTGTTAAGGGATGCTAAGTCTGCACTGTAAAACTTTACTGTAAATTACTGTAGATTTAATGTACATTTTCGTTTTAAGCACCTAGTTTACCCATTTTGATCTCTTTAATTTTGATGAAAGTAACTGAAAACGTACTAATTGGAAAGTGTATTAAGTGGTAATTATGCTGCAAAAACAACAGCAAAGTTTTACAGTGTATATAATGTTATCTTGTAATAGAAAACATTATAAGATAACTGGTTTGTATATGAATTAAGACAGGACAAAATGTATTCTTGATCACTGAATGTCAAAGTGAGTAGGGCGTAGGGATTATCACTTTCGTAAGTAAATGTAGATATATTAATATATATATATATATATATATATATATATATATATACACACACACACATTAATATATATATGTCTGTTTTCACTTTATTTATTAAAATCATTTTAATTTTCACTTAATTTAAGATCTAAATAAAACATTTTGTGAAACAAACCTTAGATCAGTCAGAGCAGTATCTCAGTGTTTAGCACTACAGACACATATACTTGTGCTGTTGGCTCACGGTGACCCAGGTTTGAGTCCGACCCGGGTCATTTCCTGATCCAACGACCTGTCTCTTACCCTTATGTTCCAGAATGCTGCGTCAAGAGTTATCTTTAATGAACCGAAGAGTGCACACGTCACTCCTCTATTCATTAAGCTACATTGGCTCCCTATAGTCGCTCGCATCAAATTCAAGACTCTGCTCCTGGCCTTCAAGACCACCACTGGTTCGGCACCACCTTATCTTCACTCGCTAATGCATACATATGTACCCGCCAGATCCCTACGCTCTGCAAACGAACGTCGTGTTGTGGTGCCATCCCAAAAAGGTAAAAAATCTCTCTCGCACACCTTCTCCGGATCTGTTCCACCTATGTGGAATGATCTGCCCGCTGCTACAAGATCTGCAGATTCTGTAGCCATCTTTAAGAAACGTCTGAAAACACATCTCTTCCGTCAATATCTGACTGATCTGTTCTGACTCTATTTTCTTCTCTACTCATTAAAAAAAAAAAAAAAAATGAATGGTTCTGTATACTGTGTTAGGTCATATGCACTTATGCTTTTGTTGTACTTATGCTGTCCCAATTGCTTCCATTGCCTACCCCACCTGTAAGTCGCTTTGGATAAAAGCGTCTACTAAATGACTAAATGTAATGTAAATGACATCATGAATGTTTTTTTTTTTGACAGATGAAAAGGTCCTCTTCATGACCTTGAACCAGGACAAACAATTTAAGGGGTAAGTGCTGACATTTAATATGTTCTCAATGATCTACTTTTATCATTATGTTTAATGCTTCTCACAACAAAACCCAAAATATGATTTGTCCCACTATGGTAAAAAAAATATTGCTGCTTTCCTTCTGAGACCCTGTAACTTCATATTCATATAGACTTTTATTTGATAAATCGTTTTATTGTTTATCACTGGGTTTTGCAAATACATATCTTACCAATTAAAAGTACTAAAACATGCTTGTCAACTTTGACAATACACTATTCAATCAGTTAGAAGTACAGCGTTTCCTGAAAAACAGCGAGTTTGGAGATCCGACAACTGCATTGTGCATTATTACCATAAACTAGTCCGTGATCCGTCTTTCCTTCCCACATTTTAGCTGAGTAAGAGTCATATTTTCTCACCTCATTAGTAAAATAATGTTCGCAGCGACTGACTTTCAGATCTGTCGCGCTAAACACACTCGCGGGGCTGAGCGTTTTCTCATCTTTCCCTCTTCCTCTCATTTTATCCTCACCTCTCAACCTTACTTACAATACAGCTACCTGATGCATCCAGCCCCAGAGATAATTTATGGTAATTGATGGCCGGTTTTGCTGTGTGACCTGCAGCACTGTTCAAGATAATTATGAGCTGTAGTAAAGACTCAGCCTGACTCACTGAATACATGCATAAAACTCAAATTAATGAGCTGATTCCATAAAATTGGATCCACCGTCACCTGTGCTAAAGGATGTTTCTCAGACATCAGAGGAGGTCATAACCATTCGGAGACTCGGTATCGGTAGTAAGGACAGGGTGAAACCGACACTGGAGTGACCCTAAACAATTTCTTAATATTTTACGTTATAAACTTATAGAACTTATAGAAATACAGGCTGATGGTCGACCTGCTGTGCATTACTGCCTGACGCACCTCCACCTGTGCCTTTTGACTGCATTTGTTACATACTAGGTATTAAAGTGAAGCAAAATCTTCATCTCTCATATGTATCATCGCGTAATCAATATTTATGTTGTTATATTACAATCAAATATTATGTTTATTCACAAACTTATTTTACAATGCTGTCAGTCTTTAGGTCACATATGTTTTTAATGCCGCTGGTCATGCATATAAATCATAAACCAAAATATGTTGATTTATATATGCATATAAACAAACTACGTTTACAAACCAAACTGTTCACTTCACTTTTCTTCACTATCAATATCTTCAGTTTCTACCACCAATCCTTAACTGACCCAATCCAATCTCCAAATTGATAGAAAATCTCACACCGGTATATTAAACATCAAATAGGCTTTGTCTGAGTAGCTCCATTTGTGTGGCTTTGTGCAACAAATGGACACTGTTTCCAACTACACACTTTCGGAGTGGTCTGGCGGTTCACAAAAGAAATATGCACAAAAACTCAAAACTGTACTATAAACAGTCCTTTGTTAAGTTTCTACAGTTAAGACACTACTAAAACAATTGCCTTGAAGATTATAATTATAGTAACAATATAATGACATGCGCTTCAATTTTGCCCTCAAAGCAGCACAGTAGTGGAAAGTACCAAGTGGCACCATTTAAGAGGATGTATTGTTGTCATGGCAATAGCAGTAGTGTTGATAGAGCTAGCAATTAGCAGTGGATTCCTTTAAGGCCAGTCCTCAAAGGGAGACACTATCATTAACATGCATTATTACCCAAAATTAGCTATTGATCTCCAAGTACTTAGTATGTTCTATAACTCAGGTCCGAGCTCCGTCCAAAGCGCTTTTCCTCCTGCAGGCAAAGATGGGCGTTTTTTACAACCAAGACTCCCTTCCTGTTTCTGAAATTGAATTACCTTTGAGTCTGCCATGACACGTTTAGAATCAGACGTGAGCTAGAGAGAATCTGAATTGTAATTGTCATCGCTGTTTCCAGTTAGCACGTCTGTTCCGGGGGTCAGAGTTTGGGTAGTTAGCACGGCCCAGTGAACGCCTGCTGGTGGATGTCATATTTATACCTGCCGAGAGTAGAAACGTATTAACCTCTATAGACTGTAATTCAAACTTCTTTGGTCTGTCGAGTCTTTAACATGTTTGTCATATAAATATTCATTTTGGAATTGGGTATAGGAGCAATTCCTGTACTATAATAAAAAAAATTCTCATTCTTGCTTGGACTTCACATGGACTTCAACAAAATACTAAAATGATGTGTATATATTATACTGTAGATCTATATTGGTCAATCAAATGCCGTCTCTAATAGGAACAGACTTTTTTTTAATACCCACGGTCAACGCAGCAGGGTCGCTTGTATAAGACAATAATGAAGGTTTAACGGAACGCAAAAGGTCGTAGTGGCTCGTCTGCCCATCTCCCTCGCACCCATTAAATGCAGGAGAACGTGGTGATTGGAAATCGAAACTCCAAAGAGAGCCGGGCTGAGAACCCCCAAGGGCTCCATGAAAAGCAAATGGAGGGGGGTCCGTAGACAGACGCGGCGGGGTCTAAAAGAAACCAACATCGAAAGTGATGATTTTCCTTCTTTTGTGTGTAGATCACTGTTTATGTGTATCGATGCCTTCTGTCGCCAATGGTGATTGGTGAGAGCTGTATTAAGTTGCGATTCCTAAAGGTTAACAGATTCTGTTTTTCGCCTTTTCTTTCTAAGACCCCCTCTGTTGTCTTTGATTTCATTTTAGCTTTTTTCCTGTCTGTTGAACTGAAAAATCAAAAAACATAAATGCAGACAAGACTAAGAGACAAACAAAAGAAATAATCTAAAATAT
Source organism: Triplophysa dalaica (assembly GCF_015846415.1). NCBI lineage: Eukaryota > Metazoa > Chordata > Actinopteri > Cypriniformes > Nemacheilidae > Triplophysa > Triplophysa dalaica. Next base: position 4,007,001 of record NC_079565.1, on the reverse strand, counting down.
ATAGCATGGTTACACATGGTGATTTTAATAAAATGATGAAGTGCTACTAATAAAAACAGCTTATCCTGTGCCAAAAATGTGGCATTAAATGGTGCAATATCATGAATAGCTTAAAGTTACAATCAAATGAGGTTAAATATATTTTTGCAATAAAAAAATCTGAAAAAAATCCTGTAAAACAAAATCCGGCATCTGGGTTCCGGAAATATACTAAACCGTAAAATAACAGTTTTTCACAAGAAATTACATGCTTTTCTTGTAAACTTGCAGTGTTTTTCCACAATTTGATGCTTTAAATGTATTTCACAATCAGACTGTCAGAAAAATTACAATTTTACGGCAGCTGGGGGGCCAGAAATATACCGTGAAATTACATGTCACTCATGTTTGTCTTGCTAATTTAAAGTTTTTTATTTGACATTTTCTTAACGTATTTCAAAAATACCTGAAATCCATAAAAAAGTTAAAGTTAAGTTACAGTTTTTACAGTACAAGTTTTTAAGGTGACATAATTTTACCCCATAGTTGTATTCTTCCTGTCCCAGACCAGTACACCATTAAACTGGTGTTAAAGAAAATATTTTTAATAAAAAAGACATTTAGTAGTAATTAATATTTACAAGGAAAATCACAATGAAAAGTCCAAGAAAGTGCTCTCAAGAATCTTGTTCTATACAGGGACCTGGATGCGTTTACAGATTACATTATTTAACCAGGAAGTGCACCTTATATTCTTCCTATCCAAGTTCACCTAAAGGCTGTATTTTTAGTGAACAGACATGTTCGGTCACAACAGCTGTAGGTCACATGGGATGTCTTACAACATTATTATTTGACCAGCCTGGCCAGTTTTACTCTCATGAGGTATGGCTTGAGGAGACACTCCTGTAGAGGGAAGGTAAGGTGCTTTACACAGGACCCCCGAGACCAGCAGAAGGTCAACTAACTACATCTGAAACCACTGTCTGGTCATCCAATAGGGACTTAAAGCAATCTCCATCTATCTGAAAGAGACCTAGCTTACTACATTAAAGTGTGTGGAAGAGGGCCTTTGTCCGAGTGTGAGAAAGCAACGACAGAGATTATTCCCAATACATCCCAAAAGCGAGTCTCATATATAAATTGTATCGACCAGTCCAGAAATCTGTCTGGCATTTAGAAAAACTGCTGAATCCAGACCTTGATATGAGTTAGAACACTTACTCTGTGTTACAAAAAGTTCAGCTCTAATGCGTGAAGGGCGTCTCGCCCATTTTGTGAAAATGTGAAAGATGAAGCCGTTTGGAAGATGTTGCATCCATTACTACACTCATTTCGAGCTTACTTATTGATTCAGAAAGCAGGGCTTTTCAAGACGGCCCAAATTATTTTATGCACTGATGTGAAATGTGAAATTATACCAAAAATGGATTTAATTGTGTTAAAATTGTTAAAGAGGGCTCTTAAACGAAACTTTGTTCCAAAGACGAATGTTCATCATAGTTTATGAGACATCTTAGTCATTTTAAATCAACTATTAACTATCTATCTGATATATAACTAGACAGTCAAAATAATGCAAAGAAAAAATGTTATACAGTAAAAGAATGTTGCTTATCCAAATCAGATTCTGTAGGATTAATTTGAATAAAAATGTAAAAAGAACTAAAACTGAACAACAGAAACGATCTTAAAAACACAAAAAATAGATATTTTTCCAAGCAAACAATAAAACAGCCAGAACAGCTAAAAACCAAACATGTGATAGCTACTGTAGGGCTGTGCAATTCTTCTAGTTAACCTGTCATTACAGATACAATTCCATTACAGACTCATTTTGATAGGGTTGGGAAAAAGGTGGGAAACAATCCCGGTTCTGTCCATCACGCTGACCTCACAAGACCTGCCCCTGCTCCTAGATGAAGCCCACTTGCCTCTCCAACTCTCTGACGGCCCCCGGGGGCACAGATCAGTGAGTGAAACGACCAGTCCTGTGGTTCTCCATGGAAAACTAGAGGTCAGAGGACAACAGTTAAGTACGGATGTGGAGAGTGGAGGAAGCTGTCAGGCGGATCAGGAATTGTTTTGTCATCTATTTATATTTCCGGACTACTGGACCTCTGTACCAAAACAACCTTTGAAGCTTTCCTAGACCGTTTTCCACAACCAGTTAGGCATTAAATACTTTTACTCCTAAATCTTTTGAGTAATTTAGAGACACCGTTTCAAACGCCATTTTAAAATTATGATGGCAATAACTTGGGCATAAGGGATTCAATGTCAATGAGTAAATTTAATCTATTGTGACTAAAGCTTGATATAAAGTCATCGAGGGGCACATTTTAATCACTTTTCCATCTTTAAGGAGGATGTGAAAAGGAATAGTGTGTCATGCCAGTATATCGACATTGTAGTATTATTATATAGAGCAGAGTGATGTCATAAAAAGGTGAAATGAGAAGCAAGTTCTGGCACTGCTGTATTTTGGGGATATGGAAAAAGTTGTGAGTGAGATTTGATCTGTTCCTTATACGGATTTGGTTTTGGAAAGCATCACTTGGAAAAGAACGCAAAGAGCCGTGATTTCCTGTTGTGTGGGGTCTAAACTTACAGCCATAATTGAACCACATTCAACTCCAAACCAATTAAATTGTCTGACTCAAAAAAATAAGTAAACCCAACAAGTTGTTGTTTTCCGTGTAGTCAATTTAACTTAATTTACTGTGTTAATCCAATTGATGTGTCTAATTGATTTGATTTGACATGATTTTAAATCGGTTAACAAATATTAACTTTTGAGAGTCAGTACAATTAAAAAACATTTAAAAAGGGAAGTTAGAAAGATGGAAAGATTTTATTTTTACAATAGTCTCGGTCTAACTGAGGCAAAATTTAATAAGAAGAAGAAAATATAAAATATTGAAATTGAATTGATTATGTTGCATTGTAGAAGTGCATGGTAACTGCTGAGCTCTTTTGATGTTTTCTGTTTCCATGGTAACAACAGGTTCACATTGGTGGACCACACTTCAGAATTGTAAAATAATTCCATGCATGTGAATTAAGCGATGAAACACTTTTTAAATGATGGTGAAGTCATTCTGGCATATTTTTTTCTTAGAGCTCAACAACCTTGAAATTGTCAAAGGGAAATCATGGAAAGGTGTCTAAAAATCTCAGAAGTTTTAACTAAATGATGTCTTTTTAATCCCTTAAAAATTCTAACAAGCCTATTCTAACCCTAACAAGGAACAGACGACAGCGTTAATGGTTTCTGACTCAGATTACAGATATCCATTTCATGCTTGTATCACAGCATCTTCTGTTATTTACACATAATTGCACACATTTTCTATCTCTGTGTAAAAGCCCTTCAAAAACAACTATCAGCCAATTCCCAGAAATTTGACAAGAAGAAAACATGATGGAAGAAACTCTGAAAACGAAATCAAGAATCAGTGTCAGGATTTACAGTTAACAAGCTTTCACAGTGTCGACAACAAAAAAATTTAAACAATGAGGTGCACTCGGGTAAAAAAATATCTGTTTGAACTTTGCTGACAGAACCCTTTTTATCTCGTGTGGTGAGAGATCCATTTTGATATAAAATTCAGCCAGTACGGCTTACATTTATTGATCAATGCTGCTTTATTAAAATGTAGAGTGTCTCCTACTTACCATTACTAAAAGACATTTTATATAAAGAACTATATGACATCAGGATTTATATTATGCCTGCCTAGTACACTTTGGAATTATTTCTGTTGGCATTTATGGGCATGATATGGCTTTGTTCTGACAGTCCTTACAGAGAGGGAAATATGAGGTCATGATCAGGGAGAGAATGTTGTCCTGCGGCCCGTGCCTGTGTTGTTCTGGGACTCACTGAGGTCCTGAGGTTTAGCTCATTTATTAAGCCCTGGAGAGAGGGGATAAAATTCGTCATATTGTTATGCAACACTAAAACAGTATAAACATTATACATTCTTAACAAGAAGCTGTTTTTTATCTTGGTTTGGAAAATATGATGAAATATATGGGTGAGTACATCATTTGATTTTTTTTGTTGTTTCACATTTTTAATTGCAGAAAATGGAAGAGCAATGTTGTGGAAGTTTATTGCAAGCCATATTTCACTTTTTCAAAATTACTTCAGGTAATACTTGCAGATCTTGTGTAAGCTGAATTTATTTAGAGTTGTGGATTTACACAGACATAAGATTTTTTTGGGGAATCATATCAGCATGCATTAAAATGTCAACTTTCTCCTGGGAAGTAATTCTTGTACATGTGGGGTTTAGGCTAACAATGATAAACAATAAAAGTTATAGCTTACCACTAGTTTTGTGTACAGTTTGGATGGGCGCTAAAAGCAGTGAATTGAGATGTTGTCTGTCGCTTCTTAACAAAACACGTTTTTATTAAAAGTAAAAAGCTTTTGTTGGACACTTTATTTCAGTCCATCTTCTTGTCCTTTCTAATTCTTATTTCAACTTTATTAAACTCATGGATTGAAAGTGAGCCATCTCTTAAATTTTGAACCTCACTCAGACATGAAATAATGACATTAATGAAGCAGTTATTAAGTTTGATCATCTTTTTGCTGTATAATACTCTACATAAATTAATTTAAAATGAACTTTGGGTTACAAAGGTTGTCAACTTCTGCTTCAGTAAAATGAATTTCAATGCATATGTGACACTCATATGATCATCCTTTTTTTAACAAAAGGCAACTTTTGAACTTTACTTTTTTGGTTTTCCAACACAATCTCAATGCAACTTGTAACTCTTTTACTATTTTTATTTAATAACACAATCTCAATGCAACTTTTAACTAACTTATCTATTTTTATGTTTAACACAATATACTATACAATATACTATACACAATCACTATAAACAACTTTGAACCATTTTACTATTTTTTTTTCAAACGCAATCTCAATGCAACTTTGGCAACTTTTGAACTTTACTTTTTTGGTTTTCCAACACAATCTCAATGCAACTTGTAACTCTTTTACTATTTTTATTTTTTAACACAATCTTAATGCACCTTTTAACTAATTTATCTATTTTTAGTTTTCAACACAATATACTATACAATATACTATACACAATCTCTATAAACAACTTTGAACTATTTTACTATTTTTATTTTCAAACGCAATCTCAATGCAACTTTGAATTATTTTACTATGTTTTAACACACTGTTAATGCAACTTTTAACAATTTCACAATTTTTTTAACACACTCTCAATGCAACTTTTAACTATTTTTATATTTCAACACAATCTCTAGACAACTTGTAAGAATTTAAGAAAAAAAAAATTCAACACAATTCTTTAAACAACTTTTAACAATTTTACTATTTTTATTTTTTTACACAATCTCAAGGCAATTTATAACAATTTTACCATTTTGATTTTCCAACACAATCTCAAAGCAACTTTTAACAATTTCACTATTTTTAGTTTTTCAACACAATCTTAAGGCATTTTTTTTGCAATACAATCTCAAAGCAATTTGTACCAACTGTAGATGCATTTGCTGGTTGTGCTTCTCAGATGAAATTTCGCAGATCGCTTAGGCATGCTGGACGTGACTGCTGACCGATGGTGGTAGAAGAGGTTATGATGGAGTGCTGGACAAAATGCTGCTCTACAAAATGCGGACCATAAAGAAACAAACCCAAATACATCTCCTTGAATTGAAATATATTGTATCATATAAAAAAAGAATTATGCTTTTAATGTTGTTTGTCCACATCTGTAATGTACCGTTATCATAGTGGAAGCGAAATGTGCAGACTCAGCACTTTACACAGCTGAGCAAGTAGACTGTCTGTTATCTGTGTGTATAAGTGTATTCTTGTGCAGGGAACTTTTGAAAATGCAATGATACAAATACAATTGCTTTGAATTAAATAATATCAACAGGTTTGTGTGAAGTTTAGGTTTGGCAGCCAAGGAGACAAAAAAGTGTTTAAATTTGTGTAAGAAAAACCAGCGAATATTCATCACCCTCCATGCTGCTCGTCAGACGGCTGGAAACTCGTTGAATGATAGTAAGAAAGGTGAAAAGTGAAGTGCAGAACATTTCCGAACATCTGCCGAACAGAACCCACCTGAGCACCAAGAAAAATAATGTCTCTGTGTCACCTTGACCACCACAGCAATTATTTTACCGAGTCTCTCAGTCTCAGCCCCCACAATTGTTCCTAACATCTCTTTCCCCTCAAGCACTCATTAGGATATAATTAGAGACTATATACTGTGACTTTACACAAGAGTCTGAATGGGATTTGACGAATCCACATGCTAATCTAAATCAAACGCGTTTGACTCATGTCTTGTTCTGTCAGGTTCAATGCAGACAGGTTATGCGCCATTGTACAGTAGTTTTACAGGTGCGCCACATTACCCCTTCCTTGGTCTGTCATTAACGCTTAATGTGTTCTCCATCTCTCACTCTTCCTCGTTCGCCTCCAGCAACCGAAACAGTGTCTTTCCATTTGCGTCTTTCTCCCCCCAAACTAACAGTGGATTAAAAATGAAATCCTGGCCGCTAAAGTACATAAGCTTCTGCCTATTGTACGCTTCTTGCTTATTTTGGTAATCCCTTTCTGACAGCTTGGCTCAGAAGAGACCCACGGCGTGGGTGTCCTCAAAATTTCCCTGTCTGTACCCTCCCACCGCCACACTTATTGGCGTCGTCTTACAAGTGCATTTTATACAGATCCCTATTTTTTGCGCAAGAGTCCGAGATACAGATATGTTATTATATTTAAGAATTCACAAATTGCACATGGGCTACAAAAGTGTTTTAGGAAATCTGAATAGAGCAAAATTTCACAATTAAGGGGGTCACACATCGGTCACGCATCTATGACAACCATATGGGCACATTCTGCATGTTCACCATTGACTACCATAGTAGGAATCAACTAAAATGACAATGTTCGTCAAAAGTGCTCCAGAACTGTTTGCTTTCGTACATTCTTCAAAATATCTTCAATTATACAGATTTGGAACAACTCACAGGTGAGTAAATGATGAGCGAATTTTCATTTTTGGGTGTCCCTTTAACCATCGTAAAATCAACACTTTTAACATACAGTATATTTCAATTACATTGGCTATGAGCCTTATGGTTTCCAAGCTACACTTTAACTTATATATAGCTGTATGCAGTGACAATCGTCTTTATATATTTCGCATTTTGTGTTTGAAAGTGACTCCCACGCCAACATTACAACCTCACAAAACTGCAAAAAATACCATCTAGGTCTACTTCTAGAATAATCGTTTGACCCTTTTCACAGGAATCCTATTCAAAGCAAAGCTTAAAAAATTGAGCTATGTATCCCGCAGAGAAGCCGTGACAAGAGATGGGTCTTGATTGAGTTTTATTAATTCTTATGAGTGTTCTTTACCCGGTCCACCTGCTGATAAACAGGCTCATATGAATGATGGAAGCGTTCAAGGTCATATGGATAACCAGCTTCATTTTCACCCCCTTAGTTTTCACATTTCCTGTCTTGGGCAGATGCTGCCAGGGGCATTATCATAGTGCCACCACTGCTCTGCCAGTTCCCATCAAGCACATGGTCGGCATCTGAGACTCACCTTGACCTCCCGATGAGAGAAGAACGGATTCTGGCGTCTCTCCCAGAGTCTCACTCCTGTTCCTATTGCTAGCGTATGTATGTACCCGGCATATGTGCGGCAGTCAAATACAAATTGTGACAATCACCAAGCAGGTCTATTACAGACAGATTTACCACTGCTGCGAAGCACAGCAGGTTGCTCAGAGCTACAGTTGTTATGCCAACTGTGCTCCAAATACCTAATTGTAGAAACACCATCAATTGGCTGCTGTTACACAGACAAAGATGGTTTTTAAAGACCAGCAGACCTGGGAAACAAGACACCCGGGAACCTAAGAGAAAAACTATAAAAATCCAAAAACAGTCCACAAAGCATACAAACTGAGACCAAGGGATTTGAAATTTAACGTAATGAAGGAATTAATAAAAATTCTGTTAGCATTTTTTCACCTTCATATCGTCCAAACCTGTATATGACTATTCACAGCTAGCACAGGTACATCTGTAAGACGTCTGTTAAAGATCTGGAAAACATCTCCTGTGTAAAAACATCTGCTAAACATCTTAGAAAGAGCAGATTTACATCCATTCTAAAGCCCATTGCACAGTCTGAAATTTCCGCGCGTTAAAAAATAAAATACGACCTTACGCGGTGTCAATCACATTTACACACTGCCTCCGATATTTTCGTTCGTCATGAAAAATTCGGACCGGGTTCGATTTTCTGCGTTTTTGGCATCCGTCAAGCATTCTGAGTCGCCTTTTATAACAGTTCAGAGACGCCGTTCAAACGAGAATCAAATACGAAAAAACGCATACAAAAATTTTGGACTGTATGTGCAAAGACCTTTAATAATAAAACCTCTTACGTGTGCCGGATCAGGTTGTCTTCTGTGGAACACAAAAGAAGAGATTTTGATAACTGTCATTGTAGTTTTGTCTATACAATAGAAGTCAATGGTTCCAAACATTATTTGGTACCCACGTTCTTCAACATATATTGGTGTTTTGCAGAAGAAGGAAAGTCATACAGGTCAGGAATGACATGAGGGTGACCAAATGATGACACCTTTAAGTCAACGCTAGCATTACGCTAATTAATGCTAGTTATGCATGTCATAGCACAAAACTGAAAAAAATGCTTTCATGGTAACACTTACATAATATGTCAAGTTCGCAGCGAGGGTTCACCGCAGTCGGCTATGTTCAAACAGGTACCACGTCTCGCAGGGCTAGCTCTCTCCGGCATCATATAAAGCTTTGAACGCTGTTGGCGGTCTGTTCCAAAAAGGCCCTTACACTAAGGAGGGCCTTACAGCACCCATGTAATCCATTACCATCGAGCAAAGCAAACAAACTCGCCAGGAGTAAAGCAAACGCACGTTAGAAGATTGTGCGGGGTGGGGTTCTCCATTTGTATACTTGTTAGTAGACCCAAAGGATGAGGCTTATTTTACCAGCCTTTTAAGTATTTAAACAAAGAGTCGGACTCAAAGTTAGCTCACAGCTAATCTTAGATAAACACAGCGCTACAGGATTTTAATTAGAGTGGCTACAGGCCTACCGAGGAGCATTTTGATCCCAGTCGCTAATGACTACCTTTTTCCATTTTCTACTGTTCATACGAAATACAGTTCAGAGAGCCTAAATTGATTGGTTGGTTACATTGACCCCTCCCGCGTCCCTCCTAGACGTTAAATGGACGGGTTGTTTCATTACCCCCAAAAGCATTTAACACGTTTCTTCTCCAAAGCTCCTGCGTTTGTACCACACCAGACAGTTTTCTGAAAGAAAGCTTTTAGGCGGAATTAAAAGTAGGTGAAGGGAAAAATAAAATCGAAACATGATTTTAAAAAGACAGGTTCAATAGAACAAGTGGTTGGAAAGCCTGCCTGAAAATAAGTTTGGCAATTATGTTTAGTAAAACTGAAATGATAACACATTTCTCCCCAAAGCATTTGTGTGTTTGTTAGATATTTCTGAGCAGCGTTCATATTTATAACATTTATTAAGTAATATTCATAACATTGCTTGAAGTTAACTTCCGATCTGGCAAGTGGCTAATAATATTACAATTTATATTTAATTGGATTTATATTAATATTTATTAAAATTAATATTTTCTTGTATATTCATTGATTCATTGGGAATCTATTCCATGCGCAGTAGCATATGGTTATGTTGCTACTTTAAAACCATCTGGAACGTAAGATGATCTTTAAAAATGTTTTCTGTGACACAGGTGGCTTAACATATCTAGCTGTGTAAATTAACCACTACGCACACAAACTCCTGCCTCGGGCTAACAGTAAATGACTATTAGCCAAGCATGATGACCTTGGCGCAACATAAATGCTAAACAGCGCCATGTGGATACTCGCGGATAGCTGGAGGGGGAACATTGTAAAAGACATAAAAAATACACAAGTGTCATTTTTCCCTCTCGGTTCATCTTTCCCGAGCCCGCGGAGATGTCTGAACTACACTTTGTCATTACGTGTCAGCAAATATAATTAAAGTTTGGCACGGAGCTTCTCTGGAACGTCCGTGTGTCCCACTGTTGCAGTATATCTGTCACGCTGAGGAGTCTGACCTCAGGCTATTAGCTCAAAATATCACCCTTCCATTGCCACCCATTAGCCTGCAAAAATGTGTAAGTATAGTAGTGTATTCCAAACTTGTCCGCTGTCAAACAACCTCACGTTTGAGCGCTTCGGTTGAGGAACTTCAATACAGCTGTGCTGTGAGAATCTTGCTACACTACGTAGTATCAAGTAAATTTGTGGAAAAACAGTGTCACTCAAAGAGCAGCTAAGTAGAGTTGCATTGGTCTTAAAGGTATAGTTCACCCAAAATTTTTAATTCTGTCATCATGTCCTTAAAAGGGTCACATGACAAGGATAAAATGAATATTATTGTTTCTTTTAGATGTAATGCAATGTGTATACATGATTTCAGGTTAAAAACACTGTATTTTCTAAATATCGTGCATGATTGTATCTCCTCTTTGCCCCGCCTCTCTGAAACGCTAGGTGTGCCATGATAGGCCAGTTGACCAGTGCATTGTGATTGGTCGAATACTGCAAGCGTTTGACGGAAATGTAACGCTTCTTACCATATTTGGTACATCAGTTTCCAAAGCAATTGTACTGACAGGTACACATTACTTGCGTATACATTTGGGTGGTCTTTGTCAAATAATACCACAAACTGACGTAGATTTGTAAGGTTGTGGTTACACGAGGCGTTTCAGGCAGGTGTGGGTGAGCATTCGCTTTTTGATTTTAATTTGAGCAATTTTACGTGTCTAATACATGCATGGGCAGCTTATATCACAACAAAGACACGTGAAAACAGGTATTCGCGCCATATGACCCCTTTAACCTCTTGTCATTTTAAACCTGTATGATTTTCTTCAAAAAGAAGGTATTTTGAAGAATGTTGAGAAATTTGATGTCATTTGACTGAAGTCATAAAACCTATGTTGTGAACATTAATGATATAAAAGCAAAATTTACAATTGCATCTTAGTGAAAATTAAATGTTATAATCGAATTAAATATTTATTCAATTACATTTTTCAATTAAATTAAAATTAAATTAAGCACTTTTTGATTAAAAAAATAAACCATTTGTTTTAATTTCTGTTGCCTTGTTTAAGTTTTCCTTTTTGTGTTTCTAACAAAGCTTTTTTCTAAACAGAATATGCGACCGTGTTCCTTGCTTAAATTAGGTCAGCTGTAACTTCATTACCTTCAAATGTGTTATCGAATTGAGTAGTCAGTGATTCAAAACTATGCAAATGCTTCGCAATAACCATGTGTCGCAGACAGGTTTAAAATGACCACATTTATGAAAGCTGACATCTAAGTGATAATGAAAATTGCTGTTTTGATCAAGTAAAGTCAAAATGACTATGCTGTTCTTTTTGTAAATTTAATCACAACCGTTTTATAGTCCTTTTTCCAATAAATGCTCTTAAATTGGTTTCAAAGTGTATTTGTGATTCATTGCTGCAGAAACGGCAGTGAAAACATTATCAATCACAACGATGGGTGCCTTTCTAATAAATATAGTTATATGTTTTCAATTTTTTGTTGCCATGTGCCAGAAATCGTGGCTGTGTTTAGAATAGCATCACATTGGGAAATTGTTTTTAATCCAGCTACTTTATTGTTCATCCGTGTGTTCAAAGAATAGAGAAAATTTGCGTAGTATTCTGTATACTAATGTATAAGCATGAACATAGCATTCATCTTCAAGGCATGTCTTTGACTTTGCTTTCTGCCCTTTATACCCACTTAGCCATCGCCATGGCCATTCTTTGCTTTGCTGAGCAGGTGACAGCTTGTTTCTGGAGTTTGCATGCTGTGGTTGCCTTGGACACACACCTGGACTGATAACGCTGTCGGCTTGTCACACAAGACCACTTCTGGCAAGAGGCACCCCTCTGACTGCCCAAGCAGATAGAAATGTCTGTCTCCAAACATTTGTTCCCAGTCTAATAGGGATGGTGATATGCGCTCCGAGAACAGATTAGAATACCCCCGTCAGGCCAGGTTTGCCCCGAGCGATGTTCTCTGCCATAATGTCTGCACACTGCAAGGGCTTTATCAGCAGCCATTGGCCGTCCTTATGTTCACGTTTTCAGCGGGACCATTAAATCTAGGGCCATTTTGCAGTCAATTGTTTCCTCATTTGAACCCCGGCTCCTGAGTGTCTTTTTATCCTTTTAACTTGAGCCGGTCCTGGTGGTGTTGTCACAGTTTTCCATAAGCGTTTAATGCGGCCGCGGCGCATCACCTCGCCAAAAACAAGCAAGCCGAAAGCTAGCAAGGCCTCCAAACATTTGCCAAGGGGCTCTTTCCAAGTCTTTGTCGCCGCCACCCGCCGTGCCAGGAAGCTTGCCAGGACTTATGAAGCTCGGGATATGAACTCCAAACAATGCCATCTGAGGGCAGCCTGGGAGAACGTAGACCCAAAGCCATTCGCCATGAACTTGTGATGCACATTTAAGCACTGAAGATCAGACTTGATCCCTGATGGAGAACAATAGTGGTGGGTTTTAAAGCCCTTGGTGGCATTGCACAGAGCCAAGATGTTTTCCAGGTCCCGGGGCTGTTCATCTGAAGAGTGGAGAGAAATAGATTAGGGAATGAATAAAATTTTGAATGGAAGAAAAAATGTGGGGATTATGACGCAGTGTGAAACCAATGCTCGGTTTTATTGGCCGGTTGGTATGTACGGCGTCTGTGAGCCGAGACCAGGTTTAAAAAAAATTATGTTTTCTGTTTACCGTGCAAACTCGATTAAAACAGAACTATCAGGGAGGGATATGACCAACGGAGGGGGAGTGCAGTCAGCATTGAGCATTGCAACAAATCTCAGGCCCGCTGAGATTCGTCACCTCCGTAAACCAATTTCACGCCTAACAAATATACAAATATTGTCGGCAATCAAAATATTTATTTCTCCAGCAAATTTCTTAGAATTTCTGGGAGATTTGCTTTATCCCGGGCTTTGGAAATATCTTAAAAGGCATTAGAGAGTCTGTGTACGGGGCCAAAAGAAAGCGAAAACAAGCTTTATTCATTCACTGAGCTAATCTGTATTACAATAACAGTTCATTTCAGATGTATTTATTTAGATTAGCTGTATTTACATGTATTTATTCATTTATGGAGAAATCACATGTCAGGAGACAGTAATGATGTATAGACTTAAACAGTTTGATCCCATGATGGCCTAGAAGTATTAACCAGTAATCTCAACTGGTTTTGCTTTGGGATCCAAATGACATTAGACATCATATGGCGAATGGCTTTATCTAAAGCTTTTTTCTTAAATTCTGGCCGTTTGGTCAAAAATGGACAAACCCAACCGTTGGGTTGTAAATGAATCCACCCCCATTGTGGGGTCAAATGTAAACCATTCTCTGTATTAGTTCAAGCAAACGTCTGGGTTTGACCTTCAGACCCAACGTTGGGTTAGAGTTCAGGACAATACCTTTTTTTTATAAAAGTGTTATTGGCATTATATTATTTACATATTTTAATTTCATATTTTCCTTTCAACATTTATCTTCCCCTTTTTCAGAACAGAACCCCACTTAAAGGTCACCATCTAAATTTTTTCCCAGACTCTGTGCAAAGACACATTTTAAGCTACAGTGTTTCATCCACATTGTAATAAGTTTTACACCTACAACATCGCAAGCGATCGGCGAAATGATGAGGCACATGGATTTCCCCGTAATTGCTACATTCCAAGTTTCTGAAACCCACGCGGAGAGTGGATGTTTTTGCGGAAATAATGGATAAATGCTATTTGCATTTCTTTGTTTGTAAAAGAAAGGGTAATTAGGTTAGAGGGAGCGAAGAACGCATCTGGCGCTGAACAAGACTGTGTCTGTGATTAGTTGCCAAGAGGGTCCCCAGATGGCATCTATTACCTGCGCGCATTAATTAAAGATCCAAGTGTGGGGTCCCATTAAAGCTCCGAGTGGCCCTGAGGACACACGTGAGCGTGTGTCTGGATATCTGAACTTCCATAGAAGCTGTTTTTGAACACATACTGGAATAGAAGAAAAGAAGTGATAAAACAAAGGCGGGGCCATTAGGCTTCGCTCTTGAGTACAATGTTTTAAACACACCGTTGTACTTTCAGAAATTGGGGAAGGTTGAAAGGCACCTTCAAAGTTGTGCTTGAAGATATTTACTTTGTACACGATGCTGGCCGAAATGTTCATGAATGTTCACTCTTTTAAAGAACTTTACTTTTGAATGACATCATCAAGGACAAATAATGTAAAATGATAACTAATGAGAAATTAAAATTCTTTTAAAAAGAATTGTTTTTGGCTACTGTTAATGCCCAAAAGTTTTTATAAAAATAACTCATTTAGTCATGGTTAATATAATAAAGACTTTATGGCCGTAAGGTTGATACGAAGAGTTACCTTTGGCACAAAGATGAAGTTGACCGTCAGCCTCTACTTCTTATTTAAAAACACTTTCAAAAGTGTGTGTCTGCCTTGATTCAGAAAGAAAGAGTTTTTCAAAGTCACCTACGGCTCAATTTGGAATGGATCACTCAACTGCATCTTTTTTTGTTCTAAGGGCTTTAAGGTATCATTTATCTCAAGTGCACTACAAACTAGCCTTTTCTGTTTATCAGCATGGATTCGGTACATCAGCCACGTTTCAGAAAGGACACGGATGCTGTTCTTCCCCCTGCGAGCTCTTGGCACAACGCATGGGTTCGGCATTGTGTGGGCACACTTTTGTCATCTCTTAATCTCTCCTGACACTTGTGTTCCTGCTGAGGAAATAAACACGTGTAATTTCGCTCACGAAGAAGCATGCGTATCATATACTTGTCATGCATGACTTTACATTTATCTTTCCATCATGTAACCTAACCCCTATATTTATCACACTCACGTGAAGGGGTCGCTCATGGTGAAAATAATATGTGGTGTCGAAACCTTGATAGAAATGGCAGTGATAGAGAGTCAATCTTTTTCTACTTCGCATTGACTCCATAGTGACAAAATGCGATCAAAGTTAGTGATCAAAAAGATTTGATATTGCTATACTGATTTGCTGCTGCGATGAGATTTCCCAAACAAAGGGTCAAATACTGAAGACTGAATCTAAGATTTTATTAAAAATAAATACATGTTTTGTGTTACTGTATTTCATGCTGTTATGAAAAATTATGAACGACTAATTCTTTCTCTCAACTCTTAGGTTACAGTATATGACACATGTGTTGTGAACTTTAGGTTATACTTTTAGCATTTTTATGTTTATAGCTAAAAGTTAGATGTGTGCAACTTGAAACAACAGGTTTTGCGATACAAAAAATGGGATGCAGACTTGAGTATTCCTGGATTCAACCACTTCAGGTAATGACTGGATTTTTGTGTGAGTTTTTGTTTACAAAGACAATAAACCAAACGATCTTTGTATGTCAATGTGAGGTGTGTGTGGATGAGTGGGCGTGAGGTGTTCAACAGAACACACAGCTGTTTAGCAAAAGATAACAAATAGTCCCAGCAGAGGTAACATGCATTGGGGGACTGTAGCATTCATTTGCTAATTCCTCATCTTATTTCCATAACGCACACCTCGATTTTCTTCTCCCCTGTCTTTCTGTAAATAATATCTCTTGTTTTTGTGTCAGGAGGGGAAACAAATGAAATATGGAAATTTCATTAACACTTTTTGAAGCCGTCCGGCAACAGTGGGTTTACGCCCATTCCTGTGTGACAGGAAGTGAAAAGACGGCGGGAGGTGGACAACATCCAGCAACCCTCGCTCTCGCCCCGAAAAAGCTGTCGCTCTGCTCCGTGTGTCTGTCTCCCTCGCATGAGGAAAATGAGATTATTTTTGACAATGACTGATGGGCCGGCCATGAATACATTTGTTACCGAGAATGAAAATCCCTGTTAAATCTCATTTTAATGAGCAATGCGGACGATAGACATTGAATTTTTGTTCAGTGGAAGTGTCGTCTTTGTGCCGCTGCTTAAATATTCAAAACTCGTTCAACATTCATGTTTTGAGGGGCGATGTGAGGAACGGTACGCCTGGAAGTTGATCAAATCTAAGGGTATGATATGTCTCTAGGTATGACTAATCTTGCAAAGTTACTAAACCATTATTTTCATTACCATATCCTTTTGTCGTAATGTTGCTCACACTTTTAAAAATAAAGGTGCTTCATGATGACAGAAGAATCTTTTTTGTCTAAATGGTTCCAGAAAGAACCTTTAACATCCTTAGAACCTTTTTTGCTCCACAAAAGGTTCTTTTTAGGTTAAAATAGGTTCATTAGATTATAAAAAGGTAAGAAAAGGATGATTCTTTAATAAACTTTTGACTGAATAGTTATTTGTGGAAACAAAAACGATTCTTCTATGACATCGCTGCGAAGAACCTTTGAAGCATCTTTATTTTTAAGAGTGTCTACCAACAGTTAATTTATTGCAAACATTAGCCTAATGAAAAGATCAAATTCTATTGTTTTTTCTTTGCATCTCCCAATACCAGTTTCACGTTTGTCTTTTAAAAATATCTTAGCTTTTACAAGCATCTAGAGACAAGTGTCCAGTTCTATTTCGCTCAGCTCAGTCTAAATGTTTCTGAACGCAAGACGATGTCCAATGTGAGCCCCCATTACTGTAGGCCAGATCTCAGAAAGATTTCTGTCTGCCCTGGGTCCCTCGCGTGTGGCCCGACGTCCACCAAAGATGATTTTTCTGATCCGTCTCTCTCCTCTGCTCGCCCCAGTGCATCCTTCTCTCCCTCGGCAGGGGTGGCCTTCCCCCCAATCCCGACCTGACAAACTTCAGCGGCGTCAAGTGCCCAACGGATGACAAGCCAATCCATCTCCACCCCACAGCAGCCCTTAAAACAAGCCCTGTCATCATTCTGCGCCCTCCGGCAAGGAGAATGAAGATGAGAATGTGGACGCGTTTTGGCAAATTGCAGACAGATGTCGAGTGTAAAATCTCACCTTTCCGTTAATGTAAAAAACCTTCAAGAAATACGTGACTCATAAATGTCATTTATTTGTTTATTTTGTAGTGTTCATGTAGTATGTTTTTGGTTGAGTGTGTAGTTGTTACCTTGATACAGAACTCGCAGGGAGCATCACAACTTTTCTCTAACAGGATTAAACACCAGGAGTTTATGTCTTTTGCACAAGCTGTCAGCCACAGAACTGGCAAAAAATAAAATCACCTTCCCAGCAGTTCATTACTAGAGAACCAACACTTCACATTTGTTCTCTGTTTGTCTCTCCCACTGCATCCAGATTCAATATCACTTTGGCAGACATCCATTATCAAGCTTCTACAACACTGAAATGCACACACAGTACACACGGAGCATGTGCAGAGGACAGGTTAACAAATACAAACAGCATCATTTACAAAAGATAATCAATAACCTTCTCTGGTCATGGGGCCAAAAATGGTCCCTGGTCGGATCTTATCCTGAAAGTGTTTCATCTTGTGGCCACCCTCCAAATGGATTTTTCCAGCTATCTCTCAAAGCGTGCCCCATTATAACTGGATTTCTCTTTCTCTGTAAGGCATTTGTCTTATTGTGTGAGGGCCGAGGTTTGTCCGCACCCGCCTTGATCTCATGAGACGGAATGTAAAACATTGCAGAGGAGTTGAAGAAACAAGAGAGGCTCATTACCATCCGTTAAAATATGTAGAAAGGTGCTATCAAAGCTGGGATGATGGAAGACAATTTTGTCAAAATTTGGGACGGGGTAAAAGTGCTCTTTGAAATAGGACTATTACCAAGACGCATGTGGCTAAGCCTGTCTTTGTTATTGTATAATTGGATGTCTACTGTATGGAGTCTTTTTACATGTGACATTGGCCAAGACAGTCATTTTGGGTCCTCTTTCAACTAGGGTAACTCCGGGAACTTAAATGAGATGCAACATAAACTACATCCAGACTGATGGATCAGAAGGTACCGATGCTACAGTACATTAAACAATGCTGTAAAACTCTCAGACTTAAAGAAAAAGCTGTCATCAGGGCCTTAAAAAATGGAACTTTTAAATCTAAAAAGTACATTTTATGCCTTTAGACTGCCTCAAAAGTACACACTGGTACCAATGTATACATATACCGTGGAAGGTAAATATTAGGACCTTTTTGATGGTGACTGTATATGAATATTAAATATATTTAGCATATACACAGAAACACAATTAGGCCTATATGTATTTATTTATTATTTATTACAATTCTAGAATTATATTTCTTTATGTATATACACTCGCAAATGGACAAACCCAACTGTCGGGTTGAATTAACCCAGCAATTGGTTTATATTCGACCCAAAACAATCCAGCATGGGTTTAAAACCCAACATTTGAGTTTGTCCATTTTTGTCCCGCCATTGGGTTGGAATATCCCAACATTTTCTAAAGTGTCTCGAAACATGTACAGCTCTTGACGTTAGCCATTTAAATACCAACAAAACCACCAAAATAAACCACGACTAGTAAACACCAATACAAAAACACGGTCTCCACAAGGACTCTAAATGAACCATTTTGAGCATTTACATACTTACCAAATCATTCAAACAAACCATTTTACTATAATCAAAGAAGGAAGAGGCGTTTTGCATTATTTAGCGAAACTGTAAAAAGAAGTATACAATTATGCTGTGTTTCTCTATTTGCATAAGAGAAGATTTCTTCCATTTTTTTAAACAGTAGAGTAGGTGGACCTTCTCAGAGAAACGGCACTTTTCTTTAGACATGTTCCTCTTTCAATAACCCTCTGGGAACATTCCACCTTCATCTCATTATATGTCTTCCCTTTCATTTCTTCTCTAATAATTTTATGTTCTTTACTATAATAATGGCAGGTGAGTCACTCAATTAGCAGGTTATACAAACTTCAAATGAATCCATGCTATATATGGGTGACCCGTCGATGGCATGAATTAGCGGACGGGCGGACTAAAAGCCCCGCTATTATTTGCCGTCTTAATGTGAGGTCTGAAAGATTTTATGGCGTGATGGAGTTTTGATAAGAAGTCTCGTAATGGTCCTGATCCATCTGAAGACAAAGCGAGCATCTCTTTAATTGCTTTTGTAGATTTCAGATACTAATGAATGACAAGTGGCTTTATTACAAGGATGTTGAGAAAATGACTCTACTGTTTTATGATGCAACCTTTATATGCCTCCTTAAGCAGGATGCTTTATCTGTTCCAACAAAGTTAAGCCCTCTTCCACATTTGGGATGCGCGGTGGAACGCAATGACATCCCAAGGTAAAGGCCTATTCGCACCCAAAAATGATAACTACTGTTATAGAAATGATTATAAATTCATAGCCAAGTCAACACTACAACTTTAACAACACAGAGGATAATATTGTAAGGATCGCTTCCAGAGAGATTTTTTTCAGTTTACGACAGCCAAAAGTGTTTCGAATTTAAAGAGGTTGTGCATTTAAAATCCACTTGACTTCAAATGAATGGTAATATAATTGTAATATAGTCTCGGTGTGAATAGGGAATTACTTAGCCGAAAATGCTACGCAGTGTTCTTCAACAGTCCTTAAACTTTCACCTTAAAATTGTAACTTTATTCTCACTGTATGAGAAATAAAACATTAGCTGACGCATTCGTAACACTGTCGGCTGGCAAGATTTCCCTCCTGTTGAGAGTGTTAAACGCAACGCCTGCAGATTCAATCACACATGTGGCGTTGTTCCAAAATGTCTTTTATCGGGGATCAAGCTGTCTGTGGCCACTCCCAACTCCCCGGCCTTCACTCGATGTCAAATGCTATTTGAAAATATTAGTGCTTTAGGAGCTATAGACACTGCATGAAATGTTTTCAAAACGACAGATTGTATACTGAAGATTTCAGAGAAGCCAAAGTCTTCTGGGGCAATGTCAATTTATCTCATAACTTTTTTATTATTGACACATTTTGGCTATAAATGCGGCCACACATGTTCAGCCTATGTAATTAAATTGATATATAATGATCTACGCCTATATCTGAAGGCTCAAATGAGGTATGACCTGTTTATAAAACGTGCATTGTTAAGAAAAGCTCTCATCCAAAATAAGAAATAAGATAAATCTCAAATAAATACAGATAAAGGTGACGTCCCTCTTGTCAAAAGGCTGTTGTGGTCATTAAGAAAATGCTCATTGATCTGAAGCATCTGTTGTGTGGGCTCTGACCCTCTGCCCTCCTGCCACTGCGTACTCGCTCTTTATGAAAATAAATTCATGGCGGTCTTGATTCATTAGCGGACACAACTAATTGTTTTCCCACTCACAGTGACAGGAAGGATGATGAGGAT
Organism: Triplophysa dalaica; assembly: GCF_015846415.1. Lineage (NCBI taxonomy): Eukaryota > Metazoa > Chordata > Actinopteri > Cypriniformes > Nemacheilidae > Triplophysa > Triplophysa dalaica. The sequence goes on along the minus strand of NC_079565.1, from coordinate 3,986,544 downwards.
GAGGGTATTCATCAAACTTCAAATTACCAGGAACCAAAGGGAGTGAAGCCAGGTGAGAAATGAGAGATTTATGAACGCCTCTGATTTACATCCACCTCAGCATTTGTTGATCATTTCTAGGTTGTTTACAGGAGGAAAATGATCCAGACCATCATTCCTGCACACTTGGAGGCGTTTAATATTTTGCAATGTCATTTTGATACACTACCGTCTTAATGAATGTGGAACATAGTGACCCATTTAATTCCATCCCATTTAAATAAAATATTGTGTATTTGGTCGTGATTAGATTACTTTTTGGAAGCGGTTGGAATTGATTACCTTTTCCAATAAACAATCTGTTGCTTTTCTGGATAAAATGGTTCCTCTGCATCACCAAAATAGTCAGTACTTCTGCAGAAAAAAAAAAATTATTTAAATTTTTTCTGAATTTACTTTTTCCAAGTGTGTGTTTGTAAAATGATTTTTGTTTTATTCTGTGAACTAGTGGCGTCATTTCTCCCAAATTTCAATTGAAAATGATATCTGTATTTGCAATTATTTCAGAAAATGAATTGATTCATTTTGAAAACTGCAAAAAACAAATTCATATTCATGTATTACAACACAATGTTTTACATGTGTTTTAAGATTAGTTCAAAAAAAATATTTGATTGAATAATCCTGATTTTGTCACAACTTTCTTGTGTCTTTGCGTTCTTTCCATTCTTCACATTTCTTTTGGGTGCAAACCTTTTTATCAGTACTTTTATTATGTCGTCCAATGAAAAAAAGCATCATATTAAAAAGTATGGGCTACTTATAAAATAGCTAAATTTGTTTCAAGAATGTTAGCAATTCCAAAAACACTTTAATTGTTTTACAAGCGGTGTCCTTTTTATGACTTTAGCAAGAACTACATTTGCTGTTTTTAAACAAAAGTCATAAGAAAACAGATACTTTTTAATTGCTCTAGCATAAGAAAAAAGTCCCAATTTTGCTCCAGCGGGTCTTACAAGGTTAAGTCCAATTTAGAGAGCAAATTGAATCACTGTAATGACATGACTACATCCCATTACCTCAACCCTCTACACATTGTGTCGCCCACAAAGGAAGCTGTAGTACAGTGATGCTAATACAAACTGTCAACGCCGTGGTGTCAGAGCCAGACGATAATATTTCCCAGAGGGTTTTGTCACCTCCCGCTGTCACGAGCCCTACTCGCGAAAAGATCAATGTCCATAATATGATATCCCATGAGACTTGTGCGATCTGCACGTGCTGCAGGAATGTCCCTGCTCTTAAACGCTGCAATTCCCAACACATTTTCACTTCGAGGGATATGAGTGGAAACATAGATAGATAGATTTTATCGCTGGTAATCGTCGCTCTTGTCCTAACATTTCCAAGGGCTTCTCTTCACAGAGATCCGTCCGAGTACTTTTCTCTTTCTGAACTTGATATATGATAAAATGGACCAACAGAGTCAACATAGCCGAGAGCTAGAGAAGCTTTCGGTCTCGAGCTGTGGTTTTATTACAGGGAAGCATTAAAATATGCGTGATAAAGGAAACATCCTGTGTCAGCATTATACTTCATATAAGACAAAGTACAAGGGTAATAATTCAACGTGGCCTTGAATAAATCTCTGTCAGATCCTCCACACATCTTTAAATTAGTTCGGTGGAGATGTGCACATAAGCATGCACCGCTAAAAAATGTCAAAGTCACTGCTGTGGGATTTAAATACTTACCGTGCCATCTATTACAATTAGACACTAACCTGATGCTCAGTCAACTAGCAGAAAAATCGCCCAAGCAGCAAAAGGGGGAATGAAATTCTCTAAATTATCCATAAAGAGCAAACTAACGGAATAAAAACAATGTGAATAACTAATGTAAACACATTACGCATCTCTTTCCTAGGTTACAGTCACTTCTAAATGCTATTCTGTCAAATTAACGTCTGTTTACTATAAAAGGAAAGCAGCTGTGTGTAATAATTGTGTGTTTATTTATTTGCTCGAGAGTATTAATTCATGACATTTTACATGGATGGGGTTGGATAAATTTGGCAAAGGGTTATTGCAGGTTATTGTGTGCAAATGTGACCTCATTAGCATTTGTGTGTCGTGTGATTCTAGGACACACAAACGTTTGTGGTTGGATACACAATAATATGTACAATATCATCCGATTCTGTACTAGAGATATTGGCCCGGTTTCACAGACACGGCTTAGCTTAAACCAGGACTATCACTTAGTTGAATTTAGATATTTATGTCGCTTTTATAAAAATTTAGACAAAACAGTAGCACTGATATATTTTAAGATATTTCTGGGCAAGTTGTATTTAGTGAAGACATGTCACACATTCATTTTAGTCTGGGACTAGCTTTAAGCCTGGTCTGTGTAACCAAGACATAGTGTTTAAGAATCTTTTTGAGGTTTATAGGATTAGAGAAATGCATTTATAAGCTGATTTTATCAAAATGTTTAGAATTTGTCATTATACATTTATATTATAGCTATGGGACAGTTCACGCAAAAAATAAAATGATGTCATCATTTGGACAATCTTGTATCACTTTCCACTGCAGAAGACAAAAGAATATTGAAAATGGAAAGAAATAAGACGATTGTGGAAATAAATTAAGATATGGAGCTGTAAGTCTCATTACGAGTCTCAATGACAAATGACCAACATTGGAAAAATTATATTGAAATCTTCAATTAAACTAAATTTTGATTCTAGATTTTGCAAATCTGAGCTCAGTTTGTGACATTATTGAGATTCTTCTTTTTCTCAGGAGTCATATCTGAGAGACGTGGGATATAAGCACTTTTTTATTTTTTTGTCTCATAGATGAAAGAATGACACATTAAAGAGATTCGTCTTTCCTATAGGATTATAGTGTATATACTGGAAGAGGTGTAAAGCATGACAGATATGTCCATCATATCTGTTGTGCCTGTGCACTTTATCTCTTTCACAGCGGGTGAATGAGAAAACGTCCTCTCAATTTTTTGTATGTCTGGTGCATGGAAAGAATTGACAATAAAGCATACTTGAACTTGAACTTGAAGTGAGGCCAGCAGGGGTGGGTCTGTGTGGGTCCTAATGCCCCAGTATAGTGACGGGGACACTATACCGTCAAAAAGCACCGAGACGTTAAACCGAGGTCCTAACTCTCTGTGGTCATTAAAATCCCAGGATGTCCTTTGAATAAGAGTAGGGTCGTCACCCCGGCATCCTGGCCAAATTTGCCAATTCGCTTTTACACATCATGGACTCCTTATCATCCCCATATGTACTAATTGGCTTCGCAACTCTGGACCCCTCTCCACCACTAGCTGGTGTGTGGTGGGCGTTCTTGCGCAATACGGCTGCCGTCGCATCATCCAGGTGGATGATGCACATTGATGGTTTTTGAGGAGATTCCATTTAAAAGCGCTTTGAGTGTCCAGGAAAAAGATAGAAATGTAACAAATTATTATTATATTTCTGTGCCTATCCAAACATGCAGAAATAAACACCTGATGTACTATATTAAATAAGTTCACCCTGGGAAATGAGCAAAATGTCTCTTTCGCTAATTCTGTCTCCCTCGATATTCTCTCTGTCTGTTTTCTCAATCATCATTGAAATCGTATTTTTAATTCAACCAACCGTCACTCAGAAACGTCACATTTCAGTCAGACACTACTGGAGTGTTATGTGCCTGCAGGCTCTAACCGGGGGCCCGCCCATCCCGTCTCTTCCCATCTGTCCTTCTGTTCCCTATGAACCAATGAGGTCGCCTCAAACCATTGGCGTCCACGTCCTAAACTCTCAAGTCAATTACCGCTCCTGATTTATTCATAAAGTACGTCTTTGTCATAGATTAAAATTTAATTGCCGGGTTTGCGGCCCTTTTGCGAGAATGTAACCATTATTCCCCAACGTTAAATGCATTTTTCAGAAACTAGTTCATATTTGGGTGGCGTGTCACAGAAACTGTTGATAAGGTGTCAGGCCGCTTGGAAAATACGAATGAAAGTGAGCTGTATTTTGGCCTCTGGTGCTTTTCTGAGAAGTCTAATGACATTCTTAAACTGAAAAAAATAGATCTGGAGAAAAAGTCTTGATGGTTATTAGTAGTAGAATAATCTGCTGTGAATGTTTCTTCCACTGACCATAGTTACCTGCAGATCTTAAGAGGGTAGATGAATGTCTGTTTTCGTTGAGTAAATCTTGAGGCGGTTCTTAAGAATGGATCCAGTGGTAATTGGGTTGCGAGGGCCATTCATTTTACACTCCTTTTAGTTTTACCTGACAAAAGATAAAACGAATAAAAATGAGTATTTTCTTGCACATTTTTTCTGTCCGTTTTATATTTTATTAAATATAAACTTCAAAAGAAACCAAATTAAATGTACTGTATGTTCACATGATATTTTTCAACACCTTAAAATTCACACCTTACAACTCTTTTAGATCATTGAATTCCCTTTATTTTAATACATCCGATTGCAGACGTTTTTTTTTAAGTCATGCTTTCAAAAGGTCAGGGTATATGCAAATACCTTTAATATAGCAAGCTATCTTAGCAATTGAAGGTACTTTCTGATTCGAAACAACCACTTGTGAAACCCTGTTTGCATTAAAAAAAACTTTTGTAATATACTGCTTTTATTAAATTAGCTGTATACATCTTACGACTTCAGTGTTAGTACAGGCACGTTTAGCAAATGAATCTACATTATGGTTGGTGTAGTCAAAGTTAGACTTTACGCACAATTCACAATTGCATAAAGACTTAATGAACACTTTTTTGCTTTTTTACCAATATCCCCATGCCAAACTAACTGTTCTGTGTGATCTTTTTAGCCAGCGAGGGTCTTTTATGGAGACCCTTTACTTAGTGTATTTGATTGTAACAAGAAAACTGTTTAATTCATCTATTTCTTTAGTCTCTAAATTCATGTGAGATTTTCAAATAATCAGAAATGTGACTTTTTTGTCAATGCACTCAATGCAACTCAATGACCTCAATTAGCAGTGCAAAGTGACAAAGAACTATTTCATGTCAGGAGAAAATCTAATCAAAGGGTCTCTTTACCCTTAATGTGCCGAGAAATGAGTTTGGTGGGAGATGAAGCACCGTCATTGGCATCTGCAGGTCAACTCCCGGTTCCTCATCAAAGACATTAGCCGCATTGTCTCATCTTTCTGTTTGTTTGTCTGTGTTACCTTTCCAGATTCATGATATATGATGCTAGTTTTTAATGTTTGGAATATTTCAGCGATGGTTTTGTTAAAATGGCTATTTTTAGGATTTCAGGGTCAGTGGACAGACAGAGGGCACATTAACCTTAAGGTCCGTACGGAAACGCTATTCTCAGTTTATTGAGACTGAAAAGAAATGTAGGCCATTACAGTGATCTATTACACTGGTCAAGTGTGTATTCATAAGATCGCAAACTTTTTGTATAAAATTACATGACATTTTACGAGCTTTATTGGAGTGATGTAAATTATATCCTCCTCAATGCCACTTTCATTTGTCTATGGTCGTTCAGAAGCTTTTGAATTTTCCGGCTCCAAATAAACCTCTTCTGGCGGATTTCAATTCATGTCAAGTAAAATCTTAAGGGTATTTGGGAAGAAATGAGGAATGGAGGAGTAAGCCATACTGACATTTAATTTGTATCCATATATCTTGACATTTTGAGACTTAAAAAGAGGCTCATTATCATTGCTGAATTGCTCACAGGTTTTTTTTTTTTTGGGCATCATATCCTGAGTTTTTTTTTCTCTTTACTGCATTGATCATGTGGACATCTATAGTCTGTGACAAAACATTTTAGACATTGAAATTAGTTTAAGATAGAAAGATTTTTACTTTGCTTTGCTCTGGTTGTGTATCAGATTATCAATCTAAAACTCCCTTTATTTACATACTAGGATTTTTTTATGTTTATTATTTTGTAATCCTGACATTCAAGAACGAACGAAATAAATAAATTGGACCTTAATTTAACAATTGACCTTTATCATTTAGATGTCAAATGAAATCTCAAGCCACTGTAACATTATAATAGTATTTTGTCTAGCGGCTGAGAGATTTAGAAAAAAATATACATTTGAAGAGTTACTATGCTCCCAAAATGACAAATCTAGCACAGAACAGTCTACTAAATTGGAAAGTGGGTTAAAACAGAGGTTAATTGCACAACCTACCATTGACCGTCCAATAGAATTATTAAATTCATGTGATGTACCGCCCAAAATGTCTTCTCTTCGGGTCACTTTCTTCCATATCTAACATTTACTGGAGAGAAAAGAACATTAAATGAACCAAACAGGGATTCGGTCGAAAAAGGATATATTTTACAGACGACGATGACAACCTAAAGCTTTTTTCTTCTTTCTGAAAAGGAATGAGATCTCCGGGGAGGATATGTTTGGTGAATTATGAAGGACTTTTCTAGGATGTCACCTCCTAACTGGCTGCCGACCAGCCACAGCCAACTGGAAGCAACAGATAAGAGTCCAGAAATATGTCAGGATTTCCACCGAGAGTGTGTTTGAAAGAAAGAGAGAGAGATCTGTACTAGCATAAAGGCGAAGTTAGAGTTTGAGGGAGTCAAACACGCGGGCCACAAAGGTAAAAATCAATGTTCCCTTTAAGCCATAATCAATAGTCTTCACTGCGTAAAACAAGGAAAAAGGAAATCAGGGCTGCAGCGCCCCCCATTCATTACAGCATCCACACACATGCACCCGGTTGACGCCGTTATTTATAACTGTCACAAACCGTGCTGCGAATTTTATGGTTTACATCCAGCAGGGACCTCGCCCGGCGAGAGGATCTGGAAGCAGACACGGGCAGTTTGGGATTTTGGTGACACGGAGGGCCTTTTGAAGATCAAACGCTTTCAGAGGGAGTATTGGGGGCCCCTTGGTGGCGCATAATTAAAACTCGTGTGAGATTGACATGCACTAAAGCGATAATGAGACGAGGCTGCTTCTCTGCTAATCCTCGGTAATTATGTTTAGCCATAAGGTTGGGCCTCCACAAACAACACGCATTGCCCTCTGTCACATATCCTTGAGCTCTCTTTTCAAGGTGATCCATATAACTAATTAAGGACTAGATCCCACCATGTAAAACATTAAAAAGCATGCGTCAGAACAGTTCAATAGAAACGTGTTCCTTAGAAGACCGGGGCAAGTTGTCACATGTTGCTCTAGATATTCATTCTCAAAGTAGTTCATTTTCTGCATTTAGAAGTAAATATAAGCTGCCAGATGTGAGGCAAAAAATACAATAGTGAATATACAATGACCTTGTGTTAAAGGAGCCAGTCTTTGCTATTTTTAAAGCTTTGGTTATGTTTTTGGGGTGTGAACAATGGATGTTCATTGATTGGTCGGTCCCTCTCTCAATCCACGTGAATTCATAAACTTTGGCTTTAAGCAATAAACAGTAACAATGGCATCAACATCACTTTATCAGATAAAAACATGTACATCCATCGAAGTGCAACGATTCATACTGAATCTACAGTGTGTGACAATGACAGACTTTTTAATGTTTTAATTTGTTTACTCAAGAGGACAGATCGATTTAGATGTATAATTGTTCAAAATTGTAAAACCACTGTACTCTGACTGCTCAAAAAAAAACAAATCTGTGTAGCGATATATTTGCCTCAAAACGATACAAAAAAATAGCCTGTATATCAAGTTTACAGTGTGACAACAAGCCCCAGTCTTCCCCTATCAATGCACAAGAGATGAATGCTTTCAACCGCAATGCATTTCAACAAATTGCTGTTAAAAGCATAATGCGGACATGACATGGCTTGCAAGGTGATATGCAAATCTCAAAACCATTACAACTAGCCAATCTTTAATAAATGGTGGTAGCAAATCTTTTACCATTTACACTGAAAACCAACAGAAATACATGGATTATTGATAGAGAATCTAAGCCAACCATCGAGCCCCATTCATAGCCCTATATGACATTTAAACACCACAACGTTTACGTCTGTACAAATGTCAATAGTTTCATTTCAATCATACTACAGAAACATATGCAGGAGAGCATGAGCAGATACATGCTTTGGGCCCAAACAAACTGTTTATCTTAATAAAGGTTTATGCGAGATAATGAAGCACCATAATGGCAGCAAAATGCCTGGCTGGGTTTTAATGTCCCCTGCGGCGAACAGAGGTGCATGTTTACAGTGCCCCCTCCTGGCATAAGAAGGATCTACAACTGTACACAACAAAATAAACACATACAAACTGCATAGGAGTTGCATTGCAAAATATGGAATTACATCAGAATGCCGTTGCGGTTTATTGGTTTTAGGAAAATACTTTTCGGCCCACATCGGATGAAGAAAGACGGTTAGGTGAGAGCACACAACGGTCCATAATGAGATCCCACCTTGAGATCTGTTCTGTCTTTCACCTTCTGTGGAAGGTGATGTGTGAGGAGGCCGTAATAAAATCCAAAGCCCCTGCACCTGCAGGGCAGGCCCTTTTCTCCCCGTCCGTCTCCCTGCAGGCTGGACGGCCGCCGTGCCTCTGTCTCATTTCATCCCGTCCTGCCTCCAATCAAAATCCAATCCGCTCCGAGGGCCACCACCGTCCCAGCGGACCCACAGCAGAGCTTTGCAAAGTCATTCTGAAGACAGCAGAAGGGCACAGCTTCAGTCTGAGATGGAAGTGTCTTCCAGCAAAGCATTATATTATTTTTCATTGTATAAAATATCTATATCTATCTATTCATCCATCTATCTATCTATCTATCTATCTATCTATCTATCTATCTATCTATCTATCTATCTATCTATCTATCTATCTATCTATCTATCTATCTATCTATCTATCTATCTATCTATCTATCTATCTATCTCATCCCTCAACAGCTTCACACAGCTCCAGCATCACCACAGCTGCAGTTTCTCTCATCAGCACCAGTTGGATTGAGATCAATACTGTAACATGCCAGTTTCGGCCATGTGCCTCTGTCCCCCCTCCCTCAATCCATCTATCTGTTGAGTTACAGTTCTCCCATTACCTCTGGCATAACACTTCATCTCCCGCTCTCCTTTTTGATTCCTGCATCACTCCTCAGATTGACAGCTTCCAAAGATGCATTCCCTGTCAGACCCAGAACAAAGCATACCTCCATCAAAATACCAGAGAATGCTTAGCCTATGATTTAAATTTAGAGCACAGGTAACAGCTCTGACAGCTGGTCAACACGTGCAAGATTTACTAACAGGCAGCTTCCGAAAAAGAGAAGCTAAACAAACCCACTGTACAGTTTATTCCCGCTACCTTATTTCCAAAAAGCAGCCAGGTCCGAGGCAGATAATGACAAACCGGAGGCCTGATCATGTTGCGGTATTCAGGAACAACCTCTCTATTTGGAGCAAATTAAATAAGGAGACATGCGGGAATCGGTAATCAGGTTTGATGTTGATTCAAGCCATTCTAAAAAGTGCCCTTCATCTTCAATGTCCTTGATTTTTGGAGGGCACTCAGATAGCCCATCTCAGCATCTTGTCCTGATTGGTAATTAGATAAAGGACATGTGGTTGATTGGTTGCAAATTCTGCTCGGGTTATTCATTTAGGGAGAAACGGTGTGAAGTGCACAACAACATCAGATTTAAAAGATTACACATTAAAAACGAGCAAAGGACACATTTACCTCAATGTTTCAGCCCCACCTTTGTGTTTCAGCACCACGGACAGCGGCAAAATGACACTTTAACTCCTGTGTTTCAGCACCACAGACAGCAGGAATGGGACAATTTTACCTCTGAGTTTCAGGACCATGGACAGCGCAACAGGAAACAGGCCGCAACCCTTCAGCAAATATTACTCACTGTGCCCTCGAACCTTGTTTTGAGTAATGCTGCCTGACGTTAGTACCAGTCCTACCGTGCATATGTTCCTTGCATAAATATATTCCTCCCCTCAACAAACCAGGAAAACCTTGCCAAGCTTTACAATATCTTAGTCACAACCTGACTTGCACAAGCTGCTCCAAAGTTTTGCAGAGGCAGCTGTCCAAAGCACTTTACGGTATTCCTGGCTGCGTAAAATCACGGAACGTCGTGGGAGGGGTCACAGTCTGTTTTGTGTTATCCCTGCGATCCGGAATAAAATCCCCCTTGCCATATATTGGCTCCGAATCTAAAGCAATCACTTCAATCAGATCCAATTGGTGAGAAAATATGATCTGTATACAGTAGCACGACAGTATGGCCACTTAAACACGTCAACAAGATAAAATAAAATAAGAAGATATGAAGTCAGCAAGATTTTCGATTTGATTCGGTGGAGCTCAGATCACAGGTGAGAAAATTCAATCCAATGGGCTCTACAGCTCAAACACAATCAAAAGTATTCTCCGGATGATCTGAGGTTTAAAACGTTTGCTTTAAGACTGTCAAGCTTGCATTTGGTTTTTTAAACACATATAAATTGTTGATGAACTCCAGCAGCTGTTGTTGAAATGAGGTCTAAATCGGATAATCCGTAGACTATTGTTGGTCGTGTTCCAGACAGTCAAATAAATAATGCTGCGTGTGATCTAATTGTCCAGACTGCTTTCAGAATAGTACTGGCAGACAATAAGAATTTAATGTAGCGTCTTGAATTTAAAGATTCATTCAGACCTATTTTTATTTTAAGCACTTGGGCCTACTGTAAAGCTATCAGCTTTAGTTACCTTGTATAAAAGTTCTTCGAAAAACCTCACCAGACATCCGAATATGCAGTAATTGATGCCTGGAGATTGATTTTGACTTGGAAGAATTTATATCGACTACACAGGGTAAATTCACTTTACATGTAAGCATTCGCTTGACATTTTTATCCAAAGCAATTCATTGAACTCATTAAACTTGCATTGAAGCCATAGGTTTTTTTATCAGTTTGCGAATTTGCTGGGGATCGAACCCCTAATCTTTGGGTTTCCAGCACAATGGACAACCAATTAATCTACAGGAACAGTCCTATTGTAATAATGCGTTTTCCAATCATAATTTTATAAATAAAATGTTATTATAGACTATATTATGTATTTAAAAAAAAAGAATATAAAATATTGTATAAAGTACACCAACCTGGACAAATGTGCTCTATTTTTGTGTTATCTAACCGTGTTGACCTCAGGCACAAATGCAAACCCAACAACTGGCTGGTGTACTATGATAATAATTCCAGTACGTAGATGAATCACGCCCACCACATTTGCACACAGACGTGGAGTTTGGCTGCAGGTGTTCTGTCTCAACATATTGGCCTCATGCAGCATGTCTGTTATAATGTGTGCAGACAGGTGTGTGTAACACACAATGGAGTACTATAAACAGTGCAACTAAAGCCCAAACCGAAGCTTGCACGACACCAAACATTCGGGCTTTGGCAAGAGAAGGGGGAGCTGAAAAAACATGATTATTGTTGACAGGCAGGTCTGTTTGTTCCATTTAAGACCTTTTCATGCTTGTTTGTATCTGTCTGTTACAGCATATTCTAGATTTGTTCAACGCTGTCCTGTGATGTACAGGATGTGTGGGTGAGGGTTACAGCTGGTTTTTGCAGAGGTTTTCAGAAGAACAATTCCTGAAAATAATCCCAGATGGGTTTATTCCGTTCTTTTAAATCCTTCCATCAATGCGTGATATTCCACTTCTAAAATTTAGCCACATGGGCGAAACGTTTGAATAAAGCATCACAATGCCTTTACAGCCTCTGTTCAGTGGGACTCAGCAATGCATTGTGGGAGAAGCAGAGCCCCGGCTCAGATCCGGGATGTGCTTACTCTTCGTTTCTGAATGCATGAATAGGCTACTTGCTTTCCCCAAACTGTTTAATTGTACATGAATATTCCTGAGGCCAAACTAATGCCCCCGTGGTATCAACAACCCCCATATCCCCCTCACCTTCAGTATGGAATGCATAGAGGACGGTGTATTTTTTTAAGCACGCTGCCTTCTGGGAGCTGACTGCACTGTAAGTTTGTCGTGCAGGATTGATGACTCTTTTCATTTTGGAAAAATATTTAAATAAGATGCTGTAATCCCCAAGGATGCGACGACCACAATGTGAGCTTTAATACTGCGGTTTGCGAGTGCTGATATGAGATTCGTTCAGTAAAAAAACGTGCTTATTTATTTACCCAAGTCATATCTGTTTAAGAGCGCAATGTAGGGATACCTGAAGCCAAGTGAACTTCAATTTAGAGCGCTTAATAGGGACCGTTCATCCAGAAATGAAAATTCAGCCATTTTTTCAAACCTCCATGACTTTCTAAGTTGAAACACAAAAGAAGATATTTTGAGGAATGTTGGTGGCCATACAATGAAAGTCAATGGGGGTCAATGTTGTTGAACCTATCCCTTAATTTTAACTTAAACAATCCCTTTTACACATCCCAATTTTCAACCAATACATAAGATTTCCAATTGTTTTTATTTTCTCAAGGCTGAGTTTTACACTTTTAAAGTTTTCAAAAGACGTTCAACAACTTTTTGTTGCCATAGTGACAGTGGCAGAACAGATTTCTGAACTGTATGAATGTTAACATTTTCCATTTCTGCCATTCATTTACACACCCATTACGTCTTTAAAACTAAATGATTGAAAAATGACTAGTGGCCTCTCGGAAAGCCATATCTCTGGGGGTGCTGAGAGGCTTTGAAAGAGACATCAATCAAAAAGCCACAAATCAATATTTTTCTGAAGAGCTACACTGTGTCAGACAAAAATATATTATGAGAAGCTGAAATTTGTGACATGACCGCAGCGCCTGCTGTTTTGTAAATGATACGTCTTGTTTGTATGTTCCCTCATTGAGATATAGAGATACTTTCAGGGTCATGTGATTTGATGGAATGAGACTGGCTGACCATTACAGCCAAAAGCTAGTACTTCTTAATCTTCTAGAAATCAGGAAAAAATATAGCTAGCATCATCAAATTTTTATTTAGTTTAGTTCTAGCATATATGACATGTAGTCATGTGTTTGTGTTGATTTTTTAAGCTCACAATACATTATTAATTGTTACTTGCGTGTTGTGAATGATTTGTCGACTCCTTCTTTCCATGTTTTCTCCGTCTGTTATCTGCTTTGTTTGCTGTTGCTCTCGATTTTTTGAGCGCAGGAAAATCACTGATTCAAATGAGCATTTGTGGCCTGAGAATTATGGACTAATCTTCTCATCCTACACTGAATATTCCACCTCTCCTGAAATCTTTCACGGGATGATCCAATTTCAACTCCAACTCTGTCCCACACGCGGAGCTCATTTCCTGAGCCCCTTTGCTGATGCCAGATGAAGCGGCGGTATATTTATAGACATTTATGGGCATAGTGTGGGGGGAAGACCTTGTATGTATGATAAAATAGAGCTTGGTAATCACAGCCACCGCTGAACAAGATGTTACAATTTTCCACGGATCATTAAGAAAAGGACTTCGAAATCACACGATTTCTACATCTAATGTTCCTTTGATATAAAAGACCCCATTTGACTCGACCTCTTTTCTTTGTCACAATGGTGCTTTTGTTTTTATAACCAGCCATATTTCAGTGAATGCTTTGTAGGTTTGACCAATCAGGTTGAAAGTGACCAGCTTTGGCTCAGGCTTAGAAAAGATTAGTCTAGGAAACCTACATGCGTTCCTACTAAGGGGAAGCGAACGGTAAATAGTGAGTAATGATTTCTTGCTATTCTAGACCAGAATTATCAATAACTAATGATCACATGTTGTCGATACTGATATCGCAACTGATTTATATGGTAATGTGTCTGTGCTGTGTCAACAGGAAAATGACCGTTAGATCATAGATTCTTTGATGAAATGAAGAATAAAGTCATGGGTAAAATTGATAATATTGCATTGCATTAGTGGCGCGAAGGTTGTGGGATTGATCTCCAGGAATCGCACAAATAAATAACATAAACACATAAATAGGAGAAAGATATGTGTACCGTGAGTGAAAAGTACTTAATTAATCGCTGTGCATAAAAGCTTCTGCCAAAAGACCAAACATATAGATCTAATGCTTACATTACAATTGCAGTTTATTTTGAGTTAAGTCCCAGGGAACCGGAACCGTTTTTATTCTGTCTTCCGACACATTTCAAAGGAGAAAATTAGTGGGCGTGGCTTGCATTTTTCCCAGCGAATTGATTGGATGTGTAAAAACAGTCGTTGTATTTTGAAATGAACCTGCAGCAGACTGACATTTGAATAGGAGGAGTTAACGGATGCTCCACCCAAGCTGTCTAGTTTACGTCATTTGACACCGATAGTAATTTCAGGCTGGAAGTGCATTTTCAGATTTTAATTGAAGGTTATGAAGGTACATGCATTTAAAAAAAAAAAATGACCCACATTGATGAGCCATTTACTATGAACGCTACAATCTTTCATAAAAAAATAACAATTGTCATTATTAATATCACTGGGATTTTAACATTTGACATTAATGTTATTATAACAATTAGTGTTGTCAGCCAGTTAAACTCAAAACGTCACACAACCCTCAAATGTATTGGCTTTACTTGTGAGACTTTGATTAAAATAAACCAAGGTTTTCCAAACTTGGGTTTGCGAACCCCTGGTGGTGCACATGGGAATTGCAGGGGTTCACGAGGTACAGTTGTTTCTATCACTTTAAAAAACAAAGCATAGACATGTTAAGGAATAAAAATAGTTATGCAAAATACTACTAATAAAAACGTCAAAACAGATAAAAAACAAGTGTTTTTAAAGTTTAACGTGCTATTTAATTATTGAAATGTTTACTTCCTCAGGAGGAGTACCTCTCAGAGGGTTCAGCTGTAAGAAAAGTAAGAAAACCTCTAAAACGACAAATGGAAATATCTTTTTAAAATGAACACATAATTTCCAATCTTAAAAGTTGGTCTATTCAATATAGAGTCATGACATACAGTAGTGGCCAAAAGCGAAGTTTCATACTTATACATATGTATAATATTTGCTTAAGTGGCCCCTCAGGTAAGATTAAGCCATCAAAATTCGAGGTGTGGTAAAGTTAAGACAGAACACTAAACTTTTTTATGTATTTATGGACAAAGTTGTTTTGCAAAAAGCCCAAACCACAGCATTTCTAGGATTATGGGTTTTATTCGAAATTGAAAGAGAAGGACGCAGAAAAATGAATAAAGGCCCTTTACCTCACAATTAATACAACTCTACCCTAATTGTCCAAAAACACAGACAGCCAGACTATATGTATACCAGTGCGTTAGGACCCAAAAAAATAACAACAAGTGCAAAGTCACGGTGACCCATGTGGTTAAAACGTGCACCACTTAAAAGCTCCGGCCCTCCCGCTGTTTTCCTCTCCAGCCTCCCGGCGGCTGCTGTGGGTTTCGCTCACTCCAGCATGAATCTACCAGCATGAATCAACGGATACACAAATCTGCACTGATTCGCGACGGCTGGCAGCCAAAGTGCTGTCTATGAAAGCAGTGATAAAGTTGGTTTGTTGTTACTGCCGAGCTCAGACTGCAGCTCTGTGGGCGGAAGAGTTACGGGGGAGATTTTTTTACCGGATTAAAAAGTATGAAAACTGAGGAATTACTGCAGGATTTGGAATTACATTGCGTCAGATAGTGAAGAAATTGTTTCACCTATTGCCATTCAAATCTAGTCGATTAACCGCACACGTTTTTCTAATCATGATCACGAATATAACGGAGAATACATGACCAATCGTTTATTTATTTTTATTCATCAACAGAAATATTGATGCTGTCCTTCTGAAACCTTGTACCAACAAATTCGGAACTGGAAAAATCTCTGTCCGTTAATGATTGCCATTTTGTTGTTCAAGTTGACATGCACTTATTAATACTTTTTACAGGTTTGATATTTGCCAAATCAAGTAAGACTAATAATAATGATTTATAGCAAAAACAAAATTACGAAATACGGAGATACAAAGTTTCAGAAGGACAGCACCAATATGTCCATTCCATGAATCAAACCTTCCCAAGATTATTATTAATGATTTTGCGGTGTGATTCATTTTTAAAAGTACACATGCTCAATTTAGCTCTCAGCTTCACAAGTCCTCACAATCTGGATTTAATAGAAAAACACATGCCACAATTCTGCATAAAAAATCATTTTAATTGGGAGAAGTCTGATCATTGTCTTGTCAATCATTGTGCTAGTGTCTATAAACCCCCACCTACCTCAAGTGACAATTCCCTGACCATCTCTTCTCCTCTGTTCCAGTTCTACTCATTTCTTCCAATTGCATAGTCCAGTCGATGGTTTGCTTGAAGTCAAGTCTCAAGATCTAGATAACAGAGAACAAACCAAATGTATTTCTATTAAAACTGGATGAGCAGGTGAAATCGTTTTAGATGGAGTACAGCATATCACACAACGGTACCTTCACAAAAGCATGTTATGTCAACCACCCATAACAATGTATAGGCAATTACTGTAATGATTTCTTTTATGTTGACAGGATATACTTAACCCAGCTGAAAAGAAAGATATTAATATCCCCTCCAACCCAAATGTACCTAAGCATGTACACAAAAGTCTTTCTTTTCTCTCTGGCTGTATCTAATGACAACTCATTCCTTTACAATCCTCTTTAGAAACTTCTAGAAGTGTGTAATTGCAGCCGGGTTGGTGATTATAGAGTGAGAATGTGTAGGTAAATTGCTTAACTGAGCTGATAAGACGAACAAAGACTATACATTCGGAGCTTTATTACCCTGTGTGATAATTCACTTCTGCGATTACGTGTGGACTAAAACCCCAGGCTGATTTTCCTTCAGCTAAATAACAGAAGCGAGAGGGACCGTGCGCGAATGCATTTCAATATGAGCGTTTTGCTTTTTACAATAATATTTGCAATGTTGTCCTAAATGTCTGGAGGATTCTGCTCATGAGAAGAATCTTCAGGAAGCAATTATATGTTTTGGTCTTGAGAATAAAAAACAGGACGACAGGTGTTGGGCACTAATGTCACTTTGTGCCATGTGTCTTTGTCAATAAACAGCAGATCCGCTGAGCTGGTACAACATTAATTATTTTATGTTGTGAAATCTTTATGAAATTATATATTACGACTTATTACATTTGTGCAGAGAAGTCTAAAAAATTATGGAAATTCAGATGTTAATATTCACAGCAGTCCCAAAATGAATTTGGACACTTAGGCAGCACCTAATATTAAACGTATGAATGTCTTTGTTTCAGACAACAACTTAATAAACCAAATGACTTCTGGAAACAAATTATGTTTTTACTTACTAATAAAAACTTATAAAATCACATTCACACGTTTCTATGTGTATGACTATACAAATAATTTCGGGGGCCAATGTATAATTAATACAATATAACAAAGTATTTGAAATAAATTATTGCTGCTATTAAATTAATTCACAATATATGTTTTAATATATGGTACAAACATTCTGTCGCAGGCTGTGTGGTTACCTTAGGAACCTTAAAGGGACAGTTCAACCAAAAATGAAAATTCTGTCATCATTTACTAGCCTTGTTTTCATTCCAACACTGTACGGCTTTCTTTCTTCTGCAGAACACAAAGAAGACATTTTGAAGAATGTTGGTGACTCAACAATGGCGGTACCCATTGACATCCATTCTGTGGACACAAAACCAATGCAAGTCAATGTCAAAGTTACCAAGTTTGACGGAAGAAAGACCATCAAGCATGTTTGAAGTGACAAGAGGGTGAGTAAATGATGAATTTTTATTTTGGGGTTAACTAAAATTCTTTAGAATTGAATAAGGTTGTACAGACTATTAAAAGGTATTAAAAAAGAATGGTTCCGTTGGAAACCTTTGAATGAAAGGATCTTTTGGGAACCCAAAAAGGTTCATCTGTGTTATTGCTGCAATAAAAACTCTTCATTTTGATAGGATAAAGAGCACTAGATTACATGTCTTTATCTTGTAAACAGTTAGATCCCAGAGTCTAATGCATGTTTAGAAACCCCTTAAACCTCAACACAAAGACCCATTTCAACATAATTCTTTCATACAATGACAAAATATCTGTTGCTCCTGCCATGGCTATCATAATACACGGTTAGATTAGACCTCACCGATTTGCATTTAAGAGCAGGATGGATGCCATCGGATTTCTGTCCGCCTAACAAAGACACATTTCTGTGGCCTGCTGTAAATGGAACATGTAGACATCATATATTATCCAGATATGAGAGGAACGGATGGTGTTAATGGGGCCTTAGGTATTTCTGAGAGCCTAAATTTGTGCAGCTAATGGCCAGGGCCTTTGGGACTAGCAGTGCCCTTTCTAGTAATCTATAGAGAGGGTATTTATAAGGCGCTCTACATCACTATATTGGGCTACACAAACATCGCTTCATCCTAGGAAAACGAAAATTTATGACATGATATATTTCACAGTTTTTGAAAATGAAATATTATAAAATCTACATGCATGTGTATTTTTACGGAATCAGGAAAAAATATAGAATCAGAAAAATGTGTATACACATATATAATGTGTATTACATGTGATATAGGCCTATATTATGTATGTATTAGTCAAAAGCTGTTTTCTGGTTTCCTGAAATGTCATACACAATAAAATATTGTTACGATGAAAGGCAATGCTCTCCAAATTATGTGAGTCACTAGTTCCTCAGAAGACCTGATTCTGGCTGATTGCTTGTATTGTTCCCTGTAATAGTTGCTGCATTTCCACTACAATACTTCATTGGATAATTTACATTGAAGATCTACCGTATTCTACAATGTTATCCTGATAAACTTGACCCATTGCTGTGCCTAACACTCGGTCTGTTCCAGCTCCAACATGCTCTTTTCATAGTCATGGCTTGCGGAGAACGGCCTGCCAATTCGTCAATCAACTCCATCTCCACGAGCCGCTCGGATTTGATTGTTTTAATGAATCTGTCCAGGCAAATGGCGGAGAGAGAATGACGAAACAGATTTGTGTAAATAAAGATGGAGAGTAAATAGACGTGGCAATTATGAAATTGTGCCAGTCGCGACAGACATCTTTCCTGCAGGATGGCGGCAAGCACATCTTACGCCGCCTTCTTATTTCCATTTCCACGCTCCTAAAATCCTGTCAGCTGCCTCACACGCACAGACAGCCCTCACATTTCACACCGAGTTTCCGTGCCGGTCTCTGGACCCACTCGCTCTCGATATGCTGAGAGAAAGAGACCCTATCTAATCCATATTCACTGACAGCAAATTGAAAAGCTAGACATAATGAATGAACACAGATTTTGCAAATGTCTGCAGAGAAGATGCGAACTGTGATGAATGTCGTGGCCCCCTGTGAGATACTCAGCCTGGAAACATGAAAACATTGTATTTTATCCGCCATTAACACAACAAACAGTCTGCATGATGCCAGGCTATTGTGTGCGGTTACTAAGGGGCTCTGAGTGGTTGCTAAGATGGTCTAGGCAGATGCATTCTGGCCCAAAATACTTTCTATAGTCTGTTTGAAATGTATGATATTCTGGTCTCTATATGATTCAGCTTCCTTCAATGGAAACCTATGGGTTTTTTTCACTAGTTTTATCTTTTTCCAAGCAAACGTCAGTTCAATTGCTTAAACTACAGCAAACGGCTCATCTACAAGCTGTATCATTTTATGCAGAATTCACGTCTGAAACGGAAGAAAATACTGCTTAAAATTTAAAGTAATTTGACTAAAATTATTTAATTTCATATTCACATTTATTAATTAAACCATTTTTTTTTCAAAGTGACTGACCCGTTTAAAAATATTATCAGAGGTATTCTCATAAATAATTAAATAAAATCATTTTAGGCAAAGGGTGGCTATACTGAATATGCTAAAATTTAACATTTAACAAATTAGGAGATTTAGAGAATATTATTTTCAGTTTTTCCGAATTTATAGGTGTTCAGGTAAAATATTAATGTTTGCTTCATTCTGTATACTACTAACAATATTTCCCCCAAATTTCAAATAAAGATATTGTTTCGGTTTGCATTTATTACCAGAAAATGAAAACTGGATAAACACGTGAAAATAACCGAAAATATGCTCTGTCTTTTTTCAGACCTCAAATACTGCAAAGAAAACAAGTTCATATTCACTTTGAAGTAATACCACTAATATATCTACATGTATTTAGGAAAAGTTAAAAAAATATTTTTTAATGCAATTGTATCACAGTTTTCATGTGTCTTGTAATGCTGTCAGTCTTTATTGTTGTTGGATGACTTAATGTCACTCCTCCTGAGGTTTGATTTTGGACACAGTACATCTAGAAATGCTGATTAAATGAACATATGGAATGGTCTCTCGCTGTTTCTTCACATGCACAACAAGGATCATGAAAAACCGACAAGTAAATTGGGAAAAATCTGATTTAGAGTTGTGTGATATACTATAGCTTTAATGAGTTTCCTATTTTTCTAGAATGTGGAAACTATAAATAAAGATGTAAACCTTAACTTCTGAACTGAAATGTATGGGATACTTGTGGTTACAGGTTTGTTGAAATACCCAATTTCAAGAACGAAAACCATAATAGCAAAGCCTGGAAAATACATTCTTCAAAAAGCAGGTCTCCTGATTGATGGAGAAACCGACTCACGCTCAATTGCAGGACACATGAACTGTTTTTCTCTGGGGCCTGGAATGAGATAGATGAGAGGGCCACGGATCCAGAGCACAAGGTGTTAATCCACTAGGGAATGATGAGGGCCCTAAGGCCGGCCTGAGTGGCATCCGACATCCCCTTCTCTCAGCCGCTTCGAGTGCCTTGTTTTCACACATTCTGAAATACACGTCGTGCTCTGGAGTAAATGAGATTCTACCATCTGAGAAATTACACCTGCACAGGCCGTCCAAGAGCTCCAGCGAGAGGCAGTCACGACAGAGCTCGCAATCAATACCTTTTTTTTCACAAGCCACACACTCCAGAACCGAGCGAGGGGAAGGACAGAGCCCGGGAAAATGAGACGGAATGGCTCGTTTCATTCCTGGCACTCGGGTCTGACACTTGTGAGAGAGACGTTAAATCTGGAAAATAAATAAAAAATTGAAACATAAACCATGTATAGAGCAGCCACATTTTCCAAAATTAAAAAGATTTGTTCTGTATGAACAATCGACTAGAAGAAAATCTGATATTTGA
This sequence comes from Triplophysa dalaica, assembly GCF_015846415.1. Lineage (NCBI taxonomy): Eukaryota > Metazoa > Chordata > Actinopteri > Cypriniformes > Nemacheilidae > Triplophysa > Triplophysa dalaica. Next base: position 3,965,344 of record NC_079565.1, on the reverse strand, counting down.
AACAAAATGAAGGCTGAGATGCTTGAGTCCCAATGATGAGAGCTCTTATCTTCAAAATCCACTCACTTGACCAGGTTTGTGTTTCAAAACCAAATGGCCTTGACTAGTTTCTGTCCAGAACATGATTCTTCACAAAACAAATGTCACTTACTGTGCTTCAGCTGAGGTATGTGAATTTTTTTTTTTTCAAGTAATTTCAGATTTTAAGTAACTTCGAAAACTCCTTCTATTAAATTGGTTCAGCGGGGTACTTTTTTAAATGAACTCACTCGTGACCCTGTAAATGTCACAATGCGTGGGGAACCAACAGTCAAACAGGGCGTCGAAATTGAAAGTGTTTTAAATTAATAAGCACTTTTTCTTTTGTGGTAAAACCAGCTACATAATAACAAGTCTTATTCATAAAAAACTCATCATTTTTCTGAAAAGCTTCAGTATCCATGCAATGAAGCGTAATAATTTTCCTTCAATATAAAACTCAGTAAAAGGAATTACAAGATACAATACAGTATAATACTAATAAAGTTTTTTCAAGCGCATTATTCAAATCCTAAAATACTCATTTGACCTATTGTCTCTGCTTCTTTTTTTCAAAGTTTTACAAAATCTTTAAAGAGCTGCTACAGTACCTTTGCGTCAAACTAAGCAAGAAAAAAAATTGTCTTCAGTCTTCATCTTTGAAAAGATAAAACACCAACAGATCTAAAGCAACTAGCGACTACGCTAAAGGGGAAACGTTTTGATCTGTTCAGTTCAAGCTAAATGACAACAAACACTTGTGTCCTCTTTATTATTGCGTTAACAATACACAACATTTGTTGTCGAGTCACATTTTGTTATGTTGTTTTAGATAATGACACCCTCAAGCACAGACGCTAGTTTAGCTTGGAAGCTAATTTTGTTTTGCTGTGATTGGGGCAAATGGAGAGATCTGTAGGTCTCAGTGGAGCTGTGGCGTATTCCATCTGTTGTGTATCTCGCGAATCTTTGTTGCATCCCATGATTCATAATCCACGCGCTCATGTTGTGCAGTCCTCTGTTGGCTAAAACAACAACAAAAATGCATTGATTAGGTTAAAGATGGCCTTTTGGGCTATTTCTTATCAATGAAACCATGATACAACTGAAAACAATGCCTGTCATAATGCTAATACGTTTTAGCTTACTTTATAATGTTTGTTTTGAGTAAAATATATTAATTTGGTCTGCAAGAATTGCATGAGCTCCTCTGTTTTGCTTTAAAAAGATTACTTTGGTTTACTTATAATCTCAATCATCAAAGTTTTGTGACATCGTCACAAAATGTACCCGAATTGCGTTTTCTTTTTCCGTATCATTCAGCATGACTTTAAATCTATCTTATTTTAATATGAAGTCTTTTTCATGAATGTATATATCAATATATAAGCAATCTGATGTCAATCCATACCTATTTTACTAGGTGACTCATTTGTTGAATTGAGGCGATCTCAGTCGTACATTTTATTATGATTTGACATCGCTCCTGTGAAGTGAGGGTAAGGATAAGCATTGGCCTTTGTCGTTGCTTTGCCACCGCGTAAAATGTTTAGCTTAAGTTAAGGTCTGACAAAATGTTCTTTTACAGCTGTGATATTAGAGTTTGGGGTGGAGTAAGGGGTTGCTTAGCCACCTTGTAAAATATTTACGACTGACACAAAAAAAGTTGTGATGACTGACACCAAAAAGGATGAAAGTGTTCCTGAGCACAAGTCAATAGATTCTAAATGTAATATCGCAAACTGCTGTAGAACTGGTTTGCTAACATATGCTGAGAAAACAGTTTGCTGAAAAACTGTGGCTTTAAGCAAGAACACATTTTTAATAGGTAGACAGATTATTGTGTTCCGACAGGTTTTTTTTTCAAAGTTTACTTTACTTTAAAACGCATCCATACATTTATTTCAAATGTTTTAGCAGTGTTGTTCAACTATACATGATAAACCTGCCCCAACACAAACCGTATTTGTTTGCTTCGGATATCTGTCAGTCTGTCATATCTTCCAGTGAAAGTGGGCAGTTCTTTGCCAGAACGAGCTGCAATCTGGTCCAAACTTAATGCCATTAGTCAAAAGTCTGGCAATGCAGGACCAGATGCCACAGACACCTGTAAAGCACACTGGAGCCAACAAAATAAAGGCTGTGGAAGAGAAAACTCATATAGAGGCCAAGTTATTACTTTTTGTCCTTATCACAGGACCACGAGGTGTGACTGGGGCCAGACCTGTTTCTTTCTCTCTACACCTGTTTCTCGCTCTCTAATTCTCTGCATGTTCTCCTTCAGCTTCCTATTCTGTTCTTCAGCAATAACTCGCCATTTCGTTCCTCATCGTTCTTGCATGAAATTGGCTATTAAGTGATTTCGGGGGATGGACAGCAGTCCTGACACTTGCATCGGCTAAATGTACAGGCAAAATAGAACAGTCTTCCTGGACGCATATGGGTGAGCTCTGGTTTTGAGGGTTTTTCAATCAAGACAAGCGTTATGGTTATATTTACAACAGTTACGGACTGTTATGCTCCATTGACATGAAATATCTATATATCATCATAGTAACATCAGACCAGGGAGCTCACAGCGTTTCTTGTATCTTGACAGCTTGTAATGCCATTCAAAACTGGAAAAAAACTGGAAATCCGCAAATAATACCCAGCGTGACGTCTGAATGAAATCCAACATCCATTAGTGCTTTCATACACAACCTTTTAAAAGCAAAGTTAGATCAATCATAAATGAAAACACGAATAATTGAACATAAATCTACCTCCACTTAAAACTTATGATTAGTTTGATGTCACATTTACTGTAAGGTACCAGTAGACATGTAATGTACATTGTAGTACAAAATACCATATACTGTGTAAATCATCATACAACTACATAATCTAGGTACCAGAGTATTTCAATTGTATTAAAATGAGAAAAAAACATCTTAGAGAGAACAATTTTAACTAAATGCAATTAAAAATGAATTTAAATCTATTAAATACACAACAAAGTGGCAAACGGAAGTATGTAACAAAATGTTTTGCAACGACTAGAAAAAGACTTGAATTATGAATCATCCGAAAGAAGCAGTTCAGTAAAATGAATCAGATTTCTCAATGCTACAGAGAGAGAGTTTTGGACAGAATGTTTGATTATTCCCTCAGCTCACCCGGCTGCAAAGCTGAAAGCGCAATACAATGAGACATGAAAAACAGCAATGCAATGTTTTGACACGCTACGCTGCATCCCGTTGCAAAAAAGAAGCCTGTTACTGAAAAATGTCTTCAAAACAGCTAAGCAGATGTCTCGCCACAGTCAAGTGCAGTCAAGTGACTAGTTTCACTTTGTTACTTTTTTGTTACCGTCTGTGGGCCAAAAATATGGGACTTTATTTCCGGAATAATTTTATTTGTCAATTCGGCCTTCGTGGCTTGCAAGGGCCTGCTTGGCAAATCACTACGCTACAAACTCGGTCATTGATTTAGAACAGGAAAAACCATGTGAGGAAAGATCTGATCCAAAGACAAAGCTGAGGCACGTATGGAGGGAAAGACGGGTTTTGATTTGCTCTCAAAGCTTCATGTTTCCTCACACTGCAATTAACACAGACCCCGGCGGGCCGCGACCCCACCTATATCCAGTTAATACCATCCAATACAAAACGCCCGACCAGCATCGCTGGTGGAGCCAGATGTTCACAATCCAGTCAGATATGAGGGTCACACACGTCAAATGGAAAATTATGAGGCGGTCAGCCACTGTGTCGCGGCTTCTGTCAACACAAACACACACGCGGGTTAATTCAACTTTGAGCTTTTCAAGTGGATGTTTAAAAGAATTTTTTTTCATCTTGGTTTAATAAGGTCAAATTTAAATGAGTATTTACCAAGACTATTATATTTTTATGTACTTGGTTACCAAGGAGACACGAAGAACATGCTTAACTAAATATCAATTTAAATATAATAAGAGATGATCAGATTATGGGACCGAGCCAATGTGTGGTTCTACTGTTCGACCTCTCTCTCTCAGCTTTAAAGACCTCTGTTTAATTAAAGCAGTGTCTGCAGTCTTCAGCAGTGTCACCTTGCCTCTGTAATTAACATTATCAGCCTTTCATTTGTGTCCACTACAATGACACATCTATGTGTGACTCTGTATGCAGTTCAGCAGATTCCAATACTTTTTATCGCACCAGTAACAATAGCTGATAAACGGGACGTGAATTATAAAACTCGGAGAGCATCAAAAATGAAAATTCTGTCATTATTTCCTCACCCATGTTGAGATTTAGTTCCTCTCCACACGGCAGCTCTCAAAAGTCACTTGCGCTTTTGCTGTATTGTGGACATTGTGCATCTTGGGCTTGGAGGGGCACAGATGTCCCAGTATTGGTCCTTGGTTCACACTCTTTGAACCTAAGAAAGTAAAATGTCTTGTGTATGGGACATTTTTGGGTTTAAATTCATTTTTGTAAGGACATTTCTCAAAACCTTTTGTTGTGTTGCACCAACAAACTCATAGACATACAGAAAGATAGGATGGATGGATGGATGGACAGACGGAGAGACAGACAGACAGAAAGATCAAATATAAAAATAATTAAATACAAATTGCACATAACCATGATAGATTCCTCCGTGACATACCAGCAGGCTCTACAGATGATGTAGCTGCTCATAATATTTAATAAGCAAAGCAGTTATTACAGTTCTCTTCTATAAATGTCCCAGGTTGGCATGTCTTTTCAATAAAAGTGTTATTTTTCATATTCTGTCTTTGTTAGCTGTCTGCGAGGTTCTAGCAGGTGTGTGTTTAATGTATTTTTCATTGGCCACATGACTGTGATTAGCATAGCATGGGGAATGACTATTTTTCGAAGAATGACATGATGTACTTTTGTTCCCTCATGGAAAATTCCTCCATCCTTATATGGTATTAGACGTAACCGCTTCCACGCTTACGTGCAATACCATGGTGCATTGACGTGGTACCATAGTTATGCTATAAAGTTTTTTAATTTTGTTTCTATTTACCTATTTTTTAAATAAAACCTTTTTTCTATTAATTTTGTTTTTAAAATATTGTTTATTTATATTTTTACTTATTTATTTGGTTGTAATATATGTATTTATTTATGATAAATAAATAAAAATAGCATTCATTTACTTATTTTAATTGAATGACTCATTTTAAAATATTGTTTGTTTTTTATTAATTATTTATTTATGGTATATGTTTATTTTATATTGTTTATTTAAATGTAAGGAATATTTAATTTTATATTAGTATTTATTTAGTTATTTTTATAACATTTATACCATTTATTTATAACATATAGTGTTTTATTTTTATAATTTATTGTTTATAGGAAACACTTTTTAAATGTTATTATTTTTTATTATTATTTTTTTGGGTAAAATGTGTAAAAAGTCAATTAGGACAAAACTTCAAGAATCAGAAATATCTTTATTGCCAAATATCTTTACACATATAAGGAAGTTGTTTTGGTGTCAGGAGCTTCGAGTGCAGAGGTACATAAAGAGCAAAAGAAAGTAGAAATGATAAGAATTTTGTTAAAAAACCTGAAGAAAAGGGGGTAGGACCAATAATATATGTATACCACAGCTGTCGTCAAATTTCATATTCCTCTATGGTGTAAATGTTTCTATAAAGCACAACAGTAGTCATGGCAAGAAAATGAGAATGTATTCCTTTTAATGTCATGGATTTATATATTCATGAGCTGTTTCCCACAAGTAAAAAGCCTTTCTTCCTACAAAAAACAATACCTTTATTTGTACTTATTTGTCCTCTGCTTACATAGCAGTGGAGTTGAGGTTAGGAAACCCTTAATCCCCGTCAAAAACAGTTACAATCTACCTGAAAACAGTATGTTTTTATGTAATATAATGCCAATAAAAGACTGAGTAAATGTACCCATGATCACTTCAGAAGAAAGTGGGTCATGCACATAGAAGACGCATTGAAAGTATTCCTCTGTAATGTATAGTTAATGAACCTTTGGCTGCGACTCGTTGGCAGTGCCTGGGAAAATCAGGGCTGTGTGTTCCGCTGTCAGACAGTTGACTCTTAAGACCTCCATATCCTGTGGCTACAGCGCCTATTCGTCGCACAAGCACAGATGACCCTTTCTAGCTGACAGCTACGCTGACAATCCGTACTGACAAGCAAGCCACGCTGGCGTGGACCCAAAACCAAACGCACCATGTACGGTGCCCGCTGGCTCTGAATCTTCAGCAACAGCGTGTGCGAGGGAAAAAGAAAGAAAAACACATACATATTCATTCATTTTTCAAGAACGCACACATGCGAGTACATCCGAGTACCTCAGAGCTTTCGAAAGAGGCTGAAGCGATTTCGGGAGAGCGAGCAAACATATCCAGAGGATTGCATTAATATTTAAAGTTATTTAATAGAATGTCATCTCTTTCTGTTGGAGGAGGTCGCTTGTACTGCTCTTGGAGACCCCCTGTCCTTTCCGCCCACACTAAACATGTCCAGAAATGAGTGATGAGAGATATCCACGCCTAAAATATGAATTTTTCACCCGCAGCCTTGGGAGGAGATGGTACACACAGAGAAAGAATCATTAAAACATATAAATAACATTGGGTGGAAAAAGGAGACTAGTGTCTCTCAATCACGGTTATGGCCGCATGGCATCGGGGCTATCTTCGAGGCTCATTGCCCAGGGTGCTCAACGTGAGCTGATGAAGACCGCAGCGGAAGATTGAGAGGCATACGGACAGTGTACGTCCCGCAGACAGGGGCGGAGCCAGCCGATTTTGCCGGGGCTTCAGCCCCGGATGTTTTGAGTGTAGCCCCGATTCCCGAAGGAAAAAAAAAAAAATCCCTTTTTTTTTTTTTTTTGAGCCTATGTAAACCCGCGAAATCATAAATTGTCCTATTTGCGCTTTGGCTTTGCACGTACTGCATAGTGCATACAGCCTGTAAAAATAGACCTTAAAAATAATCTAGCCTAGAGTATAGGCTACATTTCTTTGCTGTCGTTTCTTCCTGTTGAATATGCAGCAGGTAGGGGAGGAGCTAGCAGCAAAGTCAAGTGTCTGAGAGAGTGTTGTTAATAACGACAGACAGCGGGCAGGAAAAATGAAGCAAACGAGACTTTGGGGATTTTTTGGAAAGAAGTCAGTGGGTAAGAATTCATTTTTTTTAATCCTTTAAATCTAAAGATCATCATCTGGATGTCTTCTTTCACTGTATGTCTATTTGTTTAACTAGCTATTACTAGCATCACTTGTATGTTACTAGCATCTGATAGAAGTTAGTAGGGGTGTGTGCCAAAAAATCGATTCACAGAAGAATCTAGATTCTCATTTGCAACGATTCAGAATCGATCTGAAATGTCCAATAATCGATTTAATAAATTAATTAGGGCTGGGCAAATTAACGCGTTAACGCGGGCGATTCATTTTTTCAGCTTAACGCATTAAAAATATTTAACGCAAATAACGCAGCGTCCGTTTTTATATCCATTTTGCTTAGCGTTACATGATCATCACGCTTATTCATGTAAATACTTCCAAGCGTGACAAGACACAAGAGAACGCGCTGTATGCCAATGTCCTGTGTGTGTGTGTGTGCGTCTTATGTCAGCTAATCAAGGGACACACACACACACACATACACACACACACACACTCCACGCACAGACAGACTCGCGTCAGTTTCCTGCTCACAGTTGCTCACCTGCTCGAGTTCTCTTTTGCTCTTGAACAAACAATAACATAGAGGATTTTGAGTATTCTCATATCAGGAGTCATAATTAGTTAAATAACGTCTTAAATGAACTTAAAGAGTTGTGAGGAAATGAGATGCGCGGGACATCGCGTGAGATGCGCGGCTGTTCTTAAAGTGACAGGAGCACTGATGATGCCTGTCATTAATGTTCATCACAGAACAACGGGAACAGAGAAAATTGAAGCTTTAATGATGATTCATCTATATTTAATTACTAATAATACTAATCATTACTACTAATGAGTAGCAATTGAGAACCAGACTACAGCAGGTGATGAGAAAGACTAGCAAGTGGATGAGAGACTACAGAAGGTGATGAAAGACTACAGCAGGTGATGAGAAAGACTACAGCAAGTGATGAAAGACTACAGCAGGTGATGAGAAAGACTAGCAAGTGGATGAGAGACTACAGAAGGTGATGAGAGACTACAGCAAGTGATGAGAAAGACTAGCAAGTGGATGAGAGACTACAGCAAGCGATGAGAGACTACAGCAAGTGATGAGAAAGACTAGCAAGTGGATGAGAGACTACAGCAGGTGATGAGAAAGACTAGCAAGTGGATGAGAGACTACAGCAGGTGATGAGAAAGACTAGCAAGTGGATGAGAGACTACAGCAGGTGATGAAAGACTACAGCAGGTGATGAGAGACTACAGCAAGTGATGAGAAAGACTAGCAAGTGGATGAGAGACTACAGAAGGTGATGAGAGACTACAGCAAGTGATGAGAAAGACTAGCAAGTGGATCAGAGACTACAGAAGGTGATGAGAGACTACAGCAAGTGATGAGAAAGACTAGCAAGTGGATGAGAGACTACAGCAAGTGATGAGAAAGACTAGCAAGTGGATGAGAGACTACAGCAAGTGATGAGAAAGACTAGCAAGTGGATGAGAGACTACAGCAGGTGATGAGAAAGACTAGCAAGTGGATGAGAGACTACAGCAGGTGATGAAAGACTACAGAAGGTGATGAGAGACTACAGCAAGTGATGAGAAAGACTAGCAAGTGGATGAGAGACTACAGAAGGTGATGAGAGACTACAGCAAGTGATGAGAAAGACTAGCAAGTGGATCAGAGACTACAGAAGGTGATGAGAGACTACAGCAAGTGATGAGAAAGACTAGCAAGTGGATGAGAGACTACAGCAAGTGATGAGAAAGACTAGCAAGTGGATGAGAGACTACAGCAAGTGATGAGAAAGACTAGCAAGTGGATGAGAGACTACAGCAGGTGATGAAAGACTACAGAAGGTGATGAGAGACTACAGCAAGTGATGAGAAAGACTAGCAAGTGGATGAGAGACTACAGAAGGTGATGAGAGACTACAGCAAGTGATGAGAAAGACTAGCAAGTGGATCAGAGACTACAGAAGGTGATGAGAGACTACAGCAAGTGATGAGAAAGACTAGCAAGTGGATGAGAGACTACAGCAAGTGATGAGAAAGACTAGCAAGTGGATGAGAGACTACAGCAAGTGATGAGAAAGACTAGCAAGTGGATGAGAGACTACAGCAGGTGATGAGAAAGACTAGCAAGTGGATGAGAGACTACAGCAGGTGATGAAAGACTACAGCAGGTGATGAGAGACTACAGCAGGTGATGAGAAAGACTAGCAAGTGGATGAGAGACTACAGCAGGTGATGAGAAAGACTAGCAGGTGATGAAAGACTACAGCAGGTGATGAGAGACTACAGCAGGTGATGAGAAAGACTAGCAAGTGGATGAGAGACTACAGCAGGTGATGAGAAAGACTAGCAAGTGATGAAAGACTACAGCAGGTGATGAGAAAGACTAGCAAGTGGATGAGAGACTACAGCAGGTGATGAAAGACTACAGCAGGTGATGAGAAAGACTACAGCAGGTGATGAGAGAGAAATATAACTAATATAGAAGGACATACCAGATAGACAGCAAGAGGTGAATAGTGTATGTTGTATGTTGACTCTGTGTATATGTATTGAGCATAATGTTAAAGATGTATTATGTTATCATGCTCAGTTGAGCAATGGTTATGCTCTTCATATCCAAAAAAAAGGTTGTGCTCAGTTGAGCACTGAGAGGATGTTAGCCTGCCTTGAAGATAATGTTAAAGATGTATTTTGACTGAAAGTAAAGTGTTACTGACTGTAATAAAAAAAAAAAACCTCTTCGAGTGATCCCTGTATTTGCATTAAATGTTCTGGGCTAAGCCCCGGATATCCTTCAATGCTGGAAACGCCCCTGCCCGCAGATACGATCATTTTGCCTTATGTAAGACGCTGGGGAGCATAACTCATTTAAGAGTACAAGGTCTTAGCTATTCATTGTGATCGGAGCTCTCTGATTTCGCTTGTAGCAACTCGCGAGCGTACAAGCGCACAAAAGAAGAGCTGTCTTGTTTGAAAACTTTCTCCAGATTCGCTGTGCTTTCAATACAAAGCAAATTCAACAGGACAAACCTTGCACCTCGAGGTGAAGTTTTACAGGAAATGACCTTGTTTGATTCAACAAAGAAAAAAGATGCTTTAAAATTTGGCTACACAGGGACATGCAAACGGTGTCCTGCACACATGAAGAAAAAATCCGGATTTATTGGTTGTAATTGGGAATTGTATTGGTTTTAATGGAAACTACAATGATGGACTCTAATGGTGGGATGTTAAATCTTATTGGAATAATGGTCAAAACACACCACAAAAATGAAATTTTGTAATGGTTTTAATGTAAGGGAATGTTATTGGAAACCATAAGAATTTCTGCGATGGTTTCTATATTTTTTCAGCAGGGATATTTTTAAATCATATCACTACTTTAAACTTTCTGCGAAGCTACAAAACAACTTAGCCATTTCCCCACCCAGCACTTTGTCCATTACTGCAACCCCTACATCTGTTGCTCCCATAATGCAATTCTCCTCTAATTACCTAATGTTCCCCTAATCAGCATGCCGGGTGAACAGGGGCTAATAAAAGGGTTATGTGTACAAGCCCATCCTGGCGACAGAAGTTAATAGAAACCAGAGAATGCAAACCGCATTATACATTCTCAAGACCAGAATATTGTATTACAAGAGAGAAAGCCATGAAACGCTCATTACGGAGGTAAATACAGCACGCAGGTTTCTGCTTAGCCCCGAGCAGCATGAGGTCATCGTTAGCGCCGCATGCCGAAGCGAAGAGTCGCTATTACACCGAACAGATAGACTAAGTAAAACGTTGCTGCGTGCTTTGAAATGTAAGCACAGCAACAACTTTGTAAGCAAAATAATAACTGCATTTTTCATTCATTTTATTTGTTTGGGTACAATTCGGCCTGGAAAAGTTTTGCACTACCAGCAACTGTCACTTTAAAACTGCTCGCAAATGCAAAAACCTTATCAGCTCAACTACACTTATCCCATATTTTTTTAAACAACTTTCTACAGTTTTTCAGTGTGATGTATTTTTATTTTTATTTTTTGGGCATCAAAATAATGCACTGGCTCATAAATAAATGTGTATACATAAATGTCTTGTATGTTCACTACCCATTTATGTAAACCTAAAATGGACGGTGAATATGAAGGAACATTTTGTTAACATTTATTCAACGTAATGTCAATTCAAACCTGTATGACATTCCCGGTAAATATACAAATTTTGTTTTCTACTATAGACTGAACAGCTTGATATCACTTTTAACATTTTCCATATTATTATGTTTCTATTCCACGTGGAGAGGAAACCTACTACTGTATAGCTCTTATTTTTTTCATGGATGTTACACATTTCTACCCAAGAAACAGGTTGAGGAATCAAGATTTATCTCATCACCATATGGGCTTAATTGTATAAATTAATGACCATAAAACGTTTCCATTTTAATGCCATTTAACTAGGACAAAATGTGCTTAAGGTGGGGTGCCTTCATTTAGAGGCTTTAACAAGTACTGCCATATCGAGCCTTTTAGATTCCCTCTAGAGTTACGAGAAAGAACCTGGACAAAAGCAGAGAAGGCAGACGTTCTCCAGAGTAGCTTAACTCCTGGGGTGAGCCCAAACAGAACAGCAGGCGGCCATTCAGATTTCACCATCAATGTCTTCTGGTGTCCCAATGCATTCTGGGATGTTTACTCTGAAATAGAAAACAGACATACTTAACGAGACATCAATTTCAGTTATATCTGACTTGGTTTAAAAAAAAAAGATATCTTCCAAAAATTATTATTCTTTCAAATGTTACATGCCAATGTTGTTCAAAAGATGTTTTACGATTATGAAACAGAAAACATCAAATCTCCTCACAGAAAACATTGCTTTGTTCCAAAAGTTCATATGCCGTATGTTTGTGGGTGAATTACTTCTTTTACGATGTGTACTATGTATACACAGTAGAGGCCTAGTATTTTTCAATGGTTTTCAATAATTTAAAACAACAAATTAACAAATATTGATGAGAAATGTTGATTAAACAAATTGCATCATAACATCGATGGTATCATTTTTATATTATTCTTTTTTAAATATGCAGAAAATCTAAATAAAAAGTGATTATTCAAAACATCATGCGGTCGAGCGCTTTATTTTATTTTAAGGATCTCTGCCGTAAATCACTTTAAATGCAAAGGATTGTCTCTCCAACACTCAATTGAAATTTCGCTCAGCAAACACTCATTAATAAAGCGCTACATGCATGAGAAAGGCAAACGAAATTTCAGAGAGATTATTAAGGGCAGGCGGTCTGGCAGACATCCTTGCCTATTTTTCATTTAACCATAATTAAAAGCAAAGAAACAGGCAACAATGCCTCCATTTCTCTACGAGCTCTTCACTGTTTCACGTACTCAGGAGACAGAATAAAGAGAGAAAATATATGATAACAAAAGTTTTACTGGCACTTAAACTACTGTGCCTTAAGACCTTTGGCAACACAAAGCCAAATCTTCATTATTCTCAAACTAGCTTTTGAAGTGTTTGCACATATAACCCACCACTTCTGGCTCTTTCTGAAAAATTGCAACTGTAAAGCAAAAAAACGAAGAGCGAAGAGACAAAATACAAAATCAAGCATGTTAGAATCATGCATCATATGGCGTTCTGCAGCGTGACATTAGTGCAAAACACAGCGGATCGTCTGGCAGCATCCCAACATCATTTGTTATATCCGGTGCTGTGGTGGGAAATCTTTGATTGAAACAATGAAATCTTGTGACTGCGGCAGAGAAACCGGGAGAGTTCTCCTCAGGGGCTTGTTTGGACACATTCATCGAACCCCGATGCTTCTGATCTCTGTTCAAACCGAAGGAACTGGGATTCTCCTTAGCGTGACAAAGTTGTTCATTTGACTCAATGCCACAGATCCTGTTCTCTCTTATCAACATGTTTACGGAATATTCTTTGATCTCCTCAAAGTTTAATAATCACATTAGCCTACTGTTTATTCGCATGTAAAATGAAACTGGATATATCCATAGAATGTGATGCAGAACACAACCAAGATATCTCAACCGTTTCTCACAAAAAAACTCAGATAGGTCTCTTGAGAAAAAGAGCCCAGTAATCTCACATGTTTATATGTAAGAGATCTCAACAATATCACAAACTGTCCTCAGACATAAAAAAAGTCTTGAAAAGAAGAAAAGTCTTCAATCAAAATGTGTTTCGTTATGAATTTACTGCTGTGAGGTTACTGCTATAATCTAGAGCTTCCATTGAAACACAGGCCTCAGCAATATTCAAAAAGTTATTCTGAAACCTATACAGTACTGTTGAAAAAATTTAATTAGAAAGTAAAAAAAGAAAACGTTGACTCGAAACGCGATTATTCTGCTCCTCCAAATTTCTGTCCCAAATATTTCCTTTTTGAAACAGCGTTACGAACACATTGAGTTTCCTTTATTGTTTTTCTCTTTAATTTTATTTCTTTGTTCCCGAACCGTTTCGCTCTTTTTATTGAATTTAGGGTCATGGTGCACTGTGACCAAAGCTAGAAAGGAATCTGCCAAAAAATAAAAGGCCTGATACGATTTATGGCGGTGATTGATTCGGGCCTCAGATGTGACATTATTTTTTTATTTATTGTTTCCCGCCGCCCTTGATACTCAAGGTCTTTCTACCCCCAAGTGAGATCCTTTACCGTTTCTCTTAAATTGAGTCAGGCTGGGATTTGGATTGCAAAATGCGCTCCCAGATCAGCACAAAGGAGCTTTCAAGCTGAGCCTGCAAAGATTTGGCTTTCTTCGCATTCGGCAAATCTTCAGACTTCTGAACTCTACTTCTCTACTACTTTGAGAGTTGAATAAGTTACATTTATATCTCATAATCCCGCATTGCCGATAACCGCAGCGAACGCAGGTGCTTCTAAAGAACTTGAATTATTGCTCCATGTCATCCAATCAGACATTATAAAAGACTGTATCGCTTCACAAAAACTATTATAACTTGAAATCTAATTTTGCATTATGACAATAAAACAACACATGAGAATAGATATTCTCGTCTTTCAAAAAAGGTTACAAAAACAATTTCCGGTATCAGGAGTTGTGTTGGAGCCTCTCCAAGAGACTCGGGCAACCTTCAACAAGACGAAGAACCTCAAAAGCACCCAAACAGCCCATTCACCATCTTCATCATGACAGCAGAGGGACTGAACAATAGAAATAACCATCTAAGAGGAAGGAAATGCTGGTCAGCATGTGTTCGTCAAGAGGGTTGAAGAGGCCTGAAGTGTTTTGACATTAGCCAACAGATCTGGGCATTGCTAACAGACGACCAGTCAAAATATTTTACATTCAAGCTGAAAGACTGCAAAAATAGGCAGTGGAGAATATGTTAATACCTACATGGATTGATGTGCACTTTATAACTTCATGCTCCTTTTGCTTCATGGGAATATACCCCTTCCATAAAACAAGGGCTACTCGACAATGACAAAAAATTATAATCACAACTTTTTTGCCTAATGTTGAGATTGACACACTCATTGAATTTTTTTAACAAAGTCAATCATTAATGAATAAATAACTTATCAAAACACTGGGTTCTTAATAACACAAAGAAATAGATCAAATGAAGTATGAATATTTTCAAATAAATAATATAAAAACAAATCAAAAGAAATGAGACAATACTTGCGGAATGGAATGCGCCACAATAATTGTTTCACTTTCATTATTTTGTTATCAACATTGTTGGATGACAAATTGAAATAAAAAGAGGGTTCATTGCTTAATTGATTTTCTTCTACAATTTTAGAATCCCAGAGGCAAAAAAATTGTCTATTTTGTAGCTCTTTTATTTGATTTTCTAAATAGAAATATTGGTGAATAATTAAAAAGTTGTTTGCCATTTGGAACTTAGCGTTCCTAACAAAAGCATTCCTAATTAAACTGACAACCAAACATCTTCCATAACTTTACAGCGCTCTTCATTACAGTACACACTATATATAAAAATGTATATATATACAATATGTACAGTATATATGTATACATATATAGGTTATATACAACAGCATATACAATGTTGCATAGTTTATAATGTGTGCTTGTTTGGTTGCATTTACTGAACACTTATGTGTCTCAATGCAATCTAACACTGTAGTTAGATTTAACTTTCTTAAATTGATTATACTGTAGAAAAGTCTCACATTAGATGCATCACCAAAAACTAAATTTTTGCTTAACTGTGTCAGAAGAAAATACCAGGATGGATTAACACATCTTCATAGTAATTAACTGTATTAAAAACAGTTTTGATGGTTCATTTTGATATGATTTTTGATATGATATTTGATTATGAAGATCTTCCTGTAAAACATCTACTGAGAAATGTGGGCGTCACAGCAACAACAAAACAAGTGAAGAAAAACAGAGATAGTAAGGAGAACTGAAGAAATTAAAAATGGAGACATGAATAAATATATAACCATAAGAGCAAAAACCATACAGTATGCATATATAGCATAGAAGAATATACAATTTCAAAGTGCCTTCACCAACATTGCTCTGCCTGAAGTCACAAAAGAACAATAAAGACGACTTCGATGAAGAGGCACAATTTTTATTTCAGCCCTGGTTATTTCTCCAGGTCATTCCCTTCTCAAAAAAAAGGTATGACATAGCAATCGGTAAAGCCTTGATATCACAGTGTGTGGCTCCATTACTTCAATTCAGATAAAACATCTTCGTATTTCACAAATCCCGAGCTCACTTTCCACCGAGAACGCAGTCCAAGTCATACACAAAGATAACAGGCACAAAGTAAATGGGTCCTCTGGATTTTAATCCTCTCTCTCTCACCCACCCTATCTTTCTCAACTCATCCAGGCACTGTGCAGTATGCAAGTGCAGCTCTCCTCAATAGGGATAAAAGTCACCTTCCCCAAATCTCATTGAAGGAAAAGTCACGGCGGAAACAAAAGCTACAGTCTCCTGTGCCAGCACACAGACTTCAAGCTCAGATAGTAGTGAGGCCCTCTTCTATTCAATTCCCCGCAGTCAGCAGTATCAGAAAATACGAAAGGAAATGATGAAAGAGCTGAAGCAGGTCAGTGCATTATAAATAAAATTACAGACTTCATTTATCCTGGTTTACATGAGCGGGATGTATCCGAGCTGCCGCTATCTTTCTTTCCGTCTTAATTTTTCGCAGCTCTCTCTTTTTTAATGGTACACGTGGGAGGGGGGAGCTCTTCCGCGGAGATGAGAAACGCTCCGAGAAGTTTCCTCTAAATCACCGCTCGAAAGAACATTGCACATGCGGAGACCGAAAATCAACTCTCCATTGGTTGAGAATGCAGAACGACGGTTATTTCTCTGGGGGTTCGCAAAAATGACTTTGCTCTTTAAGTACCCCGTCATTTCGCCGTGCTCATCGTTCATCGAAAGCCCCCCTCCTCCAGATTGGAGTCTGGCTCTGATCTGTACATCCTGATCTTACTGAGAGAGAGAGAGCAATCATGAACCGAGACTGCTGAGGATTGTGGGAAATGAGCAGAGGCTGATCTGCTAAACCTGAGACTGTGGAGACTATGAGGTCGGACGCATTCCAGTTTCAACATCCCTTGTGTATTAACAAACCGGTTTTGTTGGATCAGGATTGTTGAATCAGGACCGATATGTCTTTCTTGGCTAAATCGCATTAAGTGATACACGACACGTTTGGCTTATCGGCTGTAATGACTCAAAGTATGTAGAAAAACCACAGACACGCAAATCAGTAAAGCCGTCATTAGTTACATGCATCAAGTCTTAATCTCGCTTCACAAAAGCACAAACGCAGATAATAAATCAAATCAGTGCGTTCTGCCCAGCAGGCTACATGAAACGCAGGGTTTCGTTTGTAAATTCCAGTCATGTGCCGATTCAAACAACAGCAAGAATAGTCCTCTGTCCATTGTTTCCATGGGAACGGCTGTCCGTGTGATAGCTGATCGATGGGTCTAGTTATTTGAGGCCTCATGCACCTCATAACATTAGGTTAACTCTCTTAGATGACACTTTCGATTGGCAGACAATGGCATTACAGTGGAGATGCTTGAGATAAGCTCATTACGGGCCGAAAGCCGCAGATCCAAAGCAGGGGTTTGTAAGGCTCGAGGAGCTCCGGTCTGGTTGATCCAACATGTCAGACAAAGGGAGTCAAATGTAGGTTTGCTAAAGCGAAAAGTACAAGGCGAGAGATGAGGCAACCGGTAATAACGTTGACGCAACCGAGATCAAACGCTCAAACACTTTTTCGGAGTGTAAATTGGTTGCGGCCTGTAGCGTACCCTGTTGGAGAGTCTGGCTTAACCTGCCTCATCTTTGGATGATGGGCCAACCAACTCAGACCAACTAGAAACCAACAACGTTCAAGAATACAGCCCCCTCTTGAGCTTGATCTCATGTGGAATGTTAGTTACTTCAGCCAAGTCGCTCGAGCATCAGTCAGTCATTATTATAGTGAATGAAACCATGACGATAATTCCGGGTTGCATGGGCGATCTCTGACCTTCATATTTGCGTCTTCTCCTCTCGCTTCTCTCACCGGTGCGGACCGCATTTTCAGCCTTGCTCATTTATCCAGAAAATGTGGCTGATTGTCTCAGTCTCCCCACTGACACTGATTACACGCACAAACAATGTGTTTACCACATTCTTCCAGTAACGAGGCACGGCTAAGTACAATATTGTCGGCCTAATGAGCTCGTAAACGCAATATGCTGCCATTCGGCGACAATCAGCGGGCGGGTCCGTAATTGATGAATAGACCTGTAATTTTACGACGCGGCGAGGAGAAGTTTCAGATGAGGACAATAGAGGAAAATTAACCAGTGGAGATTGCTCGTACATACAAACAGTCACGGCGAAGCTTGAATATATGAGATTCACGCCTCTGTATTTGGACCACACCATTAATTG
Source organism: Triplophysa dalaica (assembly GCF_015846415.1). NCBI lineage: Eukaryota > Metazoa > Chordata > Actinopteri > Cypriniformes > Nemacheilidae > Triplophysa > Triplophysa dalaica. Next base: position 3,947,192 of record NC_079565.1, on the reverse strand, counting down.
CGATGGATTGTTGTGATTTCGCGTGAGAGGGGCTAATTAGACAATGGGACCCTTGTGGCAGCGGGAGGCACGCGGGTCGCGGCACGTCACGAAGATATGTCAATGGGAAAAACATTTTTAAAAGCCATGCGATCACTTTGCGCACAGAACAGGTGGGAATTTGTCGTCATTTACTAACGTTAAAGGGTCCGTTCACCCAAAACATTCTGTCATTTACTCACCTTCATGTGATTTCAAACTTGACTGACTTTCTTACTTCTGCAAAACAGTAACGGAGACGTTTGTGACCAATTGACTTCCATTGTATGGACGCTATATCTTCTTTCGTTTTGTGCAGAATGGAATGACATGAAGGTTTGTAATGATTACAGAGTTTTCATTTTGGCTGTACTGTCACTTTAAATATAGCAAGAGTTCAATAGGCTTTTTTGTCCTTTCTGGGTTGTATAGATATTTAAACATTCCTTTAGTTTTACACAGATGGGAAGAAAACAACAAACAGGTTTGTGATGACAAAAGCGTAAGTAAATAATGGCACGGCTCCCCATTTCGATTCAACCTCAATAAACCCATATAACTATAAGAGGAAAACTGTTTAAGCATTCACACAAGAGAATATGCAAACACATGTGCGTGCACGCATGACCCAGCGCATGAATAATGCCACCTCGCTTTAAACGGCAGTAGAGTTGAACGACTGTCTCGTTGTTCCACCTCCATCTTAGTTTCTCTCCGAAAAGCCCTGATCTACTGACCCATGAAAGGCGCATCCAGAAGTCAACAGCCCCTGAAACTAATGAGAGGGGAAACAGACGCTGATTACAAAAAAATCCACTCCTTCTTTAGCTCATCAGTTTCTGCCTCTCTTCGAACTTACTGGCTGCCTGCCCCTGCTGAAAAATACCCACCGGCGAGCCGGCTGCCGTGCACGCTTACTGCAGCTGCTGCCCAGTTCCAGTCTCTCTCTCTCTCCTGCAGCGTTATCATAGCACTCTCTCATCACCTCTGCCATGAGCCTAAAAAAAGGCAAGGAGATGCAGTTTTTAGTCCTAACATAATATAAACCATTTTGTGGTTGCTTTTTTCTAGGTGAATGTGTGCTGTCATGATTGAGTAAGTGAAGATCATGCGGGGGGGGGGGGTCGGCTCTTCATCACGATTTGTTATTCACAATAAGTTGTCTTGCCTTTATCTAAAGCTGGGATTTATCTCTCGCACACCGTGGTGATTAGCTCTCGTAGGGCAATAAGGAACATCACTCCCCAATGCACACACACACACACTTCTTCCACCTTTATGATTTACACGAAGATGTACATGGAGTTCTTTGTCTCTGGGTTGCCAGATTTAGTTCAAATCAATATTCTTCTGACTAATCATGCATGTGCTCCGTTTACATAATCTGTATCATTTACCACTCTGCATGGAAGCAGGATTATGTGTCAACACAAAACAAGACATGATGCTGAAATAAGATCAAAGACAAGATAATGCATGCAGTAATACATATAATGATGCAATATTGAGTCGCACACATGAGCATGACTGATGTCGATCTAAAAAGATTGTGGCATGCCAGACCAAAAGGAGCAGCTGCAAAGAATATAACTTAATGCAACTTTATTAGTTTTAAGAGGAAGCAGAAGAGTATGCTCACGCAATAATTAATATATAATAGTATATATATAATAGTTTTATACATGGTTATAATAGTCCCTTGTACACATTGCATCATAGAAAAGAATACAGGTTGTTGTGTTAAAATGTCTCAAGGGTTGGCAGTCTAAAAATGTGTAAAATAATGAATCAAACATGTGTCAAGTTAAAAAATAAGAAGAATATTTTTTACTGTTGTTTTTGGGGCTATTTTGTGTCTTCTGAATTTTTGACACAGGTGTGCCTCAGGGCTCAGTGCTTGGTCCGTTGCTATTCTCTGTATACATAACATCCCTAGGCTCTGTTATTCGGAAACATGGCTTTTCCTATCACTCCTATGCGGATGATACACAACTCTACTCAACTCTTCTTTTCGCCCAGACGATCCGACTGTTTCTGCACGCATCTCAGCTTGCCTAGCCGACATCTCGCTCTGGATGAATGGCCATCACCTGCAGCTGAACCTTTCAAAAACAGAACTGCTTGTAATCCCGGCCGATACAAAGACTCATCACAACCTCTCCATTCAACTGGGCTCATCAACCATCACATCTTCCAGAAAGGCAAGAAACCTGGGAGTGGTGATCGGTGATCAGCTCAACTTCACAGATCAAGTTGCCAGCACCGCCCGGTCCTTTAGATTCATCCTCTACAATATTAGGAAAATTAGACCCTTCCTATCTGAGCATGCTATGCAAGTCCTAGTACAGGCTCTGGTCCTGTCCAGACTGGACTACTGCAATGCGCTACTGGGTGGACTTCCAGCTTGCACAACCAAACCTCTACAGATGATCCAGAATCCTGCGGCAAAAGTTATCTTTAATGAACCGAAGAGTGCACACGTCACTCCTCTATTCATTAAGCTACATTGGCTCCCTATAGTCGCTCGCATCAAATTCAAGACTCTGCTCTTAGCCTACAAGACCACCACTGGTTCGGCACCACCTTATCTTCACTCGCTAATGCAGGCATATGTACCCGCCAGATCCCTACGCTCTGCAAACGAACGCCGTCTTGTGGTGCCATCCCAAAAAGGTAAAAAATCTCTCTCACGCAACTTCTCCGGATCTGTTCCACCTATGTGGAATGATCTGCCCGCTGCTACAAGATCTGCAGATTCTGAAGCCATCTTTAAGAAACGTCTGAAAACACATCTCTTCCGTCAACATCTGACTGATCTGTTCTGACTCTATTTTCTTCTCTACTCATTAAAAAAAAAAAAAAAAATGAATGGTTCTGTATACTGTGTTAGGTTATATGAGACCAGTCTCTTTTTTGATTGCACTTATGCTTTTGTTGTACTTATGCTGTCCCAATTGCTTCCATTGCCTACCCCACCTGTAAGTCGCTTTGGATAAAAGCGTCTGCTAAATGACTAAATGTAAATGTAAATATTGTGTGGTTAATTTTATTGCTGTTTGGTCACACCAAAAATTAGGTGAACTTTGCATTGTGGGATATAAAATTCTCTACAATGTGCTTTGTTTACTGTACATTTTAGCAAAAGTACTCACTAGACACATACTAAAGGTCACAAACCTTTAGCATTTAGCATATTCACAGCAGAAATCATAATAGCATCATTTCATTCATATAGCCATTCATTTTGGTCCAGAAGAATTCTGAGAAGCAGTGATTCATGCTCTTCAATATAAAAACAAACAACACACTATCCAAGCCAACAATTCTAAAAATAAGCTCATAAAAATCCAACAAAGTCCCTTGTGATGATGGACTAAGCTATTTAACGTGTCCGTTATCTTTCAGCTGTTTTGCTGACAGCCTTAAAGGGACAGTTCGCCTCAAAATGAAAATGCTGTCATGTACTCATCCTCAATGGGAATGTCTATCAGTTATAAACTTTTTCATTTTCATCACTTTTTGGATTGAACTATCCCTTTAACAAAGGGTGCGAAATGGAAAACATAGCATTCCGGGCTAGAATCCTAACCTCTGCCATAAAAATGTCCCCTCATGGCACTTATATAATGACCTTGATGTATTCTTGAAGGGGACAGAGTACAGTTTATGATATGCCACTATTAAAAGCAACCAATAAAACCTCATCTATAAAATCCTAATAGTTCCAGTTTCTGCCCCACTTGGTTCCAGAATAACTACCCCAGCAGATCCCATTAAGGCCAGTGTGGTACGGACAGTTCAAGAATATCTAGCATCTATCTGCTCTGTAAATGTGGCAGCTTGCAGTTCACCCACCTGGGAAAAGCAGAGTAAAGTGTAATAGTGCACATTTTAAAGAGATCTCTAAACCGTACACGCATAAATCAATCTTACTGAGCTATTGTGCTGTCTGCCGTGTTGCTTAAAGATCCCTGCTTTCATCCTTCACCTGAGGTTTTCCCGCGTCCTACAAAACACGACAAATAAATCAGGCACAGCACTTCCATTTGTGGGAAAAAATTTGACTTATTAAATCAAAGGAAAAGATATTACGGCCAATGACAAAACCAAAGGACACTATAAAGTTGAGTCACTGTAAAGCGGTATAAATCGGCAGCAATGGTAACAGCAATTGGAGTATTTGTTTTTTTCTTTTTACTTTGAAGAATGACATCTTTTGTCTGGCTTTGTAAATATGTCTTAATTTCTTTAGCTCAAATAAAGTGATGTCCAACTTTGAGGAATTCACATCTTTGCACTTGAAAAGGTATCACACGCAGTTTCTGCCAATCTCATATAAATCTTAAATACCTATACAGTAGCATTGCATACGTCGTATCTTAAAAGAGCATTTAGTTTGATCGCATTTATGAAAGATAGATACAGCTGTATGATTATTTCCAGAAAAACACGATGTGCTGGAGACTTGCAGTGGGACGGAACTACAGCAGGAGCACACATATATGCACGTACGCACCTATTGCATACAAAACACAAACATATGACTTAGTTTCACTTACCACGTGAAGTTCATGTTCGGTATCTTTTAGCACTGGGGCCGCGCGATTCAAATGATCTCCAAAACCAGAATTTTATCAACAGTTTAAATAACATCCATCACTGAAATGCCGTGAACAAACAGGCACACCTAAACTTCCCTATCGCAAGAGTAACAAGCTGCAGTGCAGACAATCTTGATGGCAAGCAGGTCTCGCTCGTCGGTTGGCATGTGGGTGGACTCTTTCTTTCACCTTGCTGTGCTTTTCTGGGAGAATTGGCCAATAAAAGGAATAGGAACAGCCTATAAAAATAACGTTCTGAAACAAGTTGGAGTGCTGGGGGAGTGTATCAAGGACAAAAATACTACGTCATACGTCCAACTCATTTTTTAACAAGTTCTCCATGTTAACCATGAGAAGCCAGCACTTTCAACAGTATAAAGAAGTCAAAAATAATAACATAGCATGTTACCTCCACTGTTAAAAAGTTTGTGTTAATGTTGCATAGATCTTATTTGGGCACAAACTTGATATGAATTTAAATCCAACACTTGTGAGTCAAATCAAGGAAGAAAGACTACAGAATATTACTTAGGGTGACCATACGTCCTGTTTTTCCCGGACATGTCCTCTTTTTGCGACAAAAAATCTGCGTCCGGACGGGATTTCTAAATTTCCTAAAATGTCCGGGATTCGGGTTTTGTATTCTACAGTCGACATTTCATCGTATGCGTTTCATCATTTTTGCAAAGCAACACCACCTTGCACGCCACCATTGGTCGGTAATGTACGTACGTACGCACGCACGTACGTAAACAAAGTGCATCTCAATCTCTCAGCACCACGGCAACAACCAATAGGGAGGGAAGCAGCTTGTTTGTCAGTGGGTGGCACATGGCACATGAATAGCTTTAGCGTTAATGTAAATTCACAGATGACGTCCTTGTTTTCGTCTCGGACGGGATCCTTTTGAAGCAGAATGCATGACCTGCAAAGAATGGACTGCACATCTGCCTTGTTCAGAAAGGCTTTCCATGTTTCCGAGACAGCGCAGAAATTTTCAAGCGCTCGTACAAAGACTGAACCAATTCTATATTCTATTGCTGAAGGTCAAAGGTTGAATAGAAAGGATGTATTACTTTATGTATTAAAGTTCAGTAACAGTTTCATGGTTGTTAACACATTTTTCAAGTATTTACACCCACCCCGATCATTCCTCCTGCTGTGGGTGTCCATCTGCCTCCTGCCCCCACTGACTGTCCTCTTTTTTGAAAGCTGAAATATGGTCACCCTTTATTACTACAAGAGCAGATTGGCAAATATTAATAACTGATAAAATTGTAGTCAATGCAGGTTTTATTTCCTATGAGCTGTTTGGTTGTCTGTGTATTTGTTTTGTATACTCAAACCCATATTCCCTGATATGCTGTGGTTTGCCTTATGAATTTGTCCAATAAAACCATAAAGGTTTAGTGTTTTGTCTATTTTATATCTACACTGTTTAATACTTTATATACATCTCATAATTTCATGGTTTATCGTAACATGAAGCAAATATTGTACAAATATGACCGCCAGGACCTTTGGGCACTAAACGTATCACTTATGGGCACTACCAACAAAATCTAATGGCAAATTTTTTAGTTTTTTTTAACAAAATTTTACGATGTGGCTGATTTTGGATAATTCATAAGATAGCATCTGTACAGTATTAGTTTGATTTGCTTTTATCGCCAGGGTCAATATGGTTAAGGGCGGGGCTAAAATTGTAACGTTTACCCCAGTCAGCAGCCAGAGCTAAAATAGGACCTAAGAGAAGAAGGAAGCAGTTAATAGTTTTCAACAATATTAAGTCAGAGAGGTGCAACAAGCCAGACAACAAAGTCATTCGATATCCAAACCTGTTGTTCAGGACCCTCACTGAGAAGTCTTGATAATCTACAAAAACCTCCCCCCCACCAGCATCTAAATTCCTCAGAATTGCGAGTGACTCTCTTCAATAGTAAGGGTACATCAAAGCATTATGTGTGTGCGTGCGGGTCCACAGTGTGCGATTGTATGGTTTGGTTTGCAAAGAGATAGAAAGTAAACTCATGATTAAGTTGAAAGAAAGAAGAAAGGAAAATAGAGTGTAGAAAAGGGAGAGAGAGCTCAGAAGAGTGCAGCAGAGCAGCGTACCATTAAACCTCTGTGCAGTAAGCAACCTTCTCCCTTTGAAAGCATCGGTCGCATAAAAGCTGTAGCTTCAAGCAAGCCTCTTTATGTGTTCCCTTACCCACCGCATACCGTCGACACTGCATTCAGATGAAATGTGAAAAGAGGAAATGCTTCCCTAAGACTTCCTGACAAGACGTCCAAAATCCCTCCACAGCTAAGGCACGCTTGGCCAAACAGCCTTATCTGCCTAGTTTGGAGTCTCAGCATAAGTTCCTAGGGACTTATTTTCATATTTTCAAACAGCATTCGCCTTGGAATGTTTTTTAGCCACAGGAAGGAAGGGAACATAAGGTATATTGCAAAATCTGCTAATAGTCTTAACCTTTTTTTTAAGGCAGGGTAAATGTAGTGGCCATAAAGTTTGCATAAAGTCTGAACTGCATTTGAACTAAAGTGTTTAATACTCAACTTTAAATGTGGTAAATAAAATTGACCGATGAAAATCTGAATGAAAAACTTTAAGAGTTCTACATTATTAAACATAGCTGAACTTATCAACAACTCGATAAATAAACATGTCAGACGTGTGGGGAATTTTGAACATTTCTAACATTGGAACAAAATATTAGAACATGAAAATAACCATAAATATGATCTATTGAGTGTTCTATTTCTTGGTTTGTTTGTTTACTTATTTGTCGGCGCTTCAAAACAAGTCTACAGTCAACCCAAACAACACAACATTAGCTCAACAACAGATGCTATTAGTGCTAACAGTATTAGCCTGTCTGTGACACTTTGATTCGGAAGTCTCTTTGGTTTACTCTTTTTTCCAGATCTGGAGGCCAGATTCAGCCCAGGGCTTGGGCAGCTCTCTCAGGATTAGGGCTTTTAAATCGTTAGCCAATTAAACTAATCATGCCCATTCTCAGGACTCCTGCCGAGACCCAGCCGCATTGATTTCCTCTGGTTTGATGTGCAAACCCTTTTCCCTTCCTTCTTATTGGCTGTCTAGACGAGACCAGAAGCAACATCTGGTTGCGAATGGTCACAACCTTGAGTTTGCCAAACATCTAACTCTACTGTTCAGACTTACCCCATCTGTGGAGCACACAGAGAACATCCATCAAGGAGAAACCAAATCCATATTTTGCAAGGATAGGTCGGAGTTGCACATAAGTTGTTTGTGTTGCATTGCATCACAGAAGATGCAGCGGAGCGGTATTGGCTTTCATTGACTAAGCACCACGTCGTTAGTCTCAATTCTGCACCTGAACACAATTCGATGCCAAACTTAGTTAGCAAAGTTAACAAAGTTAAATCTGCTGCTCTAACTCCAGCCGTACAAAAGAGTTTGAATACACATGTGGTAATGAGTGCTCATCTGTTTGAATTCAAGCCTGTGCAGTTACGTGATTGGCCATTATGACGCCTCTTCAAAATGTGGCTGCGTCCCAATTTGCAATCCAGCCTAAAAAATTCACAAAATTAGAATTAGCACATTTCAAACATACATGCATACATGCATTAAAGAACATATAAAAGACAAAGGTTCACAATTCTTTCATCATTTATTCGCCTTTATAACTCTCTTTGTCTGTGCAACACAAAATAAGATATTTTGAGAAATGTGTCAGTGGTATTTTGTCCGTACAATGGAAGTCAATGGTGTCCAATGTTGTTTGGTTACCAACATTCTTCAAAATATCTTCCTTTGTGTTCTGCAGATTAAAGAAAGCCATACATGTTTGAAATGATATGATGGTGAGTAAATGATGAAAGAATTTTTGGGCCGAACTATCCTTTCATATATTTCATATATAGCTTCATATATTTGAGATTTTAATGAGACCAAACATAAAACTCTATTATATAATTTCATGATTTATACAATATATTGTAAACAATTTCTTAAAGTGCCATTTCTAATATTTTCTATTGATAATTTTACCAGCATCACTATTTTTGACCATAATATATATTTTTACTGGGTACTGAATTGTCAGGAAACCAGAATCTTTCAATTAATTACAATTCCCATACTGTATATAAAAGACATCCACCCTAAAGACTCCAGAATAATTTTGCAAAAAAACATCTGTGTTTCTGTGCTTAAGGTTAAACTGTAGAGGTGTTTAATCGTAATGTTGCTCAGTGACTGTTTCTCTGGATGTTGTGGCTGAGGAAGACCAGATTGCTGGCACTGTTTTCTCATTCTGGCACACGGTCTGCAGAAGTACAGGCTTCACTAGCAGCCAAGACTGCCCATGAGAGAGAGAGAGAGAGAGAGAGAGGGAGGGAGAGAGAGGGAGGGAGAGAGAGAGAGAGATCACTGCATTTCGTGGCATGCATCACTAAGGACTCACTCTCCTATTCACTAGGTTGAGAATTCTGACACTGTTGAACTCGTTTCAAGTGTCTGAAACCTCCAGCAGTGATTTTAGTAATTTGTGCAAGGAAATTAAATCATTCAGGTTTGGCACCACATGAGGGCGAGTACATGATAATGCATTAGTAAAAAGGGTCAATTCAATGTTTGCCGTGATAAAAAAACCAACGTAAATTAAATCTTTTTACAATACAAGTGTCTTACAAATTGCACAAACCTGTTTCATCAATGATGAGCAGACTCACAAGTTGTGAAAATGGTGGAGACAGGGAGCCACAAACACAATTCTCAAATACAGAAATACAAATTTGACAAAGGCCGCAACAAACTATGACACGTTTGAAAAGATTAAACTTCCAACATGAAAAAGCCTTAGATAATTCTTGTTCAATATTCATGATAACGTCTGTCGCTAATCCCACGGACAGAAATATTCTTCGCAAATCCACGCTTCCTTAAAGTGCCCCCTGTTGAACCACTGTTTAGTCATTTTTGCTGTGCCCAAATGACATGGTACATCATGTATTCTGTAATCTTCAGTGGATACATTTAAAAAAAAAACTTGGCCGTTTCAAACCTGCCGTACAAACTTCATGTAACTTTAATGCAACACATTCCAGCTCTGTTATTTTGACTCTGCGGATCAGGCTTGGTACTCGTTCAATTTTTCACCCCGAAGCGTTTTACGCTCACGAAACAGCAGTACTGCGGTGCAAACAACCGCAACAGACTTTTAAACGGCATCTCTTGCTGTGATACTCTTTTGTATTTGTTTCTCTCTCTGTGTAAAATCAAGTGGACCGGAGTTAAAAGAACAAATTAAATATAGACGCTCCCTCGCACTGTTAAGAGACAGACTAGGCTCTTTAAAGCCGAACCCTGGGATCGTGTGGAAACATGATGGCCATTGTTCGCAGCGTATGGCGTTTGGTGAGAGTGAGGTTTTCGTTAAATTATTTCACACAGGGCATCTGTTAAGAGAGACACATTTGGCTGTGACTGGTTCACTGTACCTGTGTGTGTGTGTGTGTGTGTGTGTGTGTGTATGAGACCACACTGACCCCTGCTGGTTAACATACACTCTATCACTGATGTTGATGGACAGACGGTTATTATATTAACCTCTGCGGTCTATATTGTGATCTCTTGTTTATTATGACAATGACTGACAGTTTGGCATGAATAAATGTCTGTAGGAGACATTTGCTGAGGAATGTGGTGTGTGGGAGTGTTTAAACGTGTGGGAGAGAGAATTGTGGGAAAAAAGAAAGAAAGGCATGTGGCTGTAAAAAAATAACAGATATGACGGCGACAAAACACTTCCAGCACATCTTGTTTATGATGTGCCTTATGTGTGGCGAGAAAGGAAAATAACAGCCTTTATGCGTGACGCCACAGCGATTCAATTGCGATTTAACACAGAACACAGGCCCTCGATATGGGTCTGAAAGGTTTGGATGGAAGATTTGCTTACTTGTGATGGAGTAACTATGGACAGTGTGGGTGGGGCAACGCCCGACAGCTGGGCCCCTCCCACAATGTCTTTGACACATCCCACACGCTTTGCAAATGAATTGCAAACTAAATCGTATAACATTGTAAAATTTGAACGTCCTCCATATTTCCAGATGCATTTCCCATCAACCGTGGACGTATAAATTATATATGCATTATTAGTCTATTAAGCATTATATCTTACTTTAAAACTCTCAAAATGACTTAAATATCAAATTATACTAAACCATGCTGCAGGGATTCTTGGGAAATCTAATTAAAGCAGTAGCGTACGTATGATGTAATTCTTCAGGCAGCCCTGAGTTTTCCAACTCCAAACTCATTGTTTTTACACCGTGGTCCATCCTTGTTACTTGTTTTGGGAAACGGGTGTTACTAATTCAGCCCAGTGTGTCACAAACAATCCAGTCCGAGTGGAAAGACACATCATTTGATTTGAATTACCTGGAAGAGCAGCACTGGCCGACTGAAAAGGCAACATCCTCCTGCAATGTGCAAAACGGAGGCGATCAGGTTGGGGTGGCAGTACCTGCTATCCTCTGGTACTTTCAGCTAATGGAAGAGCAATTTTAAAGGCCTGGGTCTATTTATTTGCGGAAATATACTGTAACCATTCGGTTGAGAGAGCAAGGGCTTGCTGTTCGTGCATAAAATGGCAGAAAATTGTTTTTGCTTTCTTCTCAAATGGCATACTGCAAGCATTCAAATTCAGGATTTTTATTTTGTGAGATTAGAGGGAATTTACCCACTGTACTGAAGGGCAAGTAAATAGATAAACAGACGTACACGTGTGTGCAAGAAAATGTTTAACACATCTGAGCTTCAGGATGGCGTCAATGCAAACTGCTACAATATTATGATTTTTATCCAGATACACAACTAACCACAATGAGGCTAAAATGTATGCAATTTAAAGAAAAAAGTATGTGCACACTTATTGATCAGTAATGATTTTGAATGCACACATCCATCTCAGAGACATCTATCTTTTTACGTATACGAGACGTTTCGTGTCAGATGTCATATAAACATTTAAAAGATGTCTCTAAGATGTTTAGGATTTAAAACTGACTTTTCTAAGACGTTTTTCCAGAGCTTTAGGGGACATCTTACAGACATACCTGGATACTTTCAATCTATTTGTTGGCAAGTGAAACAAAAACGTTTTTAATTATTTGTTGCTATTCTTGCACACAGCCTGTGTTCTTGGATACATTATTGACATTGTCGTCATTGCAATAAAAGAAAAAGCCATGTGGCCACGTTAGCATCCAATCAGATGGTTGATGTAATCTATTCCCTGCTGCTATCTTGGAAGTAACCCGCAGTATTAACATTTAGAGATCCGATGAGTGTCACACTGTGCCACGCTGAACTATACCAGCAGGGCGAATCAAGAAAAGAGAAATTAGCATTTAAAATACAGTGGGGCTGATGTGAATAATTATTATGTCTGAGAACAAGATGTGCAGTTTTTGAGAGGACAAATGGCCATTTAAAGTACGACTGGCTGACTCTTAGTAAAGGTGTTCTGTTCTATAAGCTAGTGAGCCTTCTCTGTAGGTAGCAAAACATTTTTATGTACTTATGCTGATCTTAGTATGACCAAATTCGCTGGAGGCATCAAATGCATCATTACTGAAGAAAACGCCCCATGCAACATACTAAATGAAGAGAGAAATATTGGTTAAGTGAAATTTACTTCTTTCTACTAATTTCCACTTAAGATAACTTGGGTCTGTTTTTGGAACTTGGAAATATACATCATCATTCAACTTAAGAGATAATGTTTAATGTACGTTTCTTGAGAGCACTGGCATGAATGTGAATTGGAGGTTCCAGGGCGATTCTGCTTTACACCTATAAAACAGAAAAAAATACAAAAAGTCTGCAAGTGTAGATTGTGGAAGTTGACAAGAAACATTGCTCTTAAGGGCCCATAAGAAGTTCTATAACTAGCACTTAATGATTTATATATTTTTTCGTTGGACAGAATTCCAAAAATCTTCACGTTGGTGCAATTCTTGCGTCACTTTTAGATCTTTCAAATCACGAGATGTCTTTGTCCTGGGAAACAGCAACTTTCACCGGCGGTACATCATTCTGAAGTGAGAAAGATGGACGAGAGGGATTTAAGAGAGCGTTGAGAGAAGGCAAAAACTCAACAAGCATTTGATTTCTGTCAACTCTGTTTTGACCCTCAGACGGGGCAACTATTTTCCCAATGACATGCTGTCCAGGACGACCAGCTGAGTGACTGAGCGTGTCACGCCGTATTTTGCAGTTTCTCATTTTGACTGAATGTCTTTTGTCGCTTGGAGTCCCTTCCCGAAGGTGCTGACACTTTGTGATGTGAAACGCAAAAAGAACGGGAAGGTGGAAATGATTTCCATTGAACTTTCTTTAGTAGACCTGTAGTTTCATAACTCACACTGAAACTTAACTCCCAATTCCACATAGGATAGTAAAGTTATTGTTTAAACTGTGTACATTTTCCATGTCTTTCTAACATGTCAAAGAGGGACGATTTTCCACTGTTAGTGTAACTTTAAATATACTCATTTGGAAGATGCTTACTATACTTTACCTTGGCGATGCTTATGCAATGCGCTACCAGTTGAACTATACTCATTTTCAACCCAACATTGGGTCAGTTAGGGACAAACCCAACCACTGGGTTATAAAATAACCTATGCTGGGTTGCTTCAACCCAAATTGATGGTTTTTTTTAACCCATTGTTGGGTCAAATATACACTTTTTCAATGTTCATTAAATCCAACGGTTGGGTTTGACCTTTTTTTGACCCAACACTGCATGGGTTGAAAATAACCCATCATTTTGATTGTCCTGTACTGAGTTTACAGGTTGCTACGTTGTATTTGATATTGGTTCCTATTGTCCAAACCAACACAATGGTAAGCCTACTTTCATAACTGCCCAACGACACCTATCAAATTTAAATATTTCAGGGTTCAAATTGGGGTTTTGGAGATGAAAGAACCCTAAAATCTGGAGCTAATTCTGGTAATATTACAATTCTTTTTTTCATTGAAAATGTCAACACTGTTACTTATCGCACCACCCCATTCAATTTAACCCTTCATATCATCTCTCAAGATTGTCTGTCACTCTTAGCCAGCATTTGTTCTCCCAAAGAAGGATAAATGAGGTAAATTTAAAGCATTGGGACCAGCTATTAAACAGTTATGAGGAAGGTCTGTATATTACAGGCTTTATTTGACACCAGTTCCCTTGTAAAGCTTTGCTAGTGAGGACCGGCACTGACCAATAAAGCATTGCGCTCTCTTGTACTTACGGTATAAAAACAACAGCTTTAAATCACATCTCAAATGGAATTGAGGTGTGTCCGATGTTACAATCCCTCTCATTTTCTCACTCAGCGATCTTGATAACTCGACGCCAGAATCTCACCTCGCGAGCAGCTCGGAGAGACAGTTAATATGCTTATATAAAATATAAATAAAATAAGGTTACAATCTACAAAAGACACGTTTCTGTCTCAGTAGACCTAATTAATAAGATGTTGTTTGGCTTCTTAACGCAACCGTCTTTACGGCAGTCATTTTTCAACGGTTGCTATTGTCGGGGCTTTTGAACTCCATCGCATGTCACCCTCTCATCTCAAGGTTTAATCCGCCTCTCTACGTCTTGATCTGAGGAAGATGTGATGCTGTAGCACCTCTGGGATATCCACCCTTTACTTGTTGCTAAAAAGGCCTTAAAAGCAGGCAGAATACAGAGCTCTGATCTGCCAGTCAGCATGTGCCCGATGGTAAGGCTCTGCGTATTCATGTTATTTGTTTTTTATGGCTAAAGGCTCAGCTATCACTCACAGCAAGAAAGTTGAAAATAATAAAACCGGGGTAATAAAATAGAACCGGCGTCTGTCCTAATAGCAAATCAGCATGAAAAATGATTGGACAGGAACCTCGGGGGACGCGGCGAGTTGCGCAACCTGCAGCTTGTAGAGCTTGAGGGGGCGAGGCCGACCGTTGATGTCACAATGGACCTGTTTGAATACGAAACAGATATTCTGCACAGGTTCATAAATATTTTCATCACCATGGAGCGTCGGCTAGGATGCCGTACCTGCACGTAAATGAAACCTCATCTCGGAGTTTTCAATTCGTACGTCTGCGAGGGCTCCATCAACAGAGAAGCGTTTTAAAAGCCGGAGGTTTTATACAAACTCTAAATGGAAGTCGCATTGCTCTCTTTCAACTGGATGTGATGAAAAGCAAATCATGGGAGTCTCAAGGACGAGATAGAACTGAAGTTACCTGCAGGCTTGTTTGATGAACAGAGGGATTTGTAATCTGTCCTTCAGATGTATTTGTAGAGACGCTGTATTTTACCAGCATAGGTGCGAAAATAAAAAACTTGAAGGTCCTGTCAGACTATTTCATGTTTCTAGAAAGCCAGATGCTATAACATCAAGGATAACCATCAATTTAAACACATTTTTTTACATTATTTTTCTTACTGTACACACTGTACTTCAACAGAAAAGAAGATATTTTGAAGAACGTGGAGCACCAAACAGATTTTGGGAATCATTTACTACCATAGTAGATTATTGTCCTACTATTATAGTTAATGGTGACCCAGAACCATTTGGTTACAAACATGCTTCAAAATATCCTTCTTTATGTTTATGAAAGTTACACAGGTTTGGAAGAACAAAAGGGTGAGAAAATGATGACAGAATTTGAATTTCGGGGTGAACTATCCCTTTAAATGAGACGTTCTGCTTTCTGTTTGTCTATAGTCCTGTGATGGCATTCAGGAGCCGTGGGCCTTACCTTGCCTCTCTAATGACCTTCTCCCTTTGCTGGATACCAGTATGAGCGTGTTGAACTGGGAAGGGAAGGTTGTTAATTACTCACTGGTGGAACTAAAATGAAAGGGCAGGTTCGAAAGATTCAACCTGGAATGCAGTGCCAGCCCCCTGCCTCTTCGGAAGGCCTAGCAAGAGGCGGTGTGGTGGCCGGTGGCTGCTGTTTAGAACGCACCTGCTGTCTGGTCCACCGGTTTTCACTGGCAACCGTTCCTCTGATGTGGAGACAGCTGGAAAAATGACTGATTATCATGCGCACATCAAGACAACAGGCCCAAACAACTGATTTTCAAGCGGTGCTACACGGGCTCAGGAAAGAAAAATCAAATGCCATCTCTCGTATCAGATGAAATTATATTCCTGGAGGAGAAAACTGTTGCTGTCCTTACAAAACCTCTGATGTTCAAACACAGAGAACGATATTTGGAAGAAAGCTTGTAGTCAAACAGTTCTTGGCCGCCATTGACTACCATTGTAAAGAAATACACAAAAGAAGATATTTTGAAGAATCTGGGCACTTTTGACTATATTGTAATTTTTCCGACTATGGTAGTCAATGGTGGCGAAGAACTGTTTGACTACAAGCATTCTTCCAAATATCTTTCTCTGTGTTTCTCAGATTTTTTTCTGCACAAGCTGAAATGATCATTGTAAATATTAGGAGTAGGGGATTATATTACACATCATTATCACCTCCCTTTAAGGGAACCAGCCCTGCAGCATTGTCCACTTTAAAAACGTGTTCGCCTTTCTGTACCATGTTCAATCTCATCAAGACCTTATTAACACAAATCATCAAAGAGATTCCTTTATGCCGTGACATCTTGTACGAAGTTGTGTAGCCTGTTATTGCAGCAGGAAGGAAACACCATATGCATCGCTGCGGCCGAAACAATGAAATGACTTTGCTTAAACCTTATTAGGATAATTAGCTCAAGAGTCTGCGGCAGCGTGATCGTATCTCACTTTTTTAATGTCTTATGGTAACTTTAACAGACTCCAATATAGCAACTCTAATTATTTGGTTTCATTGTTTGTTTTAATTAGATTTAATGTCTAATGCGTCTGAGGAGCTGAAGAAAATCAAAGCGCTGTTCAAGTTATTGTTTATTTCTTCTTGGTTGAATAATAAAGCATATCATGAAATCGTGCAATTTAGTCGATTAGATTTCACGAGAGTAGCATAATCTTGTATTTGCCTGTTTATCTTCTATATTCCAAATTATTCATCTGTGAGCTAAAGACAAGAGCGTCCTGTACTACTGAGAATAAGCAATATACGAGTCTTCTGACCCACACACACATGACCTGGTGGCCATATATGACCATCTAATAATGCGGCTGTATGACATTTAAATGTCAAGTGGGAACGGTCGGTTTGTGTTAAACGCACCTCCAGATTATTCACTGCTCATGCCAAATGACAAACACACGTGTGTGTCACCGCTCAATTGCCCAAGCAAGGCCAATTGTAGTCGGTCAGCAGAACAGAAGGGGCTTCGGTTGTGTCCCATATTCCGCAGCTCCCAGTATGAAAAAAACACGACTGACCAATGGCATACCCCTGTTATCTGGCAGCTTATCACACAGATGGACCAGACCTAACAGGAAGAATCTCTGGAAAGATGAAGTGTGTTGATCTACAGCTCGCTAAATCCACTGGGAAAAGGGTATCGGCTTTGGTCAAGTCTTTGATGTTTATTCTGATACAAGCCCGAAGCCAATCCTGGATCGATTTTGTGACCTATATACACAAAGGATAACCATGAACATATTTCAAAAACATTAAAAAGACCAAAGAGAATGAGTTATTTTGAACACAACACAGCTCTAATTCAACACATTTGGCACTCGGTAAACTAGATGAATGTTTTTGGTGGAACACAAACAGAAATTTAAAAAAATGCCTCAGTGATACAATGGAAGTCAATGGTAGCCAATGTTGTTTGGTTACCAACGCTCTTCAAAATATCTTCTTTTGTGTTCTGCAGACAAAAGAAAGTCCGGTTTGGAATGACATGGGGGTGAGTAACCAATTTTCATTTTTGTGTGAACTGTCCCTTAGAGGGTTTGTACCCTCCAAAAGGTGCTGAGTGTATTTTTTGGAGGATCTATTGACAGAAGTCTTAAGAGGTGTATAAAGACCTTACATAAGGAAACATTCTGTTTTAATACCTTAGTATGAGCTATTTCTATCTACATACACCACTTACATGGAATTCACCATGTTGTTTCTACAGTAGCCCTATAGGGACAATCTGCTCTACAGAGCGCGTTTCATAAATACATTATCTCCCTTGGCAAAGAACCGAAAAAGTGACAACATCTTGATCCTGTGCTTCGAAAGAGAAGGGTGGAATTTTTTACCTTACCACTAGAGGCCGCTAAATTTTATATACTGGACCTCTAACGTGTATAATGTACACCGAGGAAAATATGTAACTTCAATGATAAAGAGATAGATGCATAACAGTTAAAAAGTCTTCTGCGGTTGGTGACTCACAGATAAGTGGCTGCATCTTCAAGAATCTTATTAAAAATGCTGCCGGGTACAGCAATCCCAAAGTGAGCCTCCGAGATTTTCTTCAACTTTTCAAGTCTAACCACTGGTGAGAGAAAAGATGTGCGCAACACAGCCCATGCCGTAATAGCACAATGATGAAAGAGCATTCGGTCTATCTCTCTGTGATAGCGTAATGGAGTGAGGCTGGTCTGTCAGCCTGGGTTGGGGATCCGGTGGACTGTCTCTCCCCTGGAAACAAATGATCTTGCGGCGAGCGAGCGGCCCACACTTTTAGCTCACTGATTAGTACACAGGACATCCAGTCCCAGGCTTCCCAGATCAAATCTGGCTCTGAGCAATGAGAGTTACACCCGGTCCAGAGGGGCAGACTGAAACTATGGCAGAAAATGACTTCTGAGGGCTTCAGAAGATAGTACTTGGGATTAGAACGGCTCCTGGGGTTTCCTGTTGGAATCTTTGACCAACTCGACATGGGGATGTGACAAGATACATTTTAAATGATAAGTTATTTGACGCGAATAGTCACATCTGTGGGTGGAATATCGCAGTATTCATTTACAAACTAACTTCAACCAAGACACAATCTGAACTGAAGTGGTTCTGAGTCATGTCTTAGTTATTCGCTTTTTTATTTATTATGTTTTATTTATTAGTGGTTTAGTTTACATTAAAAAGCAATCAAACTCAAAACTTGTGGTTTTAAGAATGTATGAACAGTCTGTTTATATAGAAAACAAAAAATATACAATCAGATCAATCAAAAACACAATAAAGAATGGGCAAAATTATATATTTAATCATTATTAATAAATAATAATATTATCATTGATAAATCAAAAATATAGTAGATAACATATACAATAGGGGGGCACGGTGGCTTAGTGGTTAGCACGTTCGCCTCACACCTCCAAGGTTGGGGGTTCGATTCCCGCTTCCGACTTGTGTGTGTGGAGTTTGCATGTTCTCCCCGTGCCTCGGGGGTTTCCTCCGGGTACTCCGGTTTCCTCCCCTGGTCCAAAGACATGCATGGTAGGTTGATTGGCATCTCTGGAAAAAATTGTCCGTAGGGTGTGAGTGCGTGAGTGAATGAGTGAGTGTGTGTGTGTGCCCTGCGATGGGTTGGCACTCCATCCAGGGTGTATCCTGCCTTGATGCCCGATGACTCCTGAGATAGGCGCAGGCTCCCCGTGACCCGAGGTAGTTCGGATAAACGGTAGAAAATGGATGGATGGACATATACAATACTAAATCACTGCATTTTTTGTGATAGACACATTGTGTTTTTTTTTTACATTTAATTTAATTTAATTTTGCATTTCATATTTTATTGTATTTCAATAAAAGTTATGCAACTATAAAGTCACACTTTGCAGTAGTTTTTAACACCATCTTGTAAAAGATCTCCCACTCAAAACAAAGATGTTTCACATAACAACAAAGATGCTACACACAAAACCACAGCCGTGTCATTTATAAAATGTATTAATTTAAATTTATGTGAGTTATTTTACATAATGAAATCTTCCAAGTTCTGACATCTTTTTGTGCAAGCAACATCTCTATTAGATCCTAATACTGTGCTCCAGTAAACTGTCTCACATTGACTTGAATTACACTACACTCTTATTTACTTTTAATATGACGCCAAAAACAGAAAAGCATTATGTTTGCAAATAATACTTGTGTATACCTAAGCATCTCAACGGCTTGCTGTGTGTTTCCCCGTTTGTCACCAGAGTCTTAAAAGAGCGTCGCAGCGCGTGTTGCATTTTGTCACCTAATGTGGCGTCTTCAGCACAAATGTCAGAAGAGATTGAGAGTGGCATTCGGAAGACGACGACGCTGCATATTAAAAGGCTAGAAAAGGTTATGCGTAAGCCGGGGACTGAAGGCAATACTGGCTTCACAGTCAAAAGGGAATACCAGATAGAGATGGCGAGACAGATAGGCCCGTGTTTGACAGTGACTGCTATTGAATTAATGAACCGGGTGGATCGCGCCCGGGAACTGAGCGGGACGGGATGATTCGGGGTGACAGGTGACAGACGGTTTTACCCACGGATAAAACTGAATCTAGGGTTCAAGAACTAATGTGAAATGTCAAGTGGAAAACCGGACACTTAGTTGAATTGTTATAGTTAAAGGGATAGGTCAACCAAAAATTAAATGTCTGCCATTATTTACTAACCCTCTTGTCATTTCAAACCTGTATGACTGACTTTCTTTGGCAGAACACAAAAAGATATTTTGAAGAATGTTGGTAACCGAACAACGGCACATTGTCGTGCATTGGTTTCCATACAATAGAAGTAAAAGGGTAACGCCATTGTTCAGTAACCAACATTCTTCAAAATAAACCTCTTCAAAAAGATATCTCAGGCTTTGCGTATGTAAAGTTCTTCAATATAATTCAACAAAATTGAAACATTGCTTTTGTTGTTAAAAATGCGTATAATTTAAATGCAAATTATTTTTTTCATTTAAAAGGCCCTTCTGTTTCCTTGTTATCGTGAAAAAGTGTTTCTATGGTCCAATGACTGATATTCGCCCATTTCAAAGATATAACTTTCACCGTATGAGGTTTTAGCACCATTAGATTGTATTCTGGCAAAAGCACATCTGCTTTTAATATGTCGTCAATCAGACAAGAAGAATAACTTCAGGATTATACAGCCAGTGTTGAATAATATACACGACATTGGCAGCATACAAAGCTAGACAGCTTCTACACGATTGGCATACAGTCAGAATTAAATATATAATATGAAATAATAGGAATAATATGATATATATAACCAAGACTATATAATGAAGAAGGTCATTTGAAAGTGTGAATCTAGTTATCTTTCACAGATAACCATGTAAAAATATACAATGGATAAAAGTTGAATGCTTCTGAGTAAGATATTCAACACCTATCAGAAATGGCCATAAATGGCCAAAACTAAATTTTATAAAGCAACACTTCAATAAAAAACTAAAAACACATTGCTATCAGGTCACCATCTGAAATAATCAGCATTGACACCCTCCCACATTAAGAGGTGTTAGCCTTCTGTAGTCCATTAGTATAGCGTGATATATAGCAATACAAAATTTTTAATGTAAATCCTGGTAGAAACTGCTAATCCTATTTTACAATTCAAAATTTAAAGCGGATGACATGGACTTATATTTGAATTTAGCTCTTACACACTACACCATTGAGGACTACTAGAGCACGACACAAACCTAATGTCAAGGGTTTGATTTTCAAGGAATGCACATTCTGATAAAATGTGAAGCAAAGTGTATGTTAATTCCTTTAAATTAATATAAAAAAATGATATTAACGGCTGCACATGTAAGATTTATCCCTGGGCATCACTTCACACACAACCAGTGACTCCCTGTCCTTAAACATTAAGTCAACAATACAGATTCTGTGTCACTGTTATCAAACCCCCGTCCACAAGCACATAAACGTCCGCTCCCATCAAACAAAATCTGCCCTGCAGGCAAACAAGTGGTTTGCGTCTCTGCTGATTTGTTTTTTGTGCTAAATCGTCAATCATACATACCAATTCAGTCTTTAAAGAGCAAACACCTGACAATACTTTTATTGTGATCAACATTTTTTATTGGTACATGACAATTCATAAACGCAAATTCACATGGATCCAACAAACACCAACAAATCTCAAAGAATGCCAGCAAACATCAACTAATTCCAACAAACATCTACAAACCGCAACAATCATCAATGAAGGCCAACAAAAGCAATAAACATCATGAAAACATTAACAAAAAACAACAAACATTAACAAACGCCAACAAACAGCAACAAATACCAACAAACGCAGACAAACATCTAAAAACGCCAACAAACATCAACAAATCTCAAAGAATGCCAGCAAACATCAACAAATTCCAACAAACATCAAGAAACCGCAACAAACATCAATGAAGGCCAACAAATGCAACAAACATCATGAAACATTAAGAAAAAAACAACAAACATTAACAAACTCCTACAAACAGCAACAAATACCAACAAACGCAGACAAACATCTAAAAACGCCAACAAACACCAACAAATGTCAACAAGAATCAAAACATGTTTGTTGGATCAGTGTAAATTAGTCATAAGAGAAATAAAATCAGACAAAACAGTCAACATAAGGTAATATTGAGATAAAAAAAATTATTTCGAATTTTCACATTTTTGAAATGTGGTAAAAAATTTCTAATTACAGATATAGACGTGAGTTGGGTGTAAAATTACATGAAAAATGGCCTATGTAATTTAACGTTACATAAAAATATAATTATACTGCTTTCTTCTCTAAAGGAGACACCTTAGATCAGTACAGACCGTTTCGCCCAGCAAAAAAATCTAGTCTCAATTCAGTCTCCTAGAAACTGGTTTTCTCCATATAGTTTTTAACAGGCATTATAAAACAGCTTTGAACGACAGCAAATATATGCATGAACAATGCATGTTTGAAGGTCTATTAGTCATATTTTTCATCTTGCAGAGCCACACAAGAAATGCATGTATACACTCATAAGTGATGCACTAAACTATACCGACCCCGTTACGCACCATAAGGTTAAAATTACTCTTCTTCGGCACGCAACCACATCTCCCGTCTCAAGGAGCAATCATCTCCACGACCACCTATCAATCATATATCTAGGTTACTGTGATCACAGCGTTTACCCGTAAGATGTACATTAGAAGTATGTAATCTTCTCGACCAAACAGCGTGCTGTGAATCTGTGTGGGCCTGCGGTGTGTGACACAACACGCATGCGCGCTCCGTAGAAGGAAGAGGTCGCATGCGTGCGATTCTAATTTATAAACCGCGCGTTTAAAAATAAGTTCATTAGCACACACGACTCAGAAGCACTCAAAAAAGCATTAC
The DNA here is from genome assembly GCF_015846415.1 of Triplophysa dalaica. NCBI lineage: Eukaryota > Metazoa > Chordata > Actinopteri > Cypriniformes > Nemacheilidae > Triplophysa > Triplophysa dalaica. The sequence goes on along the minus strand of NC_079565.1, from coordinate 3,924,285 downwards.
TCTTGTGAGGCGTTGGTTACAAATGGTGTAAAATTTAAATGGGGAGGAAAAGCATTAAGGAATTATATTTCTGTCCTGGGGCGAGTGCTCGATTATACTAAGTGTTTGCATGCTCCCATTGTTTCCTTCTTGTGTCAACAAACGCATGAATAAAGAGAGAAAATACATCACACGCTCTCCTCTTGCTGCTGTAAATTGTTTTTATTACCATTATTTTTATTTATTTTCAAAGTGTTTTCGCAGTATATCGTCACTTGTAAAATGCTTTAATAAAGTGCGGAAATTAATGGGATTCAGTCATAAGTGCATTACATATGTCGCCTCTGGGATGAACGGATCGCGGCACAGTGCACAATAAAATGCTTACTGCTAGAAACGGATTATGAATGTGATATTGTTTATAAAAGAAGTGTTTCCCAACCGTTTTGGTCTGGGGACTGTACGGCTTCCCAGTGGGACCCAGATGCCATCAACACCAAACCTGAAAAATATTTTGTTTAAAGCTACACTTTGCAAAACACCTGTCGCTAGAGGGCGCACATTCAAAACAAAAACAATGGCGTAGCTTGATGACGCTGTGGAGGAGCGTGGAATGTCCATCGATCAGAAGGGATGAGAAATAAAGAGGTAAAGTAATATAGTTTGATAAATGTTGAGGATAATTGTGGTCCATAAACAAGGGCCTGCTCAAAACAAGCTAGTGCTTGCTAGACACTACTTCAGGATTTGTCAACGACATTGGCCCTGTCCCAAATGAAGCAGTCTGGTACTGTACACCTCCTCCGATGTCTACACTCGGTGACGTCAAGAAGTGCAGACCCATAGGGCACTAGGCACGAGTCCACAAGGGTACATCGGAGTGCATTTTGGGACAGACTTGAGGTCAACATGCCAGAAAGAGCAAGTGGTATTTTGTTGTCATACTCTGATCAGTCTGCGCAGCGCCGCGTGAAGGCGACTACACTTGTTGTCCCATTATTGTTATTTGGGACCGGAGGGTTTTTATAGTTATGTATTTCATATGTTGATATGCCACCAGAACATGATACAATTGAAACTTATGTTTGTAATGCATTCATTTGGCATGACGTATATGCAACTGCTTATGTGTATTTATTTATTTATTTGTATGCACAATACTTTAATGTGCATAATTTGTTCATAATATGCATATATGTTGTTATTTAATATTTATACAGAGGCGCTGTAGCAGGCCCTCCACTCACACAAATAAAGTTTAATATATTTAGGGGAGGGAAATTTACAAAATATCTTTATGGAACATGATTTTAATTAATATCCTGATAATGGCATAAAAGAAAAATCTATAATTTTGACCCATACAACGTGTTTTTGGCTTTTACTAAAATTGTTCTTGTGCTCCTTATGACTCCTTATGGTTTTGTTAACCAGGGTCACATATAATGTCATTATGAGAGCTCTTACAAAAACTAACTATGCTTATACATCAAATAAACAAAAAAAGATGCTTACTACAATTATTCAATGGTTTTCATAAATTAACTGTGGTTATACTTATATAACCATATTAAAACCATGGTATATAAGAAAAACATGGTTTTACAAATTGCAATCAATACGCCAAAAAGTGTGCCTCAAAGTGTGTCTTTTTCCCAAGTTACCACTTTACCAAATTATTAAATAAAACAATTCTGGAAAAAAAAAAATCAACTGAGCTACGAATCATTTTAAGCCCTTAAAGCATTTTAAGCTTCTACTATCCACCCACTTTATATCTACAGCAATATACTTGATATCTGATGGCGTGTGAGTATGTTTATAAAACTCAAACTTCCACATGCGCAAACACAAACACACACATGACATGTTGACACACTTTGAAGAATTTTTGTGCCAGCTCTATATTTAACACACGCATCAATATGTCTTCTGTCAATACACCAACAAAGACACACTGATGTGGGATGTTTCGCCACGCAAACTCAAGACTGTCTACTGAGAGCTACACACACAAAATCCTTCTTCTTCGCGCACACACACAAGCACATACTTGAGTTGGTGGCAGTTGTGCTTTTAAAGGAAGGGGAGGGACACAAGCAGGCGGCACACAAACAAACGTCTCTTTAACATTCCACACAGCACTTCACTGCAGCCCGTTCGGTTTCCAGGCAGCCTTGCATTATTAATGCAACCGTCTCTCCAGTTCGCCCGCCCCCAGAGCTCAGCGGAAGAGAGGGAGAGAAAGCCAAAGCTACACTCAACGGCAATGCACCAAACCTACACAACGCAGAAAGAGCAAAACGGATGTGCAAACAAACGTGCGTCTGTTTTGCGAATACCGGGGTTATAGGCTGTAATGCATGCAAAAGCATGTTTATTAACACGTGAACCTCGCCGATTGAGTAGTTTGATGATACAGGCCTGTTGGGGGGAAATTTGCAAATAAAATCTTGACTTCTATATTGGGTGTTGAATTTAAGGTTAACTATTTTACGAGGTGGTTAATTTACATGAATTCGTACAATCTCATTTGGACATTTACTACGACATGCTTTAGTGATGGTGACGGTTATATTTAAGCCCATTGCACATTGATTCTGAAATTCGCGTCCGAAATTTCCGCAAGTTAAAAAATAAATACAACCTCACATTTTGTCAATCACATTTACACACTGCCTACGATATTTCCGTCCGTCATAAAACAATTCGGACTGGGTTCGATTTTCTGCGTTTTTCCCATCCGTCAAGCATTTTGGGTGTTTTTTTTGCACAATTCAGAGACACCGTACAAACAAGAGCCAAAGTCGAAAAAACGAAAATGAAAAGTTCGGACTGTGTGCGCAAAGACCTTTAGGAATGATTTTTTTCTACTAATTCACATTATACAATTATACGAATTTGCCACCTCGTAAACCGGTTACGAATTCCAGTGAGATCTAGCTGACTTACGATTTTGAGAATTGGGATTCATTTAGAACGATTTATGTTATTTTTGTCAATTGGGTATTCTCAACTAAATTTCTCAGTGTTAAACTAGTCAAGTTAAACTATTGACAGAATATTTGGCATAATAGCAGTAACTATAGAAAATACACGTTCTATTTATTTCTAGTGCTGCATAGGGCATGGACGTGTCACCTTCAATTTCAATAAGTATTTATTTTAATTGATAATTGTTTTGCAATTTTTTATATATTTAAGTTGTATAATTGCCAAATTCATCCAATTGTTAACTGGGAGGGTGGCCTGAGGACCAGGGTTGGGAAACCTTGGTCTCAATGAATAGGTTGTGAGTTTGATTCAAACAAACTGATCAAATGTATAGCTTGAATGCACTCAACATGGCTTTACAGAAAAGTATCTGCAAAGTGCATGAATGTAATTCCTGTGGACACAGTTTGTTTCATCTAAACGGTGCTTTGCAGATAGTTAAATTCCATCCGTTTACACAATTATTGTACAGTTTAGCAATATTGCATTGCCAGACAACATAGTTGACAGACTGAATTTAAGTTTACAAAGAAAAGGTCAAAGCAAGTGAAGGACTTTATCTGATAAGATCACTTGTTTCTGTGTTAATCAACTTTATTTCAAAAGTATTATTCATGAAATTTTACTTTGAACCAAGAATATTAAAAACCATACATATATTTTTTTAAGATTTATACATACAAATATGAACTGAAACACACATATGGAAGTAAAGCCAAATATAAACTCCTGGATGATATCGTACCAGCAATAATGCAAGAATATATAGGGAGCATAAATTGGGTTAAAATGAAAGTTTTGTGGAAATATCAAGAGCTTCGAGTTATTTTACAAAAACAAAACAATTTTGTTTTTACACATATTTCTTTTTCATCTAGTCTTCTTGCACATAGGTAAAAAGACTCTCAGGCAGACTCTATCTCTCTCACTCACTGTCTTATTCTTTCTCAGCAATTAACAAAGCCAGACGCCTTTGGCAGACCAAAGTCAGGCAGTCTTCGCTCCACAAAGGAGATAAAGATTCCAATTTCCCCTGTCACAGACATGATATAAAAGACTTTGGCGTGGCTGGCAGATTGGCATCTAATTTTTTCCTGACGATGCAGACGCAGCCTGCAAAATGTTAAGAGTTAACCTCCACCGGCCCACGCGCAGACGCTTTTTTAAGGCCAGGATGCTGTCCGTTTTTTTGCTCCTTTGCCTTTTTCAATTCCGGCTTTATCGGAAACTTCATTTCCTATTCAAGGTAGCAGCACAAAGTAATGAATTCTCAGTGAGTACAAACTCCGCTGGCTGACCCCCTCACAACCTCCCGTCGGTAAATGAAACAGTCAGCACTGTTGCGACTTGGACGGGTCACAAAGCCACATCGCATTTAACTGCTTTGCACAGATCAGAACAGTACATTCACAGAACTCTCTAAACAGTGTTTACAACACTTTTTGGCCCTTTAAGTGTTTAAGTTTATAGATTGAAACTTTGTAACTTTTCATTTGTCCAGGTTTGTGATGGATTTAGATGGGGCGATTGTTTATCAGCTTGTGTGTTTGACTCAAATGGGTCCTATTTTGCCTATTTTCAAAGTCTTTGTTACGTTTATGATGTGCTAAACAATAGGTGATCATGTCTCGATTTAAAAAAAATGCTTACATGTTATACATATTTCACCTTTGTTTTACACCATCATCTTAATTTCTGGTTCTATGAAGTCCCTCATTCATCTACGCTCAAGCTGAGGAAGTCTTTTGGGTTTGGTCTACCATTTAATGTGTGATGAGATGTCCCGCCCATTACCCTCTTTGTGTTCCAGGGGGCAGGGTCAATGTAAATTTTGGGTTTCATGAGGTCACTAACCCGGGAAAACGTTTGCTGTAGTCCCAACAAGCGTTCATTGTAGTCTTTAAAAAAAGAGATTTCTAAACTTTTACCGTTGCAATTTGGCAGATGTTGTTAATGCTCAAACAGCGAAATTCCAGCAGACCTCCCCTTTAAGTCATCTTTCTTAATTTTCTTAAATTTTCTCGAGACAGCAATGAGAATGAGAATTAAAAGTACATAAAATTATAATTGACAATTGTTGGAATTAAGTGTTTATTAAAAGTGATCGATCGGCAGAGCTGGGTAGATTACTTATGAATTGTAATCAGTTACTAATAAATTTTACATGACAAAATTTGTAGTCAGTAATGTAGTATTTTAGATTACACATTTTTTAATCTGAGTACTTTTGGATTACATTGAGATTACTTTTGATTTAAATCTTATTTGATGTTACATACAGTATATTGAAGTAGGATCATTCTGTACTATTTTGACAGATACAACGAGGGAAAATATTCCATTCTTTATAACTAACAAGAGCCTCAAAATCTTTTTAAAGTACAGTACAGAAAAAATACCAACACTCATATAACTTGTTGTTAGTGTTTACTGACAGAAACACTGAATAGTTTTTCCATGAGTTACCCTGAAAATGAAAGGGTGTCTATTAGGGGTGTGACAAGAAAATGTGACAAAAAGTCTTGTGATATCAGCATGATGGAGTTTGATGATAAAATAAGTATTGAAAATGCCCTGCCACTTTTACATCATATTATAATCCATAAAAATAACGTAAAATTACATTAATTTAAATTACATTTGAAATATGTACCTAATTTGCATTTTGTGAGTTCCAGTTGAATTAAAGACTATTTTTTCCATATATTTCATCATTGAGGGCAACTTGAAAGTAGTGTAAAAATATTATGCATTTTGCATCTCTGTGCGATTTCAAAACCTTTGCCTCTCTGTCGGAAAAGCATGAAGAATCACAAACATACATAAGTGGTAGGTATGTTTACTACAAAATTTTTTGGAAAAAAAAAGAAATTTATTTTTTAAGGAAAATCACTGAACTGCAATTACTGCCATACTGTGAATAATATGTAATCATGTAATCCATAAAAAGTAAATGTAGTCTGATTATCAGTATTATAAAATGTAGTTTACTGTAATTAGATTACAGATTACTTTTGGAATCGGATTACGTAATCCAGATTACATGTAATCCGTTACTACCCAGCTCTGTTACAGGTCATTCATTTTTCAATTCAATACATATTTTATCAAAAACATAGGAATGTAGAATATTGCCGATTTATTATAAATTATTTCTGTGCATTTAAAAGACAGATTTTGATACGATATCGAAAATAAAGTCATAAATCATGTTGCAGAAACAAGGACACTTCATGCTCAAGAAAAGTTGAGAAATGTGCTTTTACTGTCCCGATTCAATTCCTGATATTACAATTCTTAAAAAAATCTAATTCTTAAACTTCTTTGCGCTAATAGAGAAAATAAAAATAATAATTTTGCTACAATACTCATAGTGTGAACTCCGCGCTACGTATATGTTTCTTATAGTATCAGCTTGTGTATATTGGTTCTTCATTTGGCAACCATTGCACAGCAATTTACGCTTAAATTTTTCAAATGCTAAAATGAATTGCAATGACTACTAGTTGTCTACTAAACAATTAAAAGCTCTCCATTTAGCTTGTAGTCTTACAAAAAGTCCAATTTCCTAAATTTATGTCAGACTGTAAAATCAGAGCTAAAAATCTACGCTCCGCCCGGCATTCGTCTCATGAACGACCTGATGCTTCCCAGAATTTCATCACGCCTGCAATAAGTTTAGGGTTTAACTCCCGGCGGCATTAAACACGGAGCGATTGTGAGAAGCACGTCCTCTGATTGCTCCAATAGAGTCGGCGTGTGGCAGCCGTAATGAACCCGTTAATGGCTAAACCCCCTCATCAGTCTAATTGCAGAAAGACAATACCCACTGATGGCACGCGCAGATTAAACGTTTCGAGTTCTCGGGCAAATTTTGTTAAGTGAGGAGGGGAACAGCGAGAGCAATTAGAAACAAGAAGGACGGAATTAAATGCAGAACTGAATTAAACTCGTGCTGGATTTGTGGAGCCACACCGATGAATAATCATTCTGTCATAATTCATATCACCAAAAAAGTTCCTTTGAGGCTGTGGGCCGAGGCAACCGCGCCACGTGCACGACGCTGGACTCGACCGTGTCCAATCGGAAGTGCCGTCACGTATTTACAACAAACCCTCATTCTTTTACTTGTTTGGAGTTATTTGTTTGCCATCCGCCTACGTGTTTTTTCCAGCTTTGTCAGTAATCAAATTTCATTTCACACCGGCGCTGTGGTCCAGGATAATTAGTCAGAACATTTTTATGTCCCCACTTGTAAAAAACGAGAAATTCCACCAACGCAGTTTGTTTTTGGACGACGGGCAGCTGAAGACATCACTGACTCCTGGCGGGTCTGAGTAACAGCATTGCTCATTTCATTCGAATCGGTCCAATAATTAGATTCATAAACGCTTATGACATACGTATCAACGCAGCAGGCATCTGAAGTGGCGTTTGCCAGAGACCAGGCATTGGAAAAAAGAAAGGATAAGAGAACTTTTAATTATTTTCTATTGCATCTCCACTGTGTAATTCACATAAAAACTGATAGCTGTTTTCCCACTAGCAGTCTCGTGTTTATAGGGAGAGGAAGAAACGGAGGAAAATGAGTTATTAGATTTGTTTTAATGTGCCTTCCCTCCCAACCGTATCTGTCTCTCATTCCGATGTCCCGTGTCAGGGTCCAGATTCCGTTGATTTATGCGACCTTTTTAATTTGTTTCTGTGAGAGTTTGGAGATCTCCATCACAAGTTGAGTCTACCTCAGGCGACCATACAAGTATACTTTCCCTATCTCGCCTTAGCACGCACACGCAGCTTTCTGTCTTTGTTTATTACACACCTTCGGGGTTTTGCAATCGTGCGACCGTAATAATGCAAATGCAACCAATGCCAGAATTACTTGTGATAGGCTGCAATTTGATCTCATTTCCTCATATTAGCAAAAGAGGTCTATATTATACATAAAAGCTAATCCGTTAGCATTTCCGTTCATCTCTTCTCGATAAATGTACAGTTTTATCCCTGTTTAAGCTTGAAGGGATAGTTCACTCAAAAAAAATCGTAATTTACTAGACTACTCACCCTCACGTCATTGTAAACACGTATGACTTTCTTCTGTAGGACACAGAAGAAGATATTTTGAAGAACATTGGTAAGCAAACAACATTGGTCCCCATCGACTTATTATTTGGACACAAACCCACCGAGACATTTCTCAAAATATATTCTTTTGTATTTCACAGAGGTCACTTAACAGTTGCAAGGGTGCATAAAATATGTAAAATAATTTTTGGGTACTTTAAGGAAGTAACGAAACACTGCATAAATGCAACAAAGTATCTACAGACGATATTCGAATGCAAATTTTGACTTTGTAAAATGCAAAAATCATGTAATATTCTAGTGGTAAAGAGTGCTAGTGAAAATATTTTGGGAGTTGACCAGTTATGTTAACAACGTTATCTTTTACCCACAAGTGTAAAATATCTCAAGAATCTCCAGCTAACAGTAAAGCTTTACCTCGCCTCTCCAACAGCCCTCTCTGCTCATTCAAAGTCAAAGAATTCTTTTGTAGGCGTGAAATCGATACATTAATAGGCTGTCCAAGAACAATTTCAAGAAGTCATAGAAAAAACGTTTTGTACTCTGGACCATCTCAGACGGCGTTCATAATCTGTAATGTCAGTCCTCCAGCTGAGACAGGACAAAGAAATAACAGAGTATAGATCTTCATTGCTCTTTCACACCCATTCCTTTTTGTTTGCATCTGAAAGCTTTCCACTTCATTTAGCGGCCTCACAGCCTTGGAACGCTGTTGTGCGGTTTGACACATTCCAGGTAAAGAACATCTCAGAGAAACTGCAATTAAACTTCATCCCTGTTAGGCAATTTCAGCATTTCACAACTCACACTCGCATGCTTTCATTCAATTTCCACAAATTGAATAGTGGTTTGCTTTCAGAAGGTAAAGCACCTTAACACTAGGGGCTACAAGAAAGATAAACGCTTCAGAGCGATTAAAGGAAATATTTGTCCTCTTCAGCCATAAAAGAGTAAATGTTTTAAATATGCACTGTACGGCTTGCTTTCTTCTATGGTACACGAAAGGTGATTCCCTTCCCCATTATCAACCTCTCATTTAAAGGGGTCCGTTTCATCCAAACCAATTTGCATTTTCTATGAGGTCACAGGGCTTTCTCTGACCCCTTCAATGAATCTTTCCCCTGTGCCTTTAAGACTTCAGAACAGGTAATGCGTTTTTCTCACGTGAAATTACATTTCTCTAAATATATTTCGTGTTCCACAGCAGAGTGAGTCAAATAAAAGATGCCAGGGTGAATAAATTATGGGAGAATATTTATTAATATAAATAGTTTGATTTTGTCTTTTGACATCATGGAATCCAATAATTGATTTTGTGCAGAAGTGCACAATATAGCTTTAGTCATCCATCCATCCATCCATTTTCTACCGCTTATCCGAACTACCTCGGGTCACGGGGAGCCTGCGCCTATCTCAGGAGTCATCGGGCATCAAGGCAGGATACACCCTGGATGGAGTGCCAACCCATCGCAGGGCACACACACTCACTCATTCACTCACGCACTCACACCCTACGGACAATTTTTCCAGAGATGCCAGTCAACCTACCATGCATGTCTTTGGACCAGGGGAGGAAACCGGAATACCCGGAGGAAACCCCCGAGGCACGGGGAGAACATGCAAACTCCACACACACAAGTCGGAAGCGGGAATCGAACCCCCAACTCTGGAGGTGTGAGGCGAACGTGCTAACCACTAAGCCATTAGCTATTTAACCAGATAGATCAATTTAAAAAGTCTTATGCAATTTAGTAGTTTTACCCTTTTCTCCAAACTGCAATTCTTGCAATCTTTAACGCAGATTCTTCTTTACTCTCTACATGGTAAACCATTCAACTAAATGAGCTGAATTGACCTTGTCCTTCACAGCCCCTGGATGTGCACTAAAGCTGAACCCTTTCTCCTGTTCTTCATTTATAAAGGCTGGACTCCAGAGCCTCAGGGCTTAAAGCTACATCAGTCATGCACTTTCCTCCTGTATTCTCAGAAAGAACCTTTTCATACATCTCACACTTACAAGTACATACTGATTACAAACACTAAAACATATAATTATATCACACGATAGTCAGGCTGCATGTTAAGCTATATGTCTAAATGTTTGAAAGTGAGCTCATACAGTGTAAAAATATGTCAATGAACTATTCAAAATGGAATTGAAGTGAGTGGTAAAAGGGGAAGGGGATAGCAAACATCTTTCACCCAATATACATAAAAACTACGAAAGACTGCAAGATGTACTTGCAAACATGGGTTTGTATAAAGCATGGGTCATTTTCTTACAGCAACAACAGACTGGGAGGAACGTGTAGGTAGATAACACCCAGAAGATTTCATGACGGATTTTTCCTAAAGATCCGTGTGATGAATGATTCTTCCCCCAGAAAGTACAAAGGAACATTAGCTTGATATTAATGTGCAGAGACACTCTGAGGACGTTGAATGAAAGTACAAAGAAAAGAGCTTTAAAATATAAAACTGAAGATCTTGTGTGATCACAGCTATAGCCTCGGTACTCGGGTACATCAGTGGTCTATTTAAACGTAATAAGAGTTTATTTTTGACTGGGAAAACAAGTTAAAAATTTCAAGTGAAACATGATGGGATCGTCATGGCATTAAAATTACATCACAATAGCATGGAATCGTTGCACACTCTTCAAGCCGGAAATCATCCCGAATTCATCCTCAAAAACCACTTGAATATGAAATACAGTATCGGCAAGACACTAAACTAAATTCAGCTGTGTCGAAATACACTGTGACTCTGTTTTGTTTGATTTGTTTATGATAAAGTTTTGATTAAATTGTCGAAGTCAACGTCTTTCTTTCTTTCTTTTTCTTTCTTTTCTTTTTCTCAAGGTGACTGACACCGTCATCTTCTGTTATGCCTATTATGTACATTGATGAAATATTAGAGTTAATATCGACTTTGACATCTTCACGTTTATAATGCACGTTCTTTTACTTAACTCAAAATAAATGTTTGTTTTCATAATCTTTCATCAAAATGTAATAACCTCTCTTCCGGCTGATGTTACTTTTCAACCACATTCCCGTCCAACTTATGTAACCCAACTTTTCAGAATACAATACGTGTCTTATGCTCTTGTCAATGAACATCAAGTTTAATTTGAACTATAAACGGTGGCCATCTTTGTTATATCTCATCATATGATTTTCAATGATCTTTCTTTTGAAGATCATAAATGTTGCTTGGTGGTCTAATGCACAAGCCCATTGAAGAGCAAAAGGACCAGTTCATGCCAAAAAGGCAAATCTTAATACTGGATTTTCCTACAGTGGTCCGTCAAAATCTCCCTGATATTCCTCTATATGTTTCCATTCTTCTATGTTTCTCCACAAAACCTCAAAACTGCTGAAGATAATATCAGATGCTCTTTAAAGCAAATGTCTTTACCTGAAAACCGAACATTTGCTTTACGATTTGGAGATAAAAGAGTAATTTAATTCAAATGCCATGCAAGCTTTCTGTGAACCTCTGGAACCAGAAGGGTAACCCGTTTGCAGTCTCGATGAAGGGACTGGTGTTTGACAACAGCCTGTCAGGTGCCATGTCACAAGCAGCTTCAGTTTCTCATGTCATGTTTCACATCAGATGCGATGTTGTTTCAGGCTCTTATAAACATATGGTGTCACATGACATGCCACAGGGATGTCATTGTTCTCTGGCTGGGATAAGCTAGCAACGGAAATGATACAGGTTCAATTCCAGTGCGTTGAGAAGTGCAACAGGCATATGTTGTGTTTGGTTGCTGGCGTCCCCATCCGGCTTTTTAACAAGCTTAAGCAGCAAGGTCAACCAGCATCGCCAGAGAGATCATGCTGGTCTAAGCTGATTTTGTCAGCAGTAAAGTGAGTCAGAAACTGGAGTAATACTGGGATTACAACCTATCTTCTTCGCTATTAACCTTAGAGAAAACCACTTATACCCCAAGTAAAACCCAGGGAAAGGCAATTGGACAGTTGTAAATCACTTTGGATAATATCAACGGGCATTGGAGAGTCTGCCGGGACGAATAATGTAGTACCAGATCTTCCAGCGCATGTTCTTGTCGAAGTTAAGCGGTCAAACCTTGATCCGACTCGAACTGGCAGCATTACGCCGTAACATTATTACAAGTTTTGACCCATATACAGTACCACATCACTATTGTCTTTCATGGAAAAATGACATTTCTGGGACATCATTGAGTACCATACGACAATTCTTTGATATTTTTTTGGATCTGCTGAACACAAAATTTGATATTTTGAAGATAGCAAACAGTGTAAGGCATTTGACTACCATTTATTTTTTCCTGCTAATATCAGTTGCTAACATTTTTCAAATATCTTTCTCAGCTTTCAGCAGAAGAAAGAAATGTATATTGGTGTGAAACAACTTTGGGGGCGGGGAGTATTTCATGCCTGAATTTTAAATTTTGTGGGAATCGCTTTAACATATTTTTATTTACCATGGTTGAACTGGTTCTTGTGCCTAGACCACATTTGATTTTCAGGTTTCACTATAAAACAATATATATTGTTAAACATTTTGCTGCCTTAAAGTGATATTTCACCCAAAAATCAATTAATGTAACCTAAAAATATTTGTTAAGACTTTTAAAAAACTAAATTTGATTGTCCTTAGAACGTAGTTATACTTCTTTCAAAAATGAAAATGTATTTGAGTGATTCCAAATCTTTATGAAAATGTATTTGTTCTGATGAACACAGAGAAAGATATTTGGAAGAATGCTTGCAACCAGACAGATTTTTCCCCCTATTGACTATCATAGTAGGAAGAAATGCAATGTCAAAAGTGCCCCTGAACTGTTTTCTGTCCTACATTCTTCAAAACGTCTTCTTTTTGTTCAACAGAAGAAAAAAAATATTTTGTTTAAGTAACTTCTCCTACAATGGGAGTAAAGGGGGGGCAAAATGTGTCAGTTATAAGCATTCTTCCAAACATCTTTCCCTGTGTTCATAAGAACAAAGATTTTGGAACAACTTGAATGTTAGTAAATAGTGTCAGAATTTTCATTTTTGGGTGAAGCATAACTTTTAGTTTTATGGACAATCAAATTGACTTTACAAGTAATTTCACATGTTTAAATGTCCTAACACGTTTGTTTACGTAACATTAATTCAGTCACTTTAAATTTTCGTCAAAATTCGATTGTTCTTAAAAACTTAAAACAAAATTAAAACGGTTTAGTTAAACCATTAATTAATATAATGAAAATCTTGACAGAATTCTTGAAAAGTCTTTGAGATCTCGAAAACAAGCTTAAAATAGAAACATCACCTCCACAACAGCTGTTAATCTGTCATTTCTCGCATATTCAATCGACGTCTCGAGCTGAGAATGTAATCATTCTTTCAAAGTTTAAAACACACAAACCCAAAAGTACATGTGCTGAAATGAAGAGCCGCATGTGCAGGGCATGCTGTGCCCATTTCTTGTTCTCTCTGACAGAAGAGGTCCCGTCCTGGTAGGACGTCCACGCTTGCCCACTTCAAAGCACTGGGTGCTAAGGGGACACCTGGTGCACCTGATGTCCTGCCAAACGGCCCCGAATGAGGTCTCAGCTGTTTCAATGTCAGGGGATTGTTTCTACCAACCCACACACGAAATCACACACGCACATACATCACATGCTTGGACAACCACTGATTCTACTCACTGCGGTTTATTCATTAGGAGAGAGAAGAACAACATACCAAGAAATCTCTTGGCAGGAATGAATGTGCAGACTCAGGATTGGTCTGTGATACAGTATCTGGCTTACAGGTTGTATTAGTTCACCCAAAAATGAAAATTCTGTCATCATTTACTCACCCTTATGTTGTTCGAATCAGTTAATGGACCACATTGACTACCATTATAGGAAAAGTTTTGTCTTTTGTTGAACATATCGAAGATATTTTGAAGAATGCAGGACAGCAAACATTTCTGGGGCATTTTTGAGTACCATTGTCATTTTTCCTACTATGGTTGGTTAGTCCAAATCTCTCCAAATGTACATAGATTGGAATAACTAGAGAGCGAGTAATTCATAACAGAATTTTCCTTTTTTAGGTGAAGAATCCCTTTAATATAAAATATTTCATTATCTTGTTGACAGTAATTGTTTTTAGTGTTCATTAAAGTATTAAAATAATAAAGTCTGATTATTAAACACTACTTTGCTTGCTAACAGTTATGTCCTTAATATTTTATCAAATATTTTACAGTACATTTAGGTTAATCTTAATACTGAGGAATTGTTTTACTTATTAATAACATTCAAAATAAACTATTTCTAATTACATACACCATTACTCCACTTGCATGAAATTCGCCATGTTGTTCCTACAGTAGCCGTAAATGGAAATCTGCTCTGCAGAACGTGTTTCGTAAATACGTTATTTCATTGGCAAAAGGCCAACGCCATTTTAGGCTTATGAAGGGTGGAGTGATCCGTTGGTTGTAATTCGCAACCTCACCACTAGATGCCGCTAGATTTCAAATACTGGACCTTAAATGTTCAATAAAGCACCAAAAATTTGCAAAATAAATAAATGAATAGCTGACCAGTCTGACTAATTTAGGTGAAAAACAACCCAATATTGTAAGCAACTTACAGTAAAATTGTTAATCCTGCCATTTCCTGTTTTCCTAAAGAAGGTTAGACATTTTAGATAAGTAAGTACGACAATTTTCACGTTTTTTCTTTTAGCCACTCTCGGCAAACGTGTTAATTCATGCTGCCATCTACATGTTCACTTCACTGAAAAATTCCCTGATATATTCACACAAAAAAAGCACATCAAATGACCGGGTAACTTTCAAAAGTTTCACAAATGAAAAAGATTTCTCTTTCACGCTTGAAATGTACAGAAACCAAGCCGCTTTGTTTTTTCGTTGGGGGAGGAGGTGGTTGATAGAGAAACTGAGGAACCCCATCTCACCTTATCGTTTCTCTGTAAGACCAACATCCTGGAGTTTCAAAAGAGAGCCGGCGCTAATCGCAAACTCTCAGAAAACCACTTATAGAAACAGACAAATATCAACAAGTCCTCCATCAGGTTCTCCCCCGCCTCTCATTAGCAAGATAGATGGAAGATACGACTAGCAGCCGAGAAAGAAACGGATAATTCTTTCTCAAACAAACAACCACACATGCCTGACTTTTAATTAAAAACGCCATTGCAATTAGACACGGTGCTTTAAAGGAAAAGCAACAGAAAAAACGAAAGTGCTCCGACTCGGGCTGAGCTCCAGGAGAATAAAGCTGTACATTTCCTCCAATAGAAATCTTTCACTTTTCAATTTTTATAAGCGCAAATCCGCTTATGTTTCGCAGAACCCTAAGAGTCAGAGGAAACACGGAGGCAGGGGAAGAGGGGCGGGGACGAGAAACCTCAAAGTCATCTTTCTGA
The DNA here is from genome assembly GCF_015846415.1 of Triplophysa dalaica. Lineage (NCBI taxonomy): Eukaryota > Metazoa > Chordata > Actinopteri > Cypriniformes > Nemacheilidae > Triplophysa > Triplophysa dalaica. The sequence goes on along the minus strand of NC_079565.1, from coordinate 3,908,800 downwards.
TACCGAAGGACAATCTGAGATTGGGGTCATAGGAAAGAGAGGGGAGTGTTGTGCTCTCGGCAAATGAGATCAATTAATCACCGGTTAATGGGGGCTCTTCTCATTTATTCGTCTGTTCAATAGCGTTTCGTGAAGGAGTGCGAATGCATAAATGAACGGGTGCTTATTTGACCCTGATAAGGTGTCTGGTGTGCAGGAAAACAACATTTCTATCTGGCCTTTTGCAGAACCTTATTAAGATCCAGTGTGGTACGATAATGAACAGTAATTTGACTTCCTGCTTCCTTTTCTGTACTATATCATCCGCATTCATAATCTGATGCACAACAATTGACAAACATGCTAATGACTAAACGATGAGAAGGCTTTCGAAACAACATTTCTTTTGTTTTGCACCACTGTGTACAGTTTCAGGGTCATAAATGTCTCATTGACTGGACAACAGTAAAGGGACATTTCAATCGGCTAACCATTTTGTCGTTTCCAACCTTTATGACTTAATTTCTTCTACAGAACACGAAAGAAGATATTTTGAAGAATGTCTGTCACCAAAAAATGGCGGTGTATATATCAAGCACCGACAAAATACACCATTGACTCGCTCGGCCAAGAAAGAAAAATAAGAATCGAGCACGTTCAGCGACGTCGCTTTTGTCTCGCCGCAAACAAACACCCCCGAACCCCCATAGCACCCGAGGTAATTGGTTTTCAGGAGTGGCGGCCATGTGGAGATGAAAAACAATCCGTAAAGCTCTCAACAGATGCTGTAATTACCTAGGCTGCGTATGGTACACCACGGGCCCTGTACACTTTCTTTCTCTGTATGCCTTTGAGGGTAACTATTTCATAAGGCTGAAGACAGAGGCACACACTCCTGCCGGGTTCACAAACTCTCGACCCCGTGGGCTTTTCTAAGGATGCGAGTCTGAAGTCTATTTGGCTTTGATACTTGACTCGACAGTCATTCAGTCTCTCTTTAGATACTTCAGCTTTGGGTGTCGATGGTGTGTTGAAAATCTACCAATCAACTTATTTTTGATAAGTGTACGATGACAGTTATTAGATAAAGAATCTTGTCAATATCAAATACAAAAGTGAAGGTGATTCAACAACCTGTATGACTTTTGCTTCTTCTGCAGAACACAAGAGAAGATATTTTGAAGAATGTTGTTGACAGAAGACTGACATTACCCATTGACGTCTATTGTATGGACACAAAACCAATGCAAATCAATGCTGCCGTTAGTCACCAACCTTCTTCAAAATATCTTCTTTTGACACATGCAACGGGTTTGAAAAGAGGATGAATAAGTGATGACAGAATTTTCATTTTTGGATGAACTATCTCTTTGAGTCAAGAAATGGGGAACTGAAAATATATTTTTAAAAACATTTTTTCCTGCGTATTCAATATTTCTGGGACGGTTTTGTCACTTTCAATGCCACTTCTGACCTTGAAGTTAATAAGCACATTTTAATGATCATTTCACATGGTAATTGAGACCCAAGTGACTAGATATAATAAAATAAATAGCTTCACCCAATATAAACATGCACACAAATTGCAATCATTTCTCCAATCTGAAGTGGCCTGATGATTTTAGTGGGTTTCCAATCAATTCAGTTCAGATGGGAGCATACACTTGCTTTATTAATTTATTTATTTATTTATGTGTTTTTCAAACATGTTTTATGTTCTCTGTACTACGCATGCCTACATAAGAGGCTTTTTAACAGCCGTTTCCAATCTCCTGCGTGGTTACCTATAAACCATGATAATAATCATTCAGTTTTGTAATTGAATATTTGTTGTCATGAGATAGTCTCAACAGCGTTTGATATGTTCAACAAGTAAAAAGACGCAATTCATAAGTACGAACATATATGTTGCAAAAAATACCTAGCGTTGAAATGTGATATTCAGTCAAATGAAACATTTTGTTTTAGAGAAAATCGACTTGATGCTCCTTCAAAAAGAAATGGCAATTTATTTACTTTTCATTTGTGAGGATGGAATCTCCGTCAGGATCTGTGCGCACCAGTGCTTACACTAATGGCTGGCTGGCATTATGGATTTCAACGCTCTGGGTAATTTTTCAATGTTTTCTTTCTCATGCTTTGTACGACTCGGTTATTAAAACAATGTTCTCGGGTTCACTTCGCTGTGCCTGATGAGATATGTTTCTTTTCAAAATCTAATCCTCTATTTTTTTCTTCTTCTTCCAAGAGCGAAATTACTTTTCATGAACTTTTACTCGTCAACATGCCTTCGATTTATTGCGGTACACCTAGGGTACAAAAGTAAGTCAGTGACCAAAATGTTCATGTTGGACGCAAGCAGCTAAAATGCCATTAGTGTATGTCAGACTGGCCATCTGACATACCGGGTGTATTTCCGGTGGGCCGCCAACGTATGGGGCTGGAACGGACGCTTTGGCCGCTCTGACGGACGTATACTAAAGGTGAATGCACGCACGACGAATGTAAAAGACATGGTACCATGCACAATCCCCCCCCGCACAACATGTACCATTCGCACCCCTAAAATGACTAAAGTAGTTAGAACTGTTATTATAAGCAGGTATCCCAATACTTTTGTTCATACAGTGCATGTCTTTCCATTTGAAAGTAAAAATAACAATATCATTTTATACCATAGGACTTTTCAAAAGCTCAACAGACAAAAGTACAAAAAGGATTTTCACAGCATGTACATCATCTACCAAATCTCAAGAGAAAATATAAGTAAAACAAACCGTCCCTGCGGGCCAGATAACTATTCTTTGCTAACGGTTTACAAAACGAATACAAACTAAACAGTCAACATTCACAATGAGCCTACTTACTGTATAACAAAATTTCTTCATGTTTATTTGCAAAAAATATATTGTTTCTAGTTGCATTTATTTGCAAAAAATGAAAAATGGGTCAAATAACAATAAAATTGCTTTTATTCAGACTGCAAAGAAAACAAGCTCATATTCACTTTAAGCAAAGCAACAATATTTGTACGTGTATTCAGTCAAAGTTTGAAGTTTTTACAGATTTCACGTCTTGTCAAGCTGTCAGTCTTTCACATTGTTGTTGGATGACTTTGTCACTCCTGAGGTTTGATTTTCTTGAAATTCAACAGACACTGGACTGGAAAAACCACAATACATCTAGAAATGCTTATTAAATGAAAATTTGGTATGATCTCTTATTTTTTCAAGCAAAGATTTGCAGCAACTAAATGAATATAATACTTCAAAAAGTTGTGTTTTGTCAAAGTTTGAGGTCAACAAATTCTTAAAAACACATGAATGCCTTTGTATGTATATTATATTACATAAATGTTTGTACATATTATAATATTCAAACTGATTTTACAAAATGGAAGCATTATCATATCGAACATTTTACATTTACAAGTACAGTATCACATTTTCTTCTATTGAGCAGCCCTATGTGGAAATTCTGGCTCAAAAAATCTGCAGGTTTTTATGTGATGCTTTTTCTACATGAAAAATGTCATTTTTATATAACAAAGGCATCACGTGTAGCAAACTGCACTGCCATAATAACTTACAAAAACCTGCACTCTTGCATTAAAAGAATAAAATCGTCTTTATCAGTTTTACTACGGCCCAGTAACCACAATTTCTTTGATGTACGCAAGGAAAATCTCACTCCTAATCACTCTACATAATTATATAGTTCCAATCCAAAACTATTGATGGACCCAAACCGGACGGTGAAAGGTTTAAAAAGATGATCGATGGCATGCAACCGCGACTTAATAGAAACATAAAAGGTTTTTAGGGAGAGTATAATCAACTGAATACACTAGCCAGCCCATCTGAAGACCCCATTACACAGTAATTGCTGCTAACTAATGACCAATATGTGTGTGCTGGTGACTGAAACCTGTTTAAAAAGAGAATGGGGAATTGTAAAAACAGGTTCTGAAAGGAAAGAGAAAGACGTCAGCATGAAGGTCATACTAAAGTCACTTTTAGGGGCTCAATTGAGGTCTTAATAATATTCACAAAAAAGACAAAAACACCCGCTGAGAACAAAGAACGTCTCGTCTTCTCTCGCTTTACTGTCTAGTGAGCTTCCCTGTCCTTCGCTCAGGCACACGGAGCCTGCAGGCCTGTGTGAGGAATTTTGGAACGGGATCTTGAGGAAAGTTAAAAGTGAAAGGAATGTCAAGAAAAGACGTTTTGGAATAACAACATGTGAATGTGGAATATGAGATTCACTCTCACTTACATTGTTGCAATTTTGTAACTTTTTTTCGAATCTTATCTATTCAACAAGAGTTTTTGTAAAATATAACAATAGCTCATTTTTCTTTATTTTCAGAAGCTTATTACCTTACGTAAGAAAGTGCACTAAATTAAAAGTTTTTATTTTTAAATAGCTGGCTTAATTGAACATAAATAAGCAATATTTGAATGAGAAACTATTTTAACATGGAATTTGATCAAAACTTACATTTGAAAAAATTATCCGTTATGTTTACTTCTGTCTGACATCCACGACACTCCTCCCATCCGTTCTGTGATTGGGCGTTCGCAAGGATTGCAGGGAAGGTAACATCAGTGGAGTCTGCATCAAGAGTACAGGGGAGGCGCTCGTGAGCAGACTTCTGAGCACTTCAAAGACATATGGGACTCTATTCGGATTTGGTGAGGAGAGGCAAATTAAGTCCATAAGACCACAAGTCCACATGAATTGCGACATTTGAGAAGCGCTAAATGAACTTCAATGTCCTAGATAGGCTAAACCTGCTCCTGACGTCTGGATTGCCTTCTTTTGAGACCCTGCCATCCCATTGGCCCTTTGGGGACAGGGCTATTTTCTGATTGGCTCAAGGAGCTGAGGAGTGACATGATTGGGCCACCACTCAGGTTTCAGCCTCAGGCGCGATTGACAGAAGCATGGGAGGAACTCAAACCGCTAGTATGGCGAACGTAACTCTCAGTTGACGTGTTTTTGAAGTAATCACACATCCTTCGGGCTTTTACTTCAATGCATCTCTCTCTCTCTCTCTCTCTATCTCACTTTCTCTGACTGATACAGAAAAGTACAGGAGTGACTAAAATGGGGACGCATTTTCCAATTTGTAAATTAAAAAGCAGATTTCCAGGGGGGTTCAAATCTAATCAAAAATATGTCCTACTCTGAGCTCCTCTGTAAATATGTAGAAACCCATGACATGCCGCACACCCCCTCACTCCCCTGAGAGAGAACACAATTTGAGGGTTATTTGCCTTTCCATTTTGGTTCAAAACCAGCCCAAAACTTAAAATGGCCCAATCTACTGACGGCGCTGCATCGATGCGTCACATTATTTTAACTAACAATGAGAATTGAAACTTTGATTCATTCGCCTTATCAGCCTTTCATTAATTCCTCCTTTCTTTGCAGACTCACGTTCACAGAACAATTTCGCACATTTTTTCCCCCACTCTTGTCAGTGGAAATCAATTTCAATCTACAAACAGTTCATTTAGTTCTTGCGCTCTCAGTTTGGGAAATTTGGGTTTTGTTTTTCTCCTCGTCTAATTCGGCCTCTCAGGGCATCAAAATAAACCATATACGTGAATTGATCAAAAATGCCCTCGTTTTCCTATCAAAGCTTTGAAAATATGTTTTCAGAAGTGGTTTTCCAAAAACTAGCGACTCAGCACGCCGGTCGCCGCTTGAATGGACACACACTGAGCGCTTCCTGCAACATGCGAGGGTGTGATGTTATAGAAGGGTTTCCATGGTAATTAGAGGAAAGGCAAATCAAAGGGCTCCTTCGTAAACCTGTTATGAAATACGGACTTTAAAACATAAAAAATGCAGCAATGCACAGATATTTACATATTTTTGATCTGGTACACATACCATCCTAAGCGGGGAGTTTAATAAATACACTAAACTCAAAAAAGCTCAACTTTGATTTTCATAAACATCAACATGGTAATCAAAACAACGAGAGCCGACGGACCTCTCAAGATCAATGTTCTCATCTCACTGAACTCCACGCTGGAGGCTTTGTAGCTATGAGCTATGTAGGCATTATTTTAGGGCAACATAAGTGTGTGTTTCTATTGTGAAGGATGGAGCGTATATTTATGACACTTTGTTAGAGAACCACGCACGTCCATTGTGCAAAAGGGCAATCCCAGAATGCACTGCAACAAACAAGATGGCGGACAAAAAGGCATAACATTCCAATGTTTTACCCAATGGCATGTTACTTATTTAGCATTGTATCATTAAAGGGATAGTTCACCCAGAAATATCAATTTCTTCATCACTTATTTGTGTCGAACACAATGGCTTAGTGTCCATACAATGAAAGTCAATGGGCGCCAATGTTGTTTAAATACCAACGTTCTTCAAAATATCTTCTTGTGTGTTCTGCAAAAGAAAGAAAGTCGAGAGTGAACACATCATGAAAGCATTTTCATTTTTTTCATTTTCACATAATGCGCTGTTCATGCCATAGGGCTTCCCAAAACCTTCACCCGTTAACTTCATTTCAGTTCGCTTGCTGGCTCATGGGGCGTTAAGGCTGACTGTTAATCACTAGAGGTCATGTGCTGTTGGTTGACAGCAGGCGTTCTGTCTGCTGTATCCGACTACATCAGTCCACGGCTCCCTGTCTGCACTTCCAGCGGTAGTCACATATCGTGTCACTGCTCTTCTGCACTCACGCCACCAAAAATTCTCTCACAGTAGACAAACGACTTCGGGGCTTTATCGCTGCATATCGCTGTTCGTGCGAACACCCCTTTGGAAGGCACCTCCCCGTGTAGACAGCAGACACTAATGTACTTGGTTTGGTAACAGATTGATAGAGCGATGTAAAAACAGCGATTTCTCTCGCCACCCTACTGTACATCTAAAAGAGGGACAAATTTCCAGACCTTGATTTTTCTTTGCTTTCCCCGATATAAGCACTTCGTCATAGTCATAGCTCACTCTCGCCGGCTTCCTCCATCTCCCTCGGTTTCATCTTTCTAGATCTATCTATCTTTGTCTCACCGTCTGTAGTTGACTTTAGCTCTGAGTAAAAGATTTTTGGATGCAGTTTGTTTGTGTCACTCCTGATTAATGACTAGCAATAACATTATAGCTTACGCGGACATGGCAGGATGCATCTCTACCACGCGCGATCGATAAATCAGCCATCCGCCGCCAGGATTTACAAGCTCTTTGAAGTCTTGTAACTTCTCATAATTCATATGCAGATTAATAGAATTGTGTCAGGAATGTACGCGGTGCAGGCCCATCGACCCGGATGGCTTTAACGGTGCGCGTTCCCACGGCTAGAGACTTACGACAGGAGCGTGATGTTCACATATGCTAATAACACCTCATGTGTGGGATGTAAATCTAAATGTACGAAGCAAAGATTTTTCGTGAAATTATGACGACCGTATATCACCACGGATTTCAAGTCATTGCTTTTCGCAGCTTATCTGCAGGCATTGAAGTAGACCGCTAATAAACCGCTTACAAACCGCTAACAAAAGACCAAATTATTTTAATACGAATAAAGAATGAATGACTGCTGAAAGATGTTTCAAATTCCCAATGTTTTAGCACATTTTTGGTGTCATGTAAAAATAATTTTTGTACATTATAACTGCATTCATGACGACACTACAAAAGGTCAAAACACAAAATGTTAATCCGTCTTGCAAAGGATCGGCCTCTACGGCAAACGTATAAATCCACCTCCGCAGATTCCACGGCTGAGAGATGGTAAGAGAGGAGCTTTTTAATTCTTCCGCTCACCCCTCCTCTTTCTCCCAAATGATTTAGAAGCGTTTTCATATTCATTACTGGCTGATTTTTGTCGTCTCTATTCGGGGCATCAAAGGTGTGCGACAGAAGCACTGAGGAAGGTCAAGATGGCGACGGGGAGATTAAAAGGGTTGGAAAACAAGTCTGTAATGACTAAAGGCTCAAGACAACTTTGGTGTGAACTACACGGGAGTTTCAGACGCAAGGGCCAGATTCGCACGTCATTAACGTGAGAGAATATGAAAGCGTATTATCGTGAGAGATAGAGACAGAGGAGAAAAAGAAAAGTTATTTTGAAGATAAAAAGTATAATTGCAAGAGTAAAATGGTACGTTTGTCGAATGTAATTTGACTGTAAAATGTTGTGAAACTATCCACTGCATGTGTAGACTAAAATCTTGATATTACTTTTTCTTCAGTGGAACACAAAAGAAGATTTTTTGAGAAATGTCTTTGTGGTTCTAAGTCAATTCAATGAAGTTAATGGGGGTCAACGTTGTTTGGTTACCAACATTCTTTAAAAGATATTTTGTGTTCTGCCTAATAAAGAAAGTAATACATGTTTGAAAAAAAAACAGTGAGTAAATGAGAGGAAGAATTTTCATTTTTTGGTGAAATATTCCCTTAACTGTAATAATTTGTACCTATAACATTGAAATTAAAGGAGAAGTTTTTAATTTCAATTAAAAACAATTAAAGAAAGTTGAATTGAACTTATTTCGACCAATGAGGCCAAATCTAAAAAAATGAATCTTATTTTCCAAATGCACCTGCCGTCTACCATCCTCTCTTTCATTCACTTTCAATCATCCTCAATCTCTGCGGGACGCCGAGAAGATCAAGAGGTCTCCAGGTATCAGCCAGAGCCACTGAACACATTCCGCAAAATCAAATAAGGTTGGTCAAAGGCGACGCGCTCAGAGAAGACCGGAGGTTGGGTTTGGCACAATACTGAGCAGAATACAGACACATTGCATGCACTTTCAGCAAGTGAAACCATTATCTAACGTTGACCCCCTGCACTGATCTAAGGCCGGTTTCCCCAACCCCTAACCTTACCACCTATAAAGCTAAACTTAAAACTGATCTCGGATCAGCAAAATGGCCTTTCAGCCCACACCCGATGAACTCAACGGCCACGGCTTCTCTCCCTCGCTCTGATCGTCAGCACTTTGTCACATTGTCTCCGCCGCCTTAAATGAGCTTTTAATGAATCCATTGAAACTCGATTAAAACCACTAAATCTTCCATGATTAGCGCTACATTAGCTGGGTCTTTAAAGTTATGTCGCCTTTGATGTCTGATCGAGTATAAGCGAGACCTTTTGGTAACAGAACTCTAATCGTCACTAACCTTTCTTATTGTAGAACCTCCCAGTGAATTTAATTCCTGATTTGTTGTAAGAATCCTTCGAGACGGCCAATCAGAAAATCAAGAAAAAAGCATAGGCCAATCAGTGGGGGCTTTAAGAAACGAACGAGAGAGCGGCTGGAATGACATAATAGCTCCCCCTATCACATGAAGAGAAAAAGATGTTACAGCAACTGATTACATGAAAGGGAAGCTATTGTCCCATGAATAGAAAAATCGATTTAAAGACTTGATTGAGATAGAATCTGCTCTTTGCTTCATTTCCCTTTGCGGTGAGAGATGATGAGACCATTCTCATACACAGGAGGATGATGGGAAATGATGAGCGTCTATGTTCATTACGCAACGTGAGCTGAACGACAGCTAAAGCAAAGCGCCGTCTACATAATGAAGTATTATGAATTGTCTGGTAGTTAAGTTACTTTAAGTTTAGTTGTTGTGCTTGTTGTCATGCATCACAAGGTTTGTGATGGATGGATAAAGATAGATTCTCCTTTCCTGTCCATCTTTCTCCTTCATCACATTGACTCACAGATCAGATGACGCCTGAAGGAGGAAGAATCCAGCCAGGCATTTGCATTTACCGAAAAGCGACGTGATGAAGTGCCCAGACTGTCTCGTGCACTTACGCGGCATGTGTTGTAAGGAGCGAATGAAAGCTGGTATAACTCATGCTATCCCTAACCGCTGACACACACATTCACAGGCCTACTAAAACCAAAGGCTAATCTAAATTAAACTACGCTGTAGCGCTGAATATCTTATATGTATATGCACAAACTGTTTCCAGATCAGCAGTGAAAAGACTAGCATGTTCAGAATAGCATGCTACCAGAGTACACTGTGTCTGTTTGTATACACAGTATGATTAAAAGGAATAAATATGGTTTACATATTGCTGCTGTCCTTCTGAAACCTTGAATCTCCATATTTTGGGATTTGTGTTTTGTCATAAATCATTATCATTAGTCACATGTTTGTCACTGGGTTTTCTAACCAATAAAAGTGTTAAACATGTTTGTCAACTTTAACGTAGACACGCGAGCCTGACACCCAGTTAACTTCAGGTTTGTGTTTGGCTAGTGTCTAATAAAACAACTATTTATATTTATTTAATTTTTTAACATTCATTTATATTATTGTTTTATTGTATAATAATTGTATTACATAAGCGATTTGTTTAATTTTGCTGTATTTTCATTTTGTTAAATAAACAAATTGTTGAATGGGTCCGGTGTCCTGAAATGTCATCATACCCATCAGATTATCCTACCAGACATGCGCACATCAATGTTACGTCATTTTTTCGCTATAAAATCCTCCTACCGGTTTATGTTATACTGCTACAGGAATCTGATAGAGTATTTTTGTTGTTAAATCGTTTAGAAATTTATTTAATACCAGTAGTACAATTTGAGAGGGTATTGGGCTGTAAATTATTCCTACATGTTTATTTTATGCCGGTAGGAAAATCTGATTGGGTTTTTACGCTGAAAACTTATTTTATGTGTTTAAGTTGATTAAGTTACAATGGTGGGACTATCTGTAAATCATCCTACCTGTTTATTTTGTCGATGTGGTTTAGATAATATAAAGTTTTGCCCTGCGGTAGGAAAATCTGACAGGGTATGACAATTCGACTGTTTGGTTGCATTTAAACAAATCGTATGGTACATTGACATCTAGCGGTTGAGCTTGGTATGGCAGTCTAAATTCAAAATATTGGAGAGACAAGTTTAACCAAGAAATGGTTATTCTCGGTTTCTTGTGATTGTTATCAGAAATAATCTACAGGCACAGTTTGTGAATATACCGGAAGTTAATTTGGGGGTCACAAAAGTGTTCTTGCACTGTGCCGTTTGTTTATATTGTTAAGCTGAAACCATCTATAATCATTTAATAAGTACAGGGTATTTCCCTTCTCTGAAAACCAGGGAATTTGGGGATCTGAGAATTCGAAAAATTTGATAAATTATGATCACATTTACCATTTGTTTATAATACCTACAATATTTAAAATCTTTACATAATATGTTAAAGATTCTAGGCTATTCTTAGGTATCTACGTAGATAAGAATAAAAGAACAATTACCTGAAACCAGTTCAAAACTGTATTTTGCTCAGTCCAGGTGTAGAAAGCAGCTCCGGTGGACACTTTTTGAGGCAGTTTTAAAGCAGCAAGAACAGTAATCTGTGATCCACACGGCTTTGCATATTTGTTTACTTCTTATTGCAAGTCAAAGCTTTCTGTGAAGATGTTTGGAAATTGTGGTGGAAGGATGTTTGCCGAGCAGGAGGAAAACAGTATTGTTTCAGAAAAGAAAGATCTGTTTTTTAGGCCTGTATCCAGTTGCACAGCAAAATGAACATATGGCTTGTGTATACAGATGTGTGTGGTTTACATTATGAAACATTATTGCTTTATAAAAACAATATAATGAAGACAACTTCACAGCGGGAAATATCGTTCACCTTAAAAAGGCAATTTCGATTTTCTCTGTCTAAACTCTCCCCGAGTGAATATATCAAGATCTATAAAGCCTTCGGCAAAATAAAAAATAAAAAACTGTCTACAGCTGCGTTGGCATCAGAGCCCCAGGTGTGTACCTTTAACTGTTAGACGACTCATGCTTACGGTTTATATAGGCTCTGGAATATATAATTCATTTAAGAGAATAATAAAGTAATTAAAGTAAAAGTACTGCTTGAAAGTGTGTTCATTTAACAGTCGAAGGGGTCTACACTTTTTCCCTTGAGACCCACTTCTTAGTAAAGCTGTTCATCGCCAACATCCCCATTGTAGATACTACACAGAAACTCACACAGAACTTTGCTGTGTGACTTCTACGGTAGGTAACTAAGCAAAAAATTTATGAACAATAATTTACCAATTATTTTTATTTACAATTACCTTGCGAGCGTTCTGCAGTGAGCCTATCGCAAGGTCTCTTTGCCACGATGACCCCTATCTGCTGACGTTAGTTCCACTGCAGAAAACCGGAAAATATTCATAACCCAAAAAATCGTTGAAGGGCAACTGACATATTTTAGTCCTCACGACGACGCTTTTCTTAGGCGTAACGTTTCTTCATAACGATAGCATATTTGTTAGTGCTTCTTAGACGAGAGGAAAACAGGAAAGTGTTAAAACTTACAAATTATACCACAATAAAACCTGGGATGCAATTAAGAAAAGTGTATGCGTTTTAATATGTACTTACTTACAAGTAAAAATTCACGTTTTATACATGTCTTCCCTGTAGTTATATGCCTGATTCTCCTGGTCAGATTTAAAAGAACAAAAAATGACCGCCTTGTGTAAAGCCGACCAATCAGCACGTTCAACATAATTTCAAAACGAACAATCAAGACATTGAAAATAATTTAAATCATTTACAATTTTGAGTTCATTACATGTATAATCCTAATTCGAAAGGTTTTTGCTGCACACACACGTTTGTTTAAGATTTGATGCCAAAACGTGGTATTTTAAATAATGTTAAGTTCTGCTAACTTAATGTCTTTATTAATGACAACATTGGGGTTTACAGTGTGAGTACAATTGTTATGAATCACTGTTAAAGGTTTTTTTATCCATTTGATGAACGTGGCTCGACGCATCTTAAGAATGGACCCTTGCACAAGTGTGACTTAAGGACCTCAGCATCTAAACAAAGGCAACATTAACTGACCCCCACACCACCCTTAAATCCTGTGATGCCCTTGTACGGCACGTCTCCTCCTTCTCCCTCTACTCACGGGACAAGCAAGGCCACGTTACAGAAAAGAAAGGGAGAATGTGTGCACCCCATCTTCAACTCCCGCACGCACCTGCTCGCGCCCGCTTTCCCTGCATTCAAATGGCAGCTATGAATCTTCATTGCATCTATCGGCGTGGAAAGCGTCCCTTCTATAAATGACTATTGATGATGCCGCCGCATCGTAATAAGAGCGAGTGCGAATTTTCAGGGAGAAAGAGCACGGGGCCATTCGGCTCCAGTCTGAATCTCAAGATACCCCCTGGAGGCAGCGAAGGTACCACACGCTTGATTTATCAGCCTGCTTTCTGTGTGTGTGTGTGTGTGTGTGTGTGTGATGTCATATTCGGTGGCTTAAATCAAACCGAAGGTAATCCGGAAGCTTCAGATCAATGCCGAGAGACGCGAGGTGACTACATCCTTATTTCGCGCTGATGTATGACGCTTATAATCCAATTTAACTGCCATTAATTAGCTTCAGTTTCAAGTCCTAAATCATAATACTCTCTCAAACATATCACAGTTGCCAAGGTTACTGTCTGTTACCTAATAGCCTACATGCATTATGACTGAAATGATTCCATAGTTACGCCGATGTAAGAGACGCAAGCCTCATTAGCGCTGATTATAAACTGCTAAACTGCGAGAACTCGATCCCGCCAAGTAGGCTACTTTCCTGTTATCTCTTCTGAATTCCCACAAGGAAACGAACAGCGAGAACTCAAGGACTTCCACAGCACTCTGAAGGTTCTTCTGCACATTCCCTTTTACTTTATATCTTTCCTCACAGGCTTGGAAAGCTTTGGGGCGAAACGTGTAACAGTGCGACTCGTCGATAAAAACGCTTGGTTCTTCTCCGGGTAACGACATAAAACATGTCCTTGACGGTTTAAGCGAGGAAACAAAAACATCCCGAAGACTGTGTGGCAGAATCAAAGCTTTGTTGCGTGCTGTGATGTTATTTCGCTGTTACCTAATAACAGAGAGTTATCTACCAGACCTGTTAGCGGCGGCAGATGTGGATGCTGAAGATTGCCTACAGAAACGAAGCTGAGTCACAGTTAACGACGGCATGGGCGAGTCATTTCTGTATTTCACACGCATTGAAAGCGATAAATGTGAGAAAAGAGTTACATTGTTACTTCACTGTTTGAACTAAGTGAATAAAGCACTGTCTATTGCCAAAAAGAATGCTGATAAGCCATTCTCCTTTTAGCATTTCAATATTCAGTTTACCCAAAAATAAAAATGCTGTTATTATTTAACAAATTGGCTGTCATTGTCTGATATTTTGATATTCTGATCAAGTCTTTAAATATTTTGATGTGAAATTATTTTATATAGAGGAATAAGCTAATGGGAACTTGCAAACAGTATCATAAAAGTTTTTTTGTGTCACAAATTTACAGTATTTTTATTTATATAAATATACCGTATTTTAAAATAAATAAAGAAGTATAATAAAATGTCTTATATTTTGTAATATTAAAACAATGCGTAACATGTTTTTGAATCATTATATTAATTGTATTTATATACATATATATTATTAAATCAAATGTAAGAATAAAACATGTAACGATTATAAATAACAATATAAACAGCACTTCAATATAAATATTTAAAAAATACTTATAATACATGCGCAGTAAAAAAAAAATATTTTTGTTTCATCTGCGTTTTAAATCTTGCACTGCATTTATTAGCTTCAACAGAATTATAAAATGAACCGAATATGTACATTTACATTTAGTCGTTTAGCAGACGCTTTTATCCAAAGCGACTTACAAATGAGGCATAACAAAGAACTATGTAGTGGCAGAATATTTTCCGTTATTTATTTCTTACAGTGTATAAATAAATACAATTTAAAAAAAATCATTTCATGTTAGATGATCAATGGGTTTGAAACAACATGGGAAAATAATGACAGATATTTTGGGGGTGAAATACAAGTGCTTAAACCCAAGTCATTTCAATCCTAACCCCTATCCCAATCCTAAACCTTTGCTCAGAAACCCAAACCAGTACTTGGATGTTTCCATCAGCTATGGCCGTGTTGTCAACCCGAGGCGACTTTATAAAGTGCGACAGTGGATTCCAGGCCCAATCAGGACCTTATTACTGTACCGAACGCACAAATCTTCCCTTGCAATTCACCAAACCACTGCCTCTCACTCCAACTATCCCCCTTGTTCTCTCTCTCTCTCCTCATCTGACACCGCCAGACTGAGCAGAAAAAGGAAAGCAATCGTGTCACATGAGATTTTCGAGAAACCCTAGCAGAACCGATGGTTCTCCATTAAGTTAATGAGGCCCCAGGAATGGCCATGCCAGCTCCCTCATTTGCGCCGTCTCCGACCCCGCTGCCTCCTCATGAGGATACATTCTTCGTACCATAATGGCCTCCTCAGTCTTGCTTTTCTACCCTTCTTTCTCCTCCTACATTTCTCGGATCCTTTAATACAGCTACAGAGAGGGAGGGCCGGGATGTCGGAGCCTGCCCCGTTGATTCCGTCACGCTATTCTCTGAGGTTATAGGAAAGATGGCGACCAAAGACACCCGTGTTTACAGAAATCCGGCTTTTTGCTCGCCATGAGATGTGTGTCTTAAAGCTGCCCCTGTAGATTCATTTGGGAATTGTTATTATAGTAATGACTGGCCTAGTTCATTAATCACATCAGTGGACGGCATCAGCTGATGACGACCGGATTGTTCCTGCACATAAACATACAAGCAGACATATTTACATAGGAACCGAAGCTCTTAAGTGCTTTTAAATAATTTATATTATATCATTTAAATAATAGAAAGGAAGGCTCAAAACTGTGTTGAGATATAATGCAACGAATTCATATTTTCTTGTGTTTAAAGAAATTCATAATATGAAGACACCAGAGAAACCAGACAAAGGCATCTCGTCTCAAATCAGCTCATGTATATGCTCCTAAATCCACGGTCACACTTGAATTTTCCCTCCATTGATTTTCATTCATACGCATGCGAATGCGGATGCGGAAACGCAAGCCCGTACGGACATATTTTGCATTTCGCTGCGTAGCAAAGTTCAAGTCTGGTGAACTCTGACCTACGAATTAGGGATCAATAGAAAATAAAAACGTCATAGCGTGACCTCTCAGTTCCAAAAATTTAAAAATGGAGGAATCGCTCATTGTAGCAGTATCACATCATCCTGTTTTGTGCGACACACTTTAAACCAAATAAGAGGAGGGCGAGGTTTGCAGTGGCAATAGAAACAGGAGCGGATGGTAAAGTTTAAACAGTGAGACGTGTAATTTTATGTGATTGTGCGTGTCATATCCCGCCCATTTTCGCAGCACCGTCCGAACGAATTTCCCATGCGCAAATTCAAGTTTGACCGCCGCTTCACACGGACACACACAACATGGCCCAAAGTATGAGGTCACCCCTTTCAATTTAACAGCATTGGCATGGGCTCCGTAATTCCAGTGAATACAAATCTTTGTTACAGCATACAATGACATTAAGGAGAATTGTGTTTTAACTTTGTGGCAACAGTTCAGAAAGGTTTTTTTAGCTGCCGCACGCCAGTGGCCCACAGTGAGAGCTATAAAATAAATAATTTACAGAGTCTGGTGAGGAGAAGTTTAAAAGGCCAAACCCAAACCTGAAGCCCACTGAAGACCTTTGCGATAAACGTATGTCTAAATGAAAGCAAATCCTCAAGTGGAAAGTCATTTCAGAAGAACAGAAGTCATGTTACTATCATAGTAATAACAATGATTTTTTTTTATTAGATACTCAATAAGCAAATATAAACCATCACTGGGAATCCACTCGATTCGATCATATGGTATTCTGTACATGCTGTCCACAAATTTAAACAGAAGCCCCGAGCAAGGCCCATTGAAGAGAATGAAATGATATGCCCTAAAGGATAACATCGGTCGTGTATCTGCAGGCCGAGAGGAGAATTGATCTGTTGTACTGTGTGTGGTGGCGGACGCCTGCCATGATGGCAGGAGTTCAAATGCTATCGATTCCCTGAAGGCTGCGGGAATTGGCAAGCCATGCATGGACTGGAGAAGAGCTTCATGCCCCAGCAACTACAGTAAAATAACGTTATGGTCTACCCGAAAATATATAACATTTGGGGTTTTATTATGCTGTACCTGTGCAGACTGTTTCTTGGCTATTACTTGTAGTTTATTTAACATTGATCCAAGATGAATGAACAGAATGATGATGAAATGAATGAACAGATTTAGCAGTGGTTCAAAAAAATGCTCGGTTGGGTTCGTCCCTTTATGACCCAACGCTGGGTTGAAAATAACACTGCATTTTTAATTGTGTGTAAGTGGGTTAAAGCAATAAATAAAAAGGACTTTTACTGTGTTATTACAAAAATGAAAATATAGCACAATTTTCATTTACACCATTTCTTGTTCACCCCAAAATGAAAATTCTCTCAACATTTTGTCACATTTGTGCAACAGGTGTATGATCGTTTCTCCTTTGTAAACACAAAAGGACTAATTTCCCAAAAGATGTCAGCTCTCTTTGTCTGTAAGGGCACTGGCTGGTCTCCGAAACATTCACTGAACTCCTCAAACTATCACTGTAAAGATAAGGTTAGCTATTTAAAAAATATATATTCTTAACATTAAATTAGCAAATCACAAAAACAAAATGGCTTTTTCGCTAGGTTTTCATAGGGGGCGTCACATTCCCTATTTCTATTATTGCTCTATATTATTATTACTATATTTATATTAATTGATTGTTTGTTCCACCCTGTTATTGTTTAAAACAACATACAAAATCTGTCTTAAACTGAATACGTCTATGTGTCTAGTAAAGGTCGACACATTTTGTGTGGTACTTTCTACTCAACAATGTGTTCTTTTTCTCATTTAATCCTTTTTGTGTGTGCAAAGCTGTGAAAATTGCTATAAAAACAAACATTTCATTGTTGGGTGACCAATTCCTTAAAAAAAGAAACAATACTTTTGTACCCCACAGAGCAAATGGGTAGATCTCTAATCTTCTGTAAATCTTTTACCGTGATAAATTTAGTGAATTAATTAAGGTAATGACTTAAATCGATAGCAGTTCATAATTACTTTCTGGGGAAAAGGCCTCAAGTGTATATGGGCAACTAATGAACTGAATTCCACCGTGGTCGTGGCGTTAAATTGCCTGCATTCTTGACTTACTTTAAAGTGAAACACTAAAATGTCAAGATCGAACAGTTCTTGATGCAATCCATTTTTGAAAAACATAACATAAACCCTCCCTGTGGACTACAAGCTGAAAATGAAGCCGATCTAGAGCAAGAAAAACAGCATATTAATCCCTCAGGTGCCCTGACAAACCGAATTTGTAGAGGTTACTGATCTTTCCTCTTTGAGGAGACGTTTTTATGTCCTGGCGAAGTTTGTATTTATTTCTCTTTCATTGGTTAATCAAAAGGTCATTACCGGGTCATCTAACCCTTTCGGTTGTCTCTTCTTTATTGCCATAATCTATTTTCGTCCGACGCCCCACACCTGTTGATATACAAGGCACGGTCGTATCTATTTGTGGCTTAACATTACTCATTTCTATAAACCTCTGAAAGGACACGGTCGGGTATATAACCTGCAGTTTTAGCCACAGTCAATGACAGTCGAGTGAAGATCAGAATATCGGCAGAACCATCAGTCACCGTTCATACGTGTTTTAAAACACACGAGTAGGCCGTGATGGATGTTTTCCAAAGCGCGTCTCCCTCACCCAACTCTCCAGTCAAGTTTTTCAACGGATAGCTGATGAGACGGGTCCATTATCTCCTCTCTGTGAAGGTCGGCCAACGGATGTTGCGGCCCACATCTCGATGAAATGCCTCCGCGGATGAGGCAGAGCAGAAAACATTTCCACTTACCTAAGAGATCTCTCCGGGAGTGCGAAATTTCTCATTTTTGCGGCTGACAGCTTCTCGGCGGGTGCCGGTGCCCCTCCTGCTCCGGGACTCCGGCTCTAGGTGCGCAGGCGAAGAAACACTCTGGGAAGAAGACCTATTCTATCTCAGAAGAAGTCCAGGGGTCTTTCATCAAGTGCGGAGACCTGCCAAACACGCAAACGGAGAAGATCGGGCCCTGCCGCTACTTCAGCGTGCTTCCAAAGAATGATTGTGCCCTTGTCCAAAGTAACCTCAATTTCAGACTTGGACAGCCTGTGTAATGAAAGCCAGAAAGAGAGCGGTCAAGATAGAAAGCCGAGAGCAGAAGAGAACACAATGAGACTCGTCTGATGAAGAGAGAGTCAGCTCTCCACTCCAACTGAAGAGATAGAAAAGAGGACGTGATCGAACCTTCAAGTAAATCGGCCGCTGCAGAAAAGGGATTTTCCTTGATCCAACTATACAGATATAACCAGCACCTACTTTAATGAAAGTGGACATGTCACATATTCTCAAAAAATTATCTTTGGGGGGTCAGCAGTAATGAATGGGGATGAAATTGTGAATCTACTCCTCTCACACTAAGCGACATAATGCCGTCTTTAGCTGAACACAAGAAATGGTAATAAATATTTATCTCCTAATAGCATCAGTGCATTTTCAAAGGCAGTGATGGATTCCCCTGTCTTTGGCCACCTTGAGAGACCCACCTTATGAATATTTAACACGCTCTCCCAAACAATTTTTACATTTTGTCATTGTCAATGATGCACGCCATCAACAATTCCCTTATTTTTTTAACCCTCAGACAAGTGTGGGAGTACACATTTCCAGATGGGTTCCTGCAAAAGAAACTATTATTTCTATATAAAAGCAACACTATAAATATACAAATAAAACAAAAACGATATTTCTGCATGTATTGTGTTTATTCCAGTCCAATGTCTGTTGAATTTCAACAAAATCAAACCTCAGAAATGACAAAGTCATCCAGCAGCAATGTGAAAGACTGAGAGAATGCATGAAAAATGCATGAAAGTTGCAAAAAGAAAAATCAAGACTATTCCATCGTGATCATTTTTTTACTGATCCCCAAAAAATCAGTTTTGTTGTACAAACATTTGTATTGTGTTGTTTAAACGTGTTGTTTTCTTTGCACTGTTCAAAATCTTTTATGATAATTTGACCAGTTTGTTCTGTTTCAAGTTTCTGGAAATAACAACATTTTCATTTGGATTGCGGGAGAAATATTCACTATAGATCGTAGAATGAAACGAAAATGATCATTTTACTTAACCTAAAATTTTTAAACTCAAAACACGTCAAATCATTTTGGAGTGGTCTCTTAATTATTTCCCCGGCTGTATAAAAACGTGTAGTTTCCTGACACGTAATATCACGTAATGAAACAAATCACGTAATATCACATTTTGTACATTCTGCATCTATTTGTGTGGTAATTATTTACCTCAGAAACGGACAGAGATGCTCTTTGTACAAAAGCCACATCGATGAAGCCAAGCCTCTCTCACCCAGAGCAGATGTCCCCCAAATTACCTCTCCGGTGCGTTCGCGAGAGGTCTTTGGCAGATTCTATCATTGGCACTGACAGAAACACCATGGTAACCCAGCCAGAGGGGAAGCCATGCAGAAAAATATGGAAATTACCACTTAAAGCCGTCCATCGGCCCCTTGTCTGCATTCAGACCCCTAGACTCCACCATTGTCCGCCGTTTGTATCTGTTTGTCTGTTGTGCAGCACTAGGCTCAGCTATCGGTGAGGTTGCGGCATCGCGGCCGGGTGCCGGGAACGTGAAATAGCTCAAAGGCTGTTTTGACAACCTTATTGCTGTGCTCATCAAATGAGGACAAACCTACAGGTGCAAGATGGCGGTCCAAGCGATGAGCTGGCTAACAACTTATCTTACCGGAGCAGGCAGTGAAAGAAAAGAACAGTGAGATATTTTATGAGATCTGGGTGACATCCCAAACCCGCCGGAGGGGAGATTTATCAGTGTTTGAGCCATATTTATGCCTTCAGTCTGTGATTTTAATAAGATTTTGAATTACAAGGTAAATTTATGCCCCTAGTCGTTCTTTTTATTTTTCATTTCTAATTCGGTTTAAAAAAAGAAAAATTCTTGAGTTTGAGGATACTATTATTATTCTATCACAAAATAAAAATATTATTTATTTTGTAGTGTACACAAGGGCCCACACTTGTTCTTATTCAGTTATATTTCTTACTTCAGAAAGTGCCACGGCCAATGTTCTACCTGTCAGAGGTTTTTTGCAGTTCTCTCCCTTCTGTAAATTTACAAGATGTCCATTTTCCTTAGAAATACAATGTATTAAAAAAAGGTCGCCACAAAATGCATTTCCCATTTGGTTGAGCAATAGCTCAAAAGGTCATCTATTGGTGAGGTTACATATTGCAACCAACGACTCACTCCCCCCCCCCTTTCGAAGCACTACGGTGGCTGACACAGGACAAAGATGTCATCATGTTTACGTTTCTTTGCCGATGGAGACAGCATATTTACGAAATGCACTTTGTAGAGCAGTTTGTCCGTTTAGGGCTACTGTAGAAACAACATGGCAAATCCAATTTAAGGTGTATATAGATAGAAATTGTTCATTCTAAGCTAAAAAAAACATAACGCTTAATTATGAAACGTATTTATACATCTCAGAACACATACCGCAGTTATGTATATTATATTGCATTTCTGTCAACAGATCCTCCTTAATATCACGCATAGCACCTTTAAGTTTTTTTATAAGATAGTAACCAATGACAGATGGATATCTTGATACGGAACAATTTCATCTGTGTAAATATATTTGTCAGCGTTCATATTTATGAGTATAACCCACAGTTCCATTCTAATTACTGGCATCATCACGGACCATTGCTACCGGTGCAGTGCCCTTAAACGCAATACGTCTGTCCTATGACACTGTGGATAATTTTGATGTAGCACGTAATGAGCGAACGGAAAACCAGAGCGAGGCCATCTAGACCAAATAAACAGAGACCTAATGGCAGGAAGCCTTCTCCGTACAAAGGTCCCTTATGTTGGTTCGTAATTCAATCTTATAATAAGCATCAAACTCCATTAATGGAAGTCTTCAGCAAAAATTGTGCTTCATTAAAACAAGCAAACACAAGCCCACACAGACACATTTTGCCCGCAAGCCCCCATGCATGCCCACTACATCACACACGGTGCTGTAAGACTGTCAGGTAGAAATTTTGCCTCATGCATCTCCCAGCAGCCTAATTATGATGCTAATGAACAACTAAAAGCTGCAAATTAAGAAGGTAGAACTATTGGGACGGCAACATTCTCTGCCTCCTCATACCACCCTGATGTAATAAACGTGGCCGCTGAAAAGTACCAAGTCAGCTTTGGACCTGTCACTCACAGGTGGAGGAATGATGGAGCAACGAGAATTAAGAAGCACCAGCGGGGAGGACGAAGGATCCAAGGGGATCACTGGTGATCAGGTTTCGGCGAGCACAAACCCGTAGACTGATCTGAATAGTTCGATTTATAGACCTGGACAAAGATTAATTACACAAGATCAAGGATCAGGCTACGGTTGTGTTTATCGAAGACTGAAAGCATGTAAACAGAAATGTAAACAGCTTCTTATTTATCTCCACAGTTTATTTACTTCTGATATAACATCTCTCCACGGAGTTTGAGTCGGAAAGCAATTAGCATTTCACGCTCTCAGAGTCAAGAAACCGACAAACATCAACAGAGAGCAAGGGTTAGGTTTCACATTTTCTCCAATAATGCACTAGTTATGTCTCCAAACGTATGCAAATATATTTTGCTATCAGAATTAAGTTAACATAAGGGCAAACAAACAATGACAGCACATCATTGGCTAAAAATGATCCATTATGGTGGTTACTAGTGTATGTTACACACTGTTAGGGATTAGTAAGCAAAGAGTGTTTAAAGCGTTTATTTTTGCATATAATAGGAAGCGATTCAATGTGTCCTGATGTAATTTGCAGGGTATGAGGGCGCCGTATGGGTCAGCTTTAAGATTAATTTATTCATTTATTCGGTCTGTTATGTTTTGTTCACATAATCTAATTGAATTGCCCTAAAATGTACTCTATAATGGAAGGGTTTTTTTCTGACTGAAGTAAATCTTTAATAACTAAACAATGTGCAATAAAAAGTCATCTCAGACCCCAACTATTGTATTTTATAATGATTATATTTGATGTTTTTTTATAATTATTATAATTATTTAAAAAGCCCCATGCATTAGGCAGAGGCTTTATGTACCACAAACTTCAGATGTGTTTCAGGAATCAAACCTAAGACCATCTGGCCATCTTGGTCTAATAGCTTAGGAACATGAACAATCACGAGGACGATCACAACGTGAAATGCTTCATTGTGCTTGTTTGCAGCAATGGATCTACAAAACGTACCGCATTTGAGGAAATATCTCACACAGCTAAGCAGCAAAAATGCAGCTTTGCTCGGATAAATGACAGCCGATGCAAATTTACCTCAGTCTCAATGGCCGGGCACATAATCTTCAAACTGATCCAAGCATTGCAACGAATTACGCCGACACAGATTCAAAGGCAACAAGCATAATCCCGATAAGGAATTTGCATCTTATTTTTGACAGACCGTGCAAATTAACATTGCGGTTCTGTTTGCAATCAATATCTGTAATAAGAACAAGCCACAACCAAATGTTTCGCATCTTGTTTACAGCAAGGGACCGTTTGTAATCTATAGCAGAGACGTGACCCCACTGTCACTCGAGTACCTGGTCCCTCAGCAGACCCCATTATAAGTGTATTAGCATACGTTCAGGTTTCACAGCAGAGGGATGTGAGCGGATTACGATCTCCATTGACGAAACTGTCTGTTGGGAGATAGAAAAAGAAGTCACAACACAAACGTAGTGACACGCGCATGTTTTTTGCCTGACATTCAAATGAACCGCTAATCTTAAGTGAGAGGATAAATGAACCATACAGCTGGAATACAAAAACATTTATTAATGGATACAACACACCTAGTGTTGTATCCTAGTGGATGTTTTCTAACGCTATTCCCAGCGACAAAATAGTTGGTGTAATTTGCAATCCACATAACTAAATTCGTAGCCAAAGTATTATATAGTTGGTATTCTATAAGTCCAACTAAAGCTCTCAGTTTCAAGTTAAAAAAAGTAAGGACACATATGTAATCTATACACATTCAAAGTGAAAGCTATGCACCATGTGCAGCCTGTGGATCAATGAAGTCCCTTTACCGCAATATCTCAATGTCATAGTTGCTCAGCCGACCGTGTAAGTCACCAAACTGTGTGATTTCGACTCAGAATTGGATTGAATCGGATTTACACTGCCTAAATCCACAAACACCGGGGAGAGTATTTAAGTTCGGGCAGAACTCAAATAAATTAGGTGGGGGATAGAGGCCTTTAGTTGCAACCCGGTTCCATTGTAACTAATAGGGCCATTGATGCTAATTGCTCTCCTTAGCTGTTTGCCACTGGTGAAGTCTGTGATGTGATTTAACATTCCCCACGGACAGTACAAGCACTTGACACTCGTCCGATCCAGCCTTTCCCGCTCCACAGGGACGATCACAAGTAATTGAGGCGACAGTGTTTCAGCTTAAGTAAATATGTGTCCTTGTTAGCAAACTGCAGTCGTTCCTTAAATCTGAGATACAAGTTACTAATAAAAATAGCTGCATTAAACATTTTTAGTACTTATCTGACACAAAAACAACAACAATCTGATTTAGGTTGATCAACATATGCACCATCAATAATACAAAATCGTATCGGTTAATAGTAATATAAATAGTAAATAATTTACATAAACGAGTTGAAAACGTAACAACGGAAAGTGCAAATTATTACTATAATATGTATAATATAATTTGGCATAATTGAAAAAGACACATAAAATGCCAAGCAGGTGGTTCAAATTAATCCATAAATCATTTTGCTTCATTTAAATGAGTCAACTAAACGAATCAAGTCACCGAAATGAATCAGACTTCTAAATGAATCAGAATTCCAAATTCCAAAGAGAGAGAGGGAGAGAATGGATTTTAAGAGTTCACTCACCTTAAAAGCTATACACCAATCTGATTTTATGGAAATTCCTAACAACTTTAGGTGGTGACAAATTTCGTATGAATCTGTATGCTTCGAAGCGTACAGAAACATACGATTACTAGAAAAGAACAATGCAAAAAATGAAAAGAGATAGCACGAATTGTTCATTTTTAATGTGAGATTGTGTTACAACGACAAAAGACAGTGTCGTTTTTTGCACTAAACTCTACTCAATGGAAAAAGTAGCTTGTTATAGAAAAAACTATTTTTGGTCCAATTTTAGCTAATAACAAACCATTAACTACAACTTTTACCCCAATAAACTCCTAATTTGGTGCTTATTAATAGTTAGTAAGAAAGTTGTTAGGTTTTGGTATTGGGTAGGATTAGGGATGCAGAGGATGGTCATGCAGAATATGTGCGTTATAAGTACTTAAAATGGAAGCTATTAAGCAACTTGTAATAGTGAGAATTTGTCCCTTTACTAAACTCACCTTAGCTATTAAAAAGTAACTAAAAATCAAACTTAAATTTTTTGTAATATACTGTCCAATACTCTGAATAAGCTAATATAAATCCCGCCTTCTGAACGGGTCAATCCAATGTAAACTCTCGTTGTTTTGCTCATTCACGCTGTTAGGATGCTAGTTGGCACAGTTTTCCGACAAGCTCTAATGTAATTGTCCATTTTGTAGCTCAGCATTGAATCGTGATGTTACAGTGTAGGGGAAATTGTTCTGTTAATTGCCGGTCAGGGGGTGAGCGTCAGTCATATTTCGTTTGCCGCTTTGTGCTAACAGCTTTGTTGTGAAACGGCCAGAGGCCAGTCAAGAGTTCAGCTCCCCCGTCGCTAAATTGTTTACTCGTAGCAAAACTGCAAGACTCCACGGAAAGCTACAGATTCCGGGGGCACCTCAGCTCAAACACAGCTGTAATGTAAAGCATTCAATGAGAGATGAAAGTGATGACTGAAGATTCACGCCAGCAATTGAGTGTCGATGAAAGGTCTTTTTTAAGAATGCAGTGCATTTATCGTACACACTGATACTCAGTTACAGTTCAATACAGGAAAGACTTTATTAAATAAAGTATTCTGAGCTTAGTCAATCTACAAGACAGCTTTCCAGGAATAAAGCAATCAAACTTGAATGTGTTTGCTTTACGTTCAAACTTTTTTATACAGTTCTACGACGACAGCACAAAGACAGCTGGACTTGCGATCTGGCAGACGGCGGGACGATCGCAGCCACGCGTGCTCTCGAAATGACTTCATCATTCATTTTCATAGGATTGCCATATATTTCATCAGCTAATGGTTTCCTGGTGTCTCTAAAATTATAATGGAGGATGAGGCCATGTGAGGACCTTGTTCGTGGCCGGTCGGGGTTAATCAAAGGTTAGCATTAGGATTCGTTGGCGTCTGACATTAACTAGACACGAATAACCAGAAATTACAGGAATTTCTTTCAAGCGCCGCATTTCAAACATGATTCCAAGCAGCCAAGAAAGGACAAGGACTGTTGGAGTGGGCCACAGAAGCTAGCAAAGGTGGCGTAGCGTCTCCTCAAGGGGGAGTTTAACTCATCCACTCTCGCAGCGGCGCTCAATAATTGGCAGGCCTGTCCGTGCGTTGATTACCAGCAGAGTATAACAGGGAGGGACGCTGTCCAAGTGCTTTTGTTCCAAATGTTGAAACGCTATCCGGGCCGATGCTACTCTCAGCTATTAATGTCTGGATATATGAGTAGCAGCAAGTTAAGCTTGCAATGAAAGGCGACAGAAATGGACATTGATCACGCCAAAAAGACACAATTTGAGATGGTCACAAGCTGTGTTTTCACCCGAAAAAGAAAATTCGATCATCATTTACTCATCCTCGGGTTGTTCCAAACCTGTATACATTTCTTTGTTCTGCTATTTACAAAGGAAGATATTGTGAAAAATGTCGGTAACCAAACAGATCTCATCCCCCATTGACTCCAATAGTATTTATTTTCCCGACTATGGCAGTAAATGGGACATGAAATCTGTTTTGTAACTGACATTTTCCCGAATATCTTTATTTATCGTTCTTTTAAATGATGCGCTTTCTCAGAGAGCAGTGGTTAGAGCATGGCGCCAAGGTTATGGGTTCGATCTCAGGGGTTGAAACAAATACAATGAAATGTAAGTCAGTTTGGATTAAAATTGTCAGCCAAATGCATAAATGTACTGTAAATGTGAATGCACTGTTGAGTAATGTATTATTATGTTTTGCTATCACCTTGGATTTGTTCAAAAAATGCTTAAAGAAATAGTTCATCCAAAATTAAAAATACTGTCATCATTTATTTACCCTCATGTCATGTTCAGTGCTTAAAAAATTCTTAAGACCACAACCCAATGTTAGATTTGTGCCACAGCTCAATATTGGCGATAACCAAAAATTAAGCCCATACGTTAGTTCTGGCAGGTCACGTGAGTCAAGCTTGCATCAGCTGATCTTCCTATAGAAATATGATGTATATAATATCATTCAGCTAATAGCAGCTTATGGCGTTGCTCCCTCCTCCAGCTCCACTTCACAATTATAATCGGGACTCGAGTCAAAAGTGCCCCAGAACTGTTTGCTATCCTACATTCTTCAAAATGTCTTCTTTAGTGTTCGACAGAACAAAACAAATTATAAAGTGTTCCTTCCTGCTATGGTAGTCAATGGGGGGCAAAATATGTCTGGCTATAAACATTCTTCCAAATATCTTTCTCTGTGTTCATCAGAACAAAGAAATGTACGCCGATTTGGAACAACTCAAGGGTGAGTAAATGAAGACAGATTTTTCATTTTTGAGTGAAGTATCCCTTTAAGCCCTGTACATATAAGGGAAGTCACTGGGGCCAATGCTGTGCAGTTACCAATGTTCTTCAAAATATCTTCTGTGTCAGTCGATTGGGAACCTGAAGGCAAAAAAAGGTGATGACCATAAACACAACCCAATCGTGATGCTGTTTCAGAGGTCAAAGGTTAAAGCAGGAAAGTATCATACATTAAATGGGGGGGCACAACTGAATATCGCAATAACGGTAAATCAATGGTTAGCAATAGCCTAAACTGTACATCCTTAAAACCAGATATATTAATACATCTCTGAGAAGAACTATTTTGAAGAAAATATGGTGCAGGATTTTTATGTTACCTACTAATGTAAGTACAATAGTTTAGTTTGTATTTATTTTTTCTGAGTTTTTCTAAGTGATAATTATGATTTAAGATGGTTAAAATACATTATAAGGTCTGTTTTTAGATTAAATGAAAATAATATGTTTAAAAAGAGCTACATGTTTTTAGGTTTCCTTTATCATATACTTCCTTTATTAATACCAAGTGGACTGAAGACTTCACCAAAATGGTGGAATAAGACATAATTACTCAACATTCAAAAATATTGTTAATTTTCTACAAGCGAGCGCTGGATTCAGATAGCACGTGCGGCGTTGTCAAGGTAACATTTGGCAAGTCATTCCCTTTGTGAAGGGAGTTCCAAATGATACATCAGAGACAGTAATGCCATACACCCTTCAACCAGTTCACTCCTTTCCAAGGGAGTAGGGCATAGGGAGATCACTCGCATTTGGAAAACGCCCAGAATCTCCCTGGTTTGCACATGCCAGCATGCTTCTCTTCCTCATTGGCACTGCACTGTCATTCACGGTGCTACGCTGCCCCTTAGCAGGTCTGCTGGGTACTGCAACGCTGGCTGCAGAAAAGAGAAGAAAACAATGAACTGTATCCACTCGCTCTTTTCTCACTGAAAGGATTTAACAGCCACTATTCAATTTGGAGGATACCGACGCACATCGCCAAGATTGCAGCAGGGACGGCAAACAGGCACTATTACCTGACACTGGAGTATTTGAGTTAAAGCCAGGTAAAACACAAATGTGAATTTATTACAAAAAGGAATTAGACAACCAAAGGCCTGGTTTTGAAATTTTGAAATTTAGCAGACACAGCCAAGAGACCCCAATCAATAGCACCCGGTGGGTGTCAAGTAAGTAATTTACTGTACGCCAAACTCAGAAACAGCCCCAATGGAAGAACCTGGGGTTAAGTGCCTTGCTTCAAGGCAAAAATTGTATTAGAGATGGATTGCGATCTCTGGAGCACTCCGGGTACGTCTAACCTGGGCTGAACTTGCAACCTTTCAGTCAGCAGACCTGATCCATATCTATTAGACTACCACCGGAGAGAATATGATAACTCTTGGAAGGACTGTTGCATAGCTGGCTTAGTGGGTGCCAATGGGAAAAGGTTTTTTTTATTGTTGGGGGCAGAATTAGATATTGTGATGCAGGGGCTGTTTTCAGACCTCTCTAAATCCTAATCTTACCTCATAAATGGGAACCTCCAGCAGTGACTTTAAATCTTGCTTGAAGGTGAGAGGATTTTCTGGAAGGGGAAAAATCTGGTTTGAATCTCCCGCTATCAATTAACCGTGAGAGAGAAAATCATAATATTGAAGAAGCTCTTGGATCTTTGGCAACAAGGAGAAAACCATCCTTCTGTTGGCGGAAGAAAAGTAGATCAATGCAATTGCTTAAAGGGACAATTCGCCCAAAAAATGTAATTCTGTCATTACTTACTTACTCTTTAATTGTTCCAAATCTGAATAAATGTCTTTCTGATGAACACAAAGATATTTGAAAGAACGCTTGTAACCAAACAGTTCTTGGCCACCGTAGGCTGCCATAGTAGGAAAATTGCTTTAAAAATGTCTATGTTCTGTTGAACACAAAATAAGATATTTTGAAGAATGTAGAAAAAGCAAACAGTTTTTTGACTACCATTGTCATTTTCCCTACTATGGTAGTCAATGGTGGCCAAGAACTGTTTGGTTACAAGCATTCTTCCAAATAGCTTTCTATGTGTTGATAAAAAAAATACATTTATGCAAATTTTGTGTTCTTGTATATTATGGAAATGTGTGTACTGTCTATTGTGTACAATTGTCTATTATTTATTGTATATTGTGTAAAGTGTGTATATTGTTGTTTATGTATATTGTACATTTTCATATCGTCTTGCTCGTACTGCCATGACCAAGAGTCTTGTACCTAAGAATTTCACCATGTGTACACTTGTGTACATGATGTGTGACAATAAAGAGATTTGATTTTGAGTAAATTATGAAAGAATTTTATTTTATGGGAGAACTGTCCCTTTAAGCTACATTGCAGACTTCTTCAAGTGTTACTATGAGCAGATGACCATGAAGAGCGAATCACTGACCAGACAAAAAAATAACGTCTCTTCATTCTCCATCACATGACCTCACACATCCAAATTTAAGAGAACATGAAGCACATTCATTTCCAGACTTATAACCTCAACACCAAACAAACCTCAATCTGCGAAACACGCAACAGACTCCGAACTCACTTTGTTTTCTCTCACACAGGAAAGCAGCAGATGGGCCTTCTGCGTTTGTCCATCGACTTCACAGTGGAAAAAAGCCTGTTGTTTTGCCTCGCCTGTGATGACTCGCTAAGTGAGAGTCTTTCAATCCGTCTGTGTCCCTTCTCCCTGGGTGAATGTCATTGCATTAGGACCCTTCAGAGCGGATCAATCGTACCGCATGACATACATCAAGTGGACAATTAACTCAGGTCTAACATCGAGTCTCCTGAGTATAATGGACAAAGAGGCTCCTATTGAGGTTTGATCTTTGATGGAATATGCTCGGTGTGCAACAAAGCGTTCAGTTTTGCTTTATGTTGAACTTGACCCTTATTAAAACAGCTGACCGGCAATCTATGACTGTTTAATGCCTAGAACGTGACCAAGACATGAGCCGACAGCTGGTATATGATCCGTACCCACTGTAGATGTTTTCCTTTAAAACCGATTCCGCTGCAATAATTCAGCTCTTTACGAGCGTACCGCCGCTCCTGATGAAAGGATCTTCGTTGGAGATTCGGAGCACAAACCATATTTCTTCTCGAGCCGAGCGGGCGTCGGATTATGAGCTGTAGAAAGATAGAAATCAGACATGAGAGAAGGCAGCAGAGATAGAGTAAACGAAAAGTGAGAGAAAGTGCTGCACATCCCTGCTGAAAACAACCAGCCTAAGGTGATGTGTTGGTCTTAACTGGTTCGAGCTGGATTTCCAAGTCTTTTTACCATATCAAGATAGTTTTAGACTTTTTTTGAACAGGAAACCATAAACAACGAGAATTGTGAATGCAAAAGCAGCATATGTGTTTGACAAAGAACAGAAAAAGTGCTTTCACCTCAGTGAATACATTGGAAGTTGATAGGGCCCAATGTTGTTTGGTTTGCTACGTTCTTCAAAGTATCTTCTTTCGTGCTCTCATAAATGAAATTTTGCCTAAAAACTGGACAGCCTTAACAGATCACACGAATCGTCTGGTAGCAATTGAATGTGCTTTGTGAATCCAACAACGGTGCCTTGTATGTTTGACGCTTTGCTCAATTGACCTCGATGCATTGGGGACCGTTGACTTGTTGCGAGTCACCTAAAAGGGCCTTTAGGCTTGTCTCTGAGAAAAATGAAAGAAATAATAGCAAGTTCCAGTCACGTACAAATGTGTCTCATTATCCAGTTCTCCAGAAGAGCTTGCTGCGGCGAGAAAAGATGGCCAAGAAATGCCAAGAGAAAGATAAGCGGCTACAATAAGACTATTTAGCCTGTTCACTTCACTAACCCACTGCAGAGTCCTTACACAGCACTCCTGCTGATGTCTGCTCCGTTTAAAATCATCTTTATAGACCGGCACGCATCACTCTGGTAACGTCTATAGGACCACTGCTGTCACTCCTAGACAGAGAAGCCAGCACAGTTGAGAAGTGATTGCTTAAACATGCGACAAACATTAATCACACTCTCGCTAACATACACGCCGACAGCTCGGTGGGGAGAAATTGGGAGGACAAGGAGAGACGGGCGGGT
This sequence comes from Triplophysa dalaica, assembly GCF_015846415.1. Lineage (NCBI taxonomy): Eukaryota > Metazoa > Chordata > Actinopteri > Cypriniformes > Nemacheilidae > Triplophysa > Triplophysa dalaica. The sequence goes on along the minus strand of NC_079565.1, from coordinate 3,876,886 downwards.
GGATACTTTGAAAAAAGGAAGGGCATGAGCGCAATGCTAATGTCTAGCCTATTCAACACATACAGGCTCAGAAAAGACCTCGGACCTGTCATAACAGCAACACCGGGGTCCGCGCTAATGCCTTTACATTAGACACCATGTTCAACAAGGTCAGAATATGTACTGGCGGGGACAATGATTAATCACGCTAAATGGATTACAGACCTCTAATTTTCATACATCCACTGAATGGAAGCTAATTGAACGCCCCGGAGAGAACATACGAGGCACGACGACAAAAAAAGCGAGCTTTGGCGCAAAACAAATTGATCAATATTATAAAACAATGGGAATTAATGGCAAAGAAAATTTCTTCTGGGCATGGTGCAGTCGTTCCAAAGGGTCTGAGACTGAACCGCAGGTAAACAAAAGAAAGCGCTTGGCTAGGTTCTGGCCTTGCTGTAACATTCGCAGGCTTCGGATTCAGGTATCTGTGTAATTGACTTTCACGGTAAAGCGATGCTTAATTAATGGGGAATCTGCTGTGCGTTTGTGGTGTTTATAGACCTTGACAAAAAGAAAATCGATACACGAGTCGAAAGCACATGGAACGTGTACAAGTGGGGAGTAGAAACTTTTCAAAAGAGTTTGGGTGAGAAACGGATACTCAGGTACCATAGTCTGGGCATTTTTACGCTAATCTGGCAGATTTTTTAAAAATAATGTTAACTTTAAATAACTCTGATTTGTGTTTCAAATCAGCTTAAAATAAGAAACACAAATCGCTACTATCCTTCTGAAACCTTGCGTCTCCATATTTCGTGATTTTTTTGCAATAAATCATTATTATTAGTCACCCTATATGTCTGTCACTGGGTTTCAAATATATAACCAATATAAAGTACTAAAAAGAGCTTCTCAACTTTGCCAAAAGAGTATTTAAACATTTAAAAAGTATAGTATTTCTCCATTTTCTGAATTTGGACGTCTAAGGTTTTAGAAGGACCACGACGATATATAATAATATACTGGAAAATCGATTGCAATAAAATAAATATATATATTCTAATAAATATATATATACTGTATATTGAAGTTCTATTAAGTATCACAACCAATACTTATTTCTAAATAAATGATCTGCGGGAATGCTTTATGTGCTATTCAGTATATTGTAAAATTGTAATATATTAACAATGTATTATTCTATATATTTTTAAATGTAAATTAAATTATCTAAGATACAGACAGCTAATATATAGGAAAATATTCTTCCTATATAAATGAAATTAAATAGGAAAATATTTTGAAACAGTTTCTAATTACAGTTGACCAAAACTGATGAATCCATTTCTCAAATGAGTATGGAGTAATGCGTTACGCTGACAAATTTTGGAGCCCAATGACAAGTTGAATACAGTATACCAGCGTTTACATTACCCAATACATTTGAGACCTCATGCAGCACTTCATACGCCCAAACACACACAAACTACAATTATTACAATAAATGTACTTTTGCAGATGTTTTTTTTAATGAATACATCTTTGAACTCATTATTGTTAAATTGAGCTCATTATAATTATCACACATATTGCTGTAATGTTTGGGTGTCGGCAAGATTTTGGCCATGCAGTTGGCTGTTGACTTCTTCCGTTCGAATGAACTGGAATTAATTGGCTGATTCATAAACTCACCAGTCGATTTAAAGAGATTAGGGACAATGTGAGAAAATTGTCTCTCTCAATAGAAAAAAACCCCCCACACATTTCACAGGGGGCGACAAAAACCCCATGTGTAACGTCTAAACAACAAAACAACAAAATTTGGTTGCATGAGAGTTTTTGTCCAACAAAGTGATCAAAATGTACGACAACTCCTGTTCCATACCCATGCTGCCCACTCAGAAGGATTCGATTGGTAACCGTCTCAGACCCAACTACGCCTGGAAAAAATGCATATTTAAAACAATTCGCTGTCTGAATTTCCATCATCCATCAAATTACGGCAGATATTCTCGGTGCGAGAAAATTGCACGTTGACGTGTTATTCCGTGCCGTTACCCGACTGTGTTCCCAACCTGTCACATGAGTCAACACCGGCATTGCCGATGCCTCACACAATATAGTGGCCTTAATTACAGATCGTTCCCATTTCTCCTGTCAGACACGGCTGAGGAAACATCACCACAGTCAAGCAACTCGTTCCTACCAACACTGCCTCCTTTAATTTACATGCTGTTCTAAAACCAGCCATATTTATCCGAAGCCTCAAAACATGTTTGCATTACTGACCACAGATCAGACAAACGTAAGGCGAATCCCTCAGGGTGGCTATTTTCTTTCCCTCAGGCTCTAGATCAGCGGCGTTCCGGCCGACTGGCTCTGGGATTGGTGTGGATTTTTCATTATTCCACGACTCCTGTGGTGAAATGACAGTCTCGATTTCTCAGGCCCAAGATCGGACGGGTGGGTTCGTTGTTGTCTAGAAGAAAAGGAAAAGTGTGGACAGAGACCGGAAAGAAAAAAGAGAGATGAATGTGACAGTAAGTCTATTGCTTTGGAAGGTTGACTGTAATATGTGTTTATCTGTGGCCACTTGGTGGGTGGGGCAAATGTGGGCAAAGATCACCTATTGTAAGGTTGAGGCAACAAGGAAAGTGACTAAATAACAGTTTACCCAAAATTTCTTGTTGCATGAAGTACACCTTTGGCACTGACTTCCATGTAATGAAGGTGAATGGGGACTGGAGCTGTCAAGGTCTGAAGAAGGTTTTAAAAGAAACATCAGGTGCCAACATGGTAAGGAGGGGGCAAATGTGAGCATAAAAAATCAACTACATGGTATAGGGGCAACAAGGTCAATTATTAAAGAACTAAAACGGGATGAGCACTGATGTCCACGAAATGAAGGTGAATGGGGACTGGAGCTGTCAAGGTCTGAAAAAGGGGAAAACAACATCAAGTGCCACTTGGTGGAGGGGGGAGAAGGGGCAAATGTGAGCATTAAAAAAAATCACCTACGGTAAGGTAGAGGCAACAATGAAAGTGATTGAAGAACAGTTCACCCTAAAATGGTACATGCACTGACTTCCACATAATGAAAGTGAATAGGGACTGGAGCAAGATCTGAAAGGAGAGAAAAACATCAAGTGCTGTTTGGTGAAGAGGGGGAAAGTGTGAGGATAAAAAAGAAACAGTAAGGTAGAGGCAACACCAAAAATGACTGAAGAGCAGTTCACCCAAAAATGTCTTTTTTTTGCATAAAGAACAACATAATGAAGGTGAATGGGGACTGGAGCTGTCGAGGTCTGGATAAACCGAAGGAAATCATGAAAGGGGAAATACATTTGATTATCTATAAAATCGTGTAAAGCATAAGAACCTGAAAACATCATAAGCTCACCATTACAACTAAATAAGTCAATTAAACGTTCCCTTTGACAGAGAAACAAATGTGTGAGTCTAAATGAAGAAAGGTGAGGGACTTAATTAAAGAAGATTAAAGAAAGTTAAATTTAAGTTTTTATGACAGCACTCTCATCATAAAGCAGACTTTTTGTCACCTTCACTTTGGATTAAACATACAAATAATCTAACAGGACTCTCTCTGTGTGTGTTTGTGTGTGTAAGCAGTAGCTGTCTAGAGAGATTAAGTTCCTCTCAGCAGGCGGGCGTTAAGTGATGTCAGCATCCCTCCATATCACAAACACACTTAAGGAGAATTTCAAGGAAGCGGTCAGCCTCAGAGTCTGATACCGATCGATCCCTCCAAATACAGTCCAACATGAAATATCAAGCTCTGAATGATGGCTTTTAAACAGTGAGCTTTCTTTGTGCTTCTCTAAGGAATATCCTCCGAAAGACAATAAAGACTTTACTCATGAATTTCAGGTATAATACGCAGAAAAAATGCCTGTCGAAAGCAACACATTAGTTTTCAAAACACAACATTATGTGTTCTTTTCAACAGCAGGCCGACAACAAAACTATTCGCTGCATGGTTATTTATAGCTTCTCCCGGGCTTTTTCCAGAACCTCCGCGAGGATTCCTCCACTGAGTTCACGGGTGATTAGCGGCTCTGTTTTTGAAACGCCACTTTAGGAGGGCTAAAGGGTTCTGCTTTCTCTCGCTAACAGGGTTCCGCTCTGAAAGCCCAGACTCCCTACGGCGGCGCTGCCCTCTGGTGCCTCCGAGGACCGAGTGCCCATCCTAGTGCACAAAACAAGAGGAGAGGGCCACTACTTCAACTTCATTTTAATGAGCTTACAGACATCCCGTCTGCTTCAGTTTCTATACTTATCTCATGCAGGAGTACGTTTGAAACTCAAGTGACCTTTCTTAATACACATCCCTGTTGGTCTTACTCTGCAGGATATAGCGGTGTATGATATTTCAAAAGACAATTGTCATCTTTCACCCAATAAAAATAAGCTTGGCTCACAGGGTATTGGTTAAAGGGATAGGTCACCCAAAAAGAAAAATGTCGTCATTTATTCACCTAAAAGATGTGGAAGATATTTTGTGAAATGTCTGAGTGGTTTTGCGCCCATACAATGAAAGTCAATGGGGGCCGATGTTGTTTGGTTACAGAAGAAGAAATATGTTTTTATGGGTGAACTTTCCCTTTAAAAAAGTGCTGCTTTTCCTCTTGACTACAAAAACATTTTAGATCCACACAAGTCGTAATACTTGAACAAATATAAAAAAAATCTGCAAATGCAGACAGTTCCGCAATGAAGCATATACCTTTAAACAGACAGAAACCTGCCGGAGGGAAACATAACGTGTCACAGTTACGCTCTCATTTAGCTTCAAGCTCGCCTTCCTTGTAAAGAAAACGTTCAGACTGACAGTATTTTGGTGAAATGGGAGTATGAGGCCAAACATAAACCTTTTCAAAACAGATACCTAGTCCGATTTATTACTTGTTTATTGCTTGCGGGTTTTATGCCACCCAGGATTACGTCTGTAAATTCAGCGTGACGGGGACTTACTTCAACACCTACAAAGACTTGGCCGATATCATCACAAATTACAGGAAATAACTTGCAATCTTGAATCTGAGAGAGTAATATTAGACCCACTTTTATTTTTTTATTATCATGAATATTGCATTGCTTTTGGGAATGAAGGGTGTTCGGTTTATACCAGAACTGCTGAATGGAAGGATGTGTGAAACCAATTCTTTAGCTTAAAAATCTTATGTTTGTTTCCGTTAATGTTGGCTTAAAGGTCCGGTGTATTAAATTTAGCGGCATCTAGTGGTGAAGTTGTGAATTGCAACCAACGGCTCACTCCACGCCTTCCTTTTGAAGCACTACGGTGGCTGGCACAGGGCTGTGGTCACATTTTCGCTTCTTTGCCAAATGAGATAACGTACGAAATGTGCATTGTAGAGCAGTTTGTCCGTTTACATTGCTAGATGTCAATGTAAATAAATGTTGTTGACTTCATCAGGTAAGTAAATGTAACCACTGGGGAATGATATCATTATGCGGGATAGTTATCGATCCCACTAATTTTCCTTCCGCTGATTCCCATATGCATATGTTAAGAGAAAAAAGAGAGAGGTGTTAAAACTTAGACGAATAGTGTGAATTGGCTGTGGAACTTGAGTGTTTGCATGCTTCCAAAGCCCAGGCTGCATGTGACCGTCTCTAACCTCTGACAGCTGTGTGCTGACACTATCCACCACAACAGCCACTCTGCAGGAGAGAAAAGAAGACGTGGAGAGAAGCTGAAGAGAAAAAGGTAGAAAATAAAGAGAGGAAAAGAGCATGAATAGAGGACAGACAAGGGTTCATTCTTTTAGTCAATCAAAGGTTTTGTTCATCTGATGACATCGTAAGTGCTATAGTGACCACTCTCACTCATCTCCCATGGGTCTGTCAATACGGTCTTCCTCTCAAACGCAGGACAGGCCACACATTTACAGTAGCGGTTTCCAACTGCCCCATATTATCGGCATGTCCTGCTTCTTGGCTGACATTGCTTTTCCCCCCAAATGGGATGCGTATTGTCTCAAATGCCAAACTATGTGTAAGATAAATCCCAGTGCGGATCTTGTTTTGTGCTCGGGGAACGATCGCAGAAAACAATATTCTGTGAATACATAATACAATATTTTTGGCTATTGTGATTCCTATGTAGATACATCTGTTGTAGAACACTATGCTGTCAAACGCAACATAAATAGCCTTAAATGGATAGTTGACCTAAAAAAACAAATTCCGTCATCGTTTTTTCCACTTTCATGTTGTAAACCTGTGTAAAACACAACAGAAGATATTCTGAGAAATGTGACTAAACAAGGGAAGTCAATGACGGGCTAATGTTGTTTGGCAGCAATGTTCTTCATCTTCTTTTGTGTTCTGCAGAAGAAAGTCATACAGGTTTGAAATAATATGATGGTAACTAAACGATGAAAGAGTTTTAATTTTGGGGTCAAGTTCCCCTTTTTTCAAATCAGAACATCTCAATGCATCTGAAAAATACACATTTCAAATGAAACAAAGGGATTGGGGTCACCCAACATTAGCATATTACTCACCCAACCATTTGTTGTTTCAAAACCATATGGCTTTCTTTCTTCTACAAAACACAAAAACAAGAAGATTAGTATCAGTAGCTGTTTATTTAGGCTTTGACAATATAAATACATTTACATAAATGCAAAAACATAAAACATTGCATTTTTGTAGTTTACACAAAGACGATGATGGTATTATAAACCATAATCAAAAGTGTGCGTTCCAAGGTCCCTAAAACTAGGTTGTCACAGCACTTCCAGAATGTCCGTTTTTTTGTTAAAACCATGTTGTGTAAACGTCTCTTTAACGTTTACCGATTCAAATCTGAGGTTTGCAACAGTACAGAAACAACGGAACAAGACAGCACACTCCGTGAAGATGTTTGTCGGGTCAGATAAATTCCTCTGTGTGATAAACAGAACAGGGAACATAAGGTCACATTCAGGCAACAACAACGTATGCCTCCAGGGCTTTCAGAGGAAGTCAGAGGTCTTCTTTCAAACCCAGTATTTATGGAATAAACATCAATGTGAAGTAAGTTACGTGGCGTACAGGAAGCAGTTAGGTTACAGTTGCCGTTTTTGGAAACGAGAGAAACGGGTAATTGGAAATTGTGTACTGCCTCCACCAGAGATCAAACAAAGACTTTGGGAATCAAAAGGCACCTGAGGCACCCGTGTCTGTTGAGATAAAGACCGCCCCATCCCTGCCTTTTCTCCTTCAAACAGTAATTACAAACACCCTTTTGCAGGATTTGTCTGGTGTTAGTCTGGTGTGTGTGTGTGTGTGTGTGTGTGTGTGTGTGTAGACATCTCTCCATGTCTGTTTAATGAGATAAGATTATTTAATCAGTTTAGTTATATATTCACATGAGTTGACTATTCAGGCATTAATATTTACTGACATGTATTTTCCTTTTGGCACGAAGTGTCTGCATGTGAAAAAATACAATATTTACAGTAGCTCTGATGAAGTACACTTATTAGGCAAAATGTAAACATTCAAATGTAAAGACAGTACATTTTATAACAAGAAATATAAATTTGAGCATCTTAAATCTTAAAAGATCCGAAGATCTCTTCCATCTTATCTCTTTCTATCCAGAATGCTTTGCAAAGCCATTTATAACACAACGTAAGGAAAGATTAGGGACCGTCCACGAACGTTGAGCAAAATTTAAAATGGAAAAGTCCAAATTTAGATTCTCACTTCAACTCTTCAGTACCCTCAAATAGGAACTTACCCCCAACCCTACCCCCACCCACGATGGTATGACAATTTCTGTACAACATGTTCCCAAAGAGCCTTATATAGCAACTCTGCACAGAAAACCATGGAACATATTGGCATGAAGAAACAGCTGCTGTGGGTGCGCTTTGCTTTTACTTATATAAAACCTTAGGTACATTTTAGTTGGCGGCTTTTTAAGTTTAATTTCACGTCAGTCCTCTGCTGGAGTGCGTCGGATGGCCTGGAGCTGCTGTGTTTGTTGAGGGGAGACGATTTCTAATTACATTTAGCCTCATTAGCTGGACCCGTTGACTCTGGCTCAGCATCAAGTTAATGTATGTGGCCCTTCAAGTTTGGGAGGGGAAAATGGATTTGCACTGCATTAGTTGATGAAAAGCATAAATAACATTACGAGCCACAATGTGATCTTAATGTCACTCATTCAGACGGGGGGAGGGTTTTCAGACTGGACTCCGCCAAGGGACATGATCAGGACTCTGTCCTTGTCGTCGGATACGCCCGAATGATGATGTAATAACAGATTTCAAGAACTGTTTACTTATCTTTTAACAGTAACTTTCTCAAAACAAACTGCTATTGCCTAACGAAAAAGTAAAATATTATTTTATTGGGGGGAACAACTATTGTATCTAAAATCAAATTTTTTTGATGCCAGGCGGACACCTCATGGATTTAAGAGTGCGACTTTTCGGGAAATGTAACAAACACAATATTTTTCAATTTTTTTTTACATTATTGCAAAAAACATGTAGAGTGACCAATGCAATAATTTCTGGAAAAAATAGAGATATGGGTTTTTGATTAATATTTTTAAATGAATATTGTATAATTTTTATAATTATTTTCTATTTCCCACACATACAATAATGATATTTACATAACTCTACAACTGTAAGTTATTTTTACTACACTTCACTCCAGCGACCCACCAATTGCTTACCGGCTTTAAATGAACAAAGGTTTGATTTGAGTGTTTTCATTGGAAAGGCATGAAAGAGATCGTTCAAACTATAAAGACCACCCTGGCCTCACGGTTTGAAGTCTGAACCCACTCAATGCATTATAGAAAAAGAATGCTCGACCCACGCAGATCTGTCCAAACCAACGTAAGCCACAAATCAAAGCATCAAGAAAACCATGGAATGTCCATAATACATCACAATAATACAATTGGATTGATGTTGGGTTCCTCCTTTGTCTGGCTTATTTATGTCACTGTGTTATTTACCACTAAACCAAAAGATCTTTGGACTTCGCATCACGCATTTTTAGGAAGCACGAAATTTGAGACAAACATGCGCCTGCTGACACAATTGCAACAGCTATTTATAACCGACTGCGCACTTATACCTTAAAAGCTATCCGTTTTGTGTGGCATTTATAATAGTGTTGAAAGCTTCACTCATGCAAAGATGTTAGAGTTAATTGAGGTTCAGCAGCTGTGGCCGCACGTTATCTTGACTCCCACGACAAAAGCTTTTCTAAGGAATTGTTTGTTAGACTGCCTAAGGAAAGAATATAAATAATTCATATTTAAATAATAATATGAATTTAAAAGAGTTGAAAACTGTGATTTGGGGCACTAGGCAAATCCATGTATGGGGGCCCCAACTATGCGCCATTTTACTTTATTTTTTACTTTATTTTTCTTCCTCCTCAAAGCACACAACTATTTACCCCCAGTCAAACTGAAAGGGTTAAAATAAGCTTAATAAACACAGATACTCACTAATTACACAAAAAATGAAATATTGAATTCCCAAATGAAAAACAAGGAAAAATTACATCTGGGATTACAATATACAAAGAGTGCCATCTCCCGCTGTGTTTTTTTGTGGTTTGCAAAATTTCATGAATTTAAATGTGACCAAATTTCTTTATGAGTAAGTACATTACGAATAGTTAGCTCTGTACTGATGTTACTATATTATGTGCCCATCGGTCTGCACAGCGGAGTCAAGCAACCTTTTCTACCTTTGAACTGGTCCTCTCCTACCAAGCGCACAGCGCTCTTTGTTTGACAGATGTTTAGGTCCTCAGTCATGATAACTGTGTTGTCGTGTTCATGGAGAAATACTCACCAGCACATTAAAATTGCTCGTGGCTGGGAGTGTGCTGCATCTGGCGGAAGTGAGAGGTTGAGTTTGAGTGGGGAAAAAGAAGAGACTTTGTCAACAATCTTTTGTAAACCATCTTTTTCCTCTCCACTGGTGTAGCTGCGTTTCATTGTTATTTTATTTCCCTGTGACTTTAACTTCGGTTTGCAGCTAATGTACCATACAGTGACGCTCTCGCTATGGGCAGCTTCGTTAAATTTCTCCAGCTAGCGTCTGTCGCTTCGAACTTGTCTTGTGCATATACGGTGCTAATGGAATGGTCCACTCTCATCTATAATGGGGGGGAGCCTTCGTACAGATGTAATAACCTAAAAAATTAACAGGGATATCCCGACTATTTTGATGATTCTTTTGGGCTCTATGTGGTTGCAAACATGGCTTATTGGTTAAGTCCACCCCTTCCTTTAAGAGGCCGCTGGTAGCTGAGGGCCCCTGGCGATTGCCTACCTTTGCCTAATGTATAAGTCCACCCCTGGCCCTCTTGCAAATTAAATAAGATTAGATGAAGTGGCTGACGTGCATCGCATAACATTAAGGTACAGAGGTCACAATGGCACATGGTGGAAGCGCCCGCAGACCGCCTTCCACACAAACACATGTCAGAAGCAATTTCATTGACTGACAAATCTGCAGAAACGCACATTGTTGATTAATGTTGACAAACACACATGACAAATTAATTAGAAAAATACAATATGAACCGTATCAAATTATTGCAATGAGTAATCCAATAAGCGATGGAGGAACAACAGACCAACTACAGTGAGAAACATAGAAAATGAAATGTGTGATTCTGGAAAGAATGTGACGGATATTTATCTTTTTTTTCTCTTCAGCTTCTCTTTTAATTTGGAATTATACAGTCAGATAGTCAACAAATAAATACTTGATTCTGATTGGTCAATATTTTTGTATAATTGCCAGTAGGCTTTAAATATTAATATTAATTTTAATATTCATGTAGAGTTTAATAGTAAGTTTCATTTACGTGGTAACAAAACCGCGTGTTGCAAGTCATCATTTCCAAAAACCAGACACAAAAAAGCGCTCTAATATAATATAATTTACTTGATCACAGTAATTTAATTTATAGAGAAAATCCCTTCCTTAAAAATCCAAGGAAAATGCGCAAAATCGAAATGTATGTTTTTCGATGTGGGCCGCCTCTGTGTCAAAATGCCTTTCGACATTGTTGTTGCTCTGCAGCTACGGTTGTCTGAAAAGAGCTCCAAAATTACAGCTTTCTCTCTCTGTCAATGTAGCAACATTCTGTCCGCCTGCACTTTCCAGACCGAGAAGCTCAAATCAGCGGAAATGCAACCATCTTTTGTTCAGGATTTTTGTCTTTTTGGAGCATGTTATGAGCTTACGACACTTACGACTCGCGAAAATAGCTCTTTAATAGAGGCCCAGGCCAAATGAAAGACCCAGGACAATATGAATAAAATGATGTGCCAAAATTTCCAAACAATGTTAGAGCATGTGTCGTGGATGCAAGAAAGAAATGTTCTTTACCAAAAATCATGCTTCACTGCATCACTTATTTGTTACATTTATTTTTTGTTTTCATTTTTCTTTAAAGGAGTACTTCAAAAAAATGAAAATACTGTAATGATTTACACACCCTCATGCCAAAGAGAGTCACAGTTATGAATATCGTCCTTGTCTTTCTGAAACCTTGGTTGTCCAAAGTCACTGTTTTTCAGGAAATAAAAAACTTTCCACAATGATTAAATACTGTGATGTTATAGTTGACAAGGACTTTTTAATAATTTTGATTGGTTAGATATTTGCCAAACCTATAAAGAGGAAATAATAATAATGATTTATGACAAAAATATAAAAATCATTAATTTGCAAGGTCTCAAAAGGACGGAAGCAGTTTTTAAAATCCCGTTTTTATGTGTGTTTGTTTTGGTTTAAATATTATTAAATGAGCTAAAGTATTAACAGTTCACATTTAGCTTCAAAATACATTTATTGGAGTTTTTTTAATTACATTTATGATGGATATATTGGCATAATGTGACAAACAATATTATTTAAAGGTCCAGTGCATAAAATTTTGCGGCATCTAGCGGTGAGTTTGCGAATTGCAACCAATGGCTCACTTCACCCCTCCCTTTCGAAGCACAACGGCAGCTCTCACAGGACAAAAATATCGGCACATGTTTGCTTCTCGCAGAAGGAAACGCGTTCTGTAGAGCAGTTTGTCAGTTTGGGGCCACCGTAGAAACAACTTGGCGAATTCCATGTAAGGGGACCCGCGGTGTATGTAACTAGAAATTGCTCATTCTATGGTAACATAAACATATCGCTTCATTATGTAAGGTCTTTGAACCCCTCTGAAGACATATGTATGCTATTTTGCATTTCTGTCAAAAGATCGTCCAAAAATAACTGGAATAGCATGAGGGTATTTATGAAATCTTTTTCTTTTTGTAAAGAAACAGTCCACAACATTTCTCCTTTTGTGCCGCACAGCAGGGTCTAAAACAACAGTGTGAATGATTACAACATTTGTATTAACTGTTCCTTGAAACACATTGGATAAAATGAAAAAGAGGTCTCCTCCCCCAACTGGATTGTACAACTGACTCACTTCACCCTGGAGCTTCTACATCTAGTAAATCTAAAACAGTGACTCAAAAAAGCTACGAGCACCAGCCTCCCGATTTCACAGTAAAGTGGCACTGCACGCTGGCACATTTTTATTCTCTCGGGGACGGTGCGAAAGCGTTCATCTATCAAAGAAAAGCAATAGGTCCAGGTACAGTCACACACCGTGGACCAGATTCTATTGTTGCTGTTTAGATCTTTAAAAACTAAGTCGGCTCTCATATTTAATTTCCCTTGAACTTAAAACAACACAAACAAAAAGCCACACAAAGCTCATAAGGAAAACTCGCTGCCTTTGATCCATTTTAGGAAAGCGAGATGTCACACCTTACCGCTATATCCTCATCCCAAAGTATATATCAAAACTTTATCAAAGTTTCAGGTGGGCTTCAGAGGTTTTACAAAAACAAATACAGGAAGTTTTTTTTTCCCTCTGCAAGTCGCACCTAAGATGCATTCTGAAACAAAACAGTATACAGTACATATCACTAGACATTCAGCCCTTAAAATCTCAGCAGCTCAAAATTAAATGGTTTCGCGTCTCTGTGTGTTGGGCTTTAAAGATACACGCCATAAGTCCTGGGCAGGTTTTTTGCAAGTTTGTGCCTTTTTAAAGAGATCTCTTGCTTGACTGTCAATTGGGTGTTAAACCTGTACCATAAATCTAGGCATCTTAAACATAATGTTCCCATTATGACAGCTTTGGAAATAAAATGCAGGACTGTGCAACCCAGAATAAAACTGTTACAGTTAAGGAGACATTATTTAGTGTTCGGATTTGTTTCGTTTAATAAAACATTTTGTCAGAGATGTTTTTCAGACAGTTTGTAGGATGAATCCAAAAAGACATTACTTGTATACAATAAAACTATAAAGTTATAAAAATGACTTGGCCTTAATTCATATTGAAGAAATTTGAATCTTAGTACGTTTGAGACATTGTTGTAATCTTATGTGCAACTCTAGAAGAGAAACATTTGAGAAGGCATGTTAAACTAAAAAATTAAAAATGTATTCACCCTCACGTCCTTCTAAACCTGTGTGACACTCTTTCTACTGCAGAACACCAAGGAAGATATTTTGAAGAAATGTGATATGCAAACAACATTGCGCCCCATTGACTTCCACTGTATGGGCCCAAAACCACTACACTGTGAAAATTGATAAGTCCGCTTAAAATGATAAGGCAACCCATCACAAGCACATTTTTGAGTTAACTCAACAAACAGAGACCAAAGTCCATCCAACTTAAAAAATGCTGTTTAAGTCATTAGTTGTCACAACATAGTCAAGTTTACCTAATGAACAGAAAAACAGAACCAAATATTTTTTGTTGGCTGAAAATAAAAAGCAATGATATCTATTAAGCCAGCAAGAACAAAAATACTAATCTTTATAAGAAAAACTAACAAGAAACTCATGAAGATGCTGCAAAGCATCTTGGGAACTTTCAAACTCTTGCAATATTGCAACAGAATGCTCTGTTTTAAAAATTGGGGAAACTTTCTGACACTTTGGCCAAGAATTTAAGAATCTAAGTCACGTCAACAAAATTATATTTGTTAGAAACATAGGCTATAGGCTAATTTTGTTTAGTATATGCAAAACAATAATTTGACTCCTTTAACTAAAGAACATTTTGCAAAAATTGGATTTTTCAAGATTTCTCAAAATATCTAATTTTAATAACGTATCAAAAGAGTCAAATACTAGCTGATCCCATATCAAAAGAGCAACTTGACTCTACAGTAGTTAAATTGAATTAAATTGAATTAAGTTGAATATTTTTTTTGGAATAAATTATCCCATTAAGCAAAAAACTCCTTTGTTCTCTATCAAACCTCATTCGTCATCATCAAGATCATAAGTATTTCTTCTTTCTTCCTGTCACACCATCAGGCAATATTCTATATGTCCGGCCAACAAGGGCACATTGCATTCAGAATCAATATGTCTTCTTGGTAGTCATTGTTTTAAAGTGCTGGATGAGTGACAGCTGTTATCCTCGGATGCCAAGCACCGAGGTCTCTCATGCAAACGATACAATCGGAACAGCTGCCAGAATCCCTTTCCATCCCATTCTAAACAGAGCAAGACTGCTGGAAAGAAAGGCTGGCAACAACAACCGAGCAGGCATAATGTCCTTCGGTTACAAAAGCACAAGCTCAGAGGACTCTGCCATTTGCGGGTGACAGGATAAATGCGCTGTAAAAGCCCAGACGCGTTCTTTGTGGATGTCACAAGCAAAGTAAACATAAAAAACAAAAGAAGGCAAGGTTTGTACATCGGTTTGAATGGCGAAGTTCAAAGCTTCACATCGATAACAATGATATATCAAGTCGCATTCAATTATGGTTAAGGGTCAATGTAATAAGCCAGAGTTTGGTTAAAAATGGCTTTTGAAGATCTGTGAAAACAAAACAGAAGATGTTACTAACTATCCCATCCTGAATAAAGTAACATACTTCATTATTGCTCTAACCCAGGATCAAAGCATGAAAAAGGCTTTAGGCCATAAGACTTGGAAGACATGAAAAGTTTCGTTAAGTACAAAGTGTACTACAAAGTGGCCCGAGAAGTCCGAGAAGTTGGATACTAAATTTAAACAGCCAGATCTTACTGTGTGTCACATTTCTTGGGTGTCATTTGAAGATTAAGGGCAGAATCCTGAGGCGACACGATGCCATTTTCTGTTCCTCGGTACGGCGTGATATTACGGAAAACAAATAGGAGAGCTGAGCGGAGGGGAGGCGAGGTTCTTTGTTAGTACGTGTGTGCCAGGAACGCGTCCCGTCCTCTTCCGTAAAGGTTGTAGAGCAGCAAGATTAAAGGAGTGTCAGTCAGCGCTCTTAAATGGGAGAGAGTTTCTCCAGAAAGAGAGATTGCAGAGAAGAGGCGGTCACGGGAACGCGCGAGAGAGAGCGGTGGAAGTACAGAGAGTGGAGACATTGTGAAGGAGATAGAAGAGTAATTTGGCCGAGATGGAAGGAATGATGATATGCGAATAAAAAGGGTGAAGGACACTAAAGAGACGGGGGGATGCGATTGTGCAGCATTTGACACTTTTGCAGAAAACACCCCTCGCCAGCCTGTCAATCACAGGGGCTCAGTTGATTGATTCTCTCCTGTTCTCAATCAGGTTCTTAAGAGGGTCCTGCTTCTTTTCTTGCTTTGTGTGCCTGACAGCTTTTCTTCCTCCGTGTCTTTTTTGCTTTCCAGACCCTGCTGGGATCCAAAATCACCTTATCGCTTGACACGTATCAATCAGAGAAATAAATTGAATACTTAGATAAAGAAGTATTTGTGTATATTTAAACGTCACAGCATGTGAGTCATTTCTGTGCCACTAGGGGGAAGTAACTATTGTGTCTAAATAAAGACGAGCCAAAGAGTTTGCATTGTTCGGAATCGGAAACGGAGGGTGTAGATCCCTACAAAATTTATACAAAGAATGGCAGTATCCATGCACTTTTGTTGTATAGACACAAACCCGTTGCAAGACAATGGGTTATCAACATTATTAAAAATATCTTCTTTTTTGTTCTGCAGAAGAAAGAAAGAAATAACAAAGGGGTGAGTAAATACTGACAGAATTTAAATTTTTTGGATGAACACATACCAACAAACTAATACATTCTCACTTTTGAAAGGTTTACCGATATTCATTTCTCCAGAAATTAAAATCTCAGTAAATGTTGGCCGCTTCAAGATGGTGGACGCACCTGGAATATTCAAACGTGGCATCTACATACACATCTATGGTATTTAAAGCCATGTTGTCGAGTAGTAGGCCTATCTGTACACTACACTGTAAAGTATATTTAGAAAAATCCAATAAAATGACAGACTTCAACTTAAATAGTTATTTCAATTATATTATTCAAATATTCTGCTAAATTCTGTATTTTAACTCAGTAGCTTAATTGAAGGATGTTTTCAGTTCTCAAGCAACATACTAACAGATTCTTATGAAGCGTAACACTTGTCACATTAATATAGGGGTCAATTGATGTGGTCACAGGTTTATGTTTTACACACGTTGCGTTCAAAGTTCTTTTTTCTTCGCTTATTTTCAATCATTCATTATCTCATTTTATTAAATTCAACATTAAAGTGGAGAGAAAAGGAATGAGACTGACATCTGAACTCGACAAACTGAACTCGAACCTTTGTCCTCCTGAGCACGTTCATTACCCGCTGCACTACGTCTCTGACAGATAATCTTTATGTTACATGGACGAAAAACATTGCAGGTCTAAAAGACAGTGACGAGAAAACAGCATGGGGAATGTGGAACATGGTAACCTTTTCATACTCAGCTTAAAGGTTAATAAGCAGCACACAAATCCAAAAGCTTCCCTTCTGCCTCATTTAAAGAAACTCAGCAACGACAGATTACCTGTGGGTGTATATTAATCTGACAAAGTTCAAGTATCAACCTTGGCTATATTACCATACTTCTCTTACTATTTCTGCTGTGGTCTACAATATAAATATACTGTACAATACAGAGCGAACAAAACCATAGACTATACAACTTACTGAAGGAAAGTATTGTGTTCCCTAGAAATGAATACCATGGTCTTTATGCTACTAACACAAGAAATGAGCTACATAAAATTACAAGAAGTAACATACTAATGCACATGCATGTGACTGTACACCAATAATTCCATTTGTAATGTATGTTAATAAGGAATGCACCAATATGTACAATTTGGCCGATATCCGATATCATTCTTTAACATCGGAGGCCGATAGCCGATATATTGGCCGATATACCGTATCTAAATATTAAAATAAATTCCCTAAAACAAAAAGTGGACAGCATGCTATCTATTTGAAAACATTGACTGCTGAAAACAAGGTTACCATTGGTGCACTTTATTCCCTGAAAACCATATACCAAGCCTTCTTTACACTTAGTGATTCTTTAACCTTCAAACTTTTCTGGTATATTCTTTATTTAATAAACAAATTATAGATGTTCTTCCAAAGAAATGTTCTTATTAGCCACATGTCTAACAGGTCTCAAGAGATAAAGCTTTCAGACAGCAGTGTGATTCAAACAATTTGCTTTTGTAGATATAATTGACACATTCATAAATACTTTATCTACATACTGTACCTACATTAACAATGTTTGCTAATAGCAGTAAGTGAATGATCACGACAGAAAGACAGTAGGCTACTGTACTGGATTTTAACTGTGAGCAGCATCCAGCTGAAGTAGTTTAACCAGAGGAGATGATTTATGGTTTATCGGCTATAATATATAATACATATATTATCGGCCAATACCGATAACATTAAAAATGTCAATTTATCGGCCAATACCAATAATGTATTGTGCATCCCTGATGGTAATACATTCACATGGTACTATATGACAAGGCCAGGCATTCTTAGGGAATTTTATATTAATAATTAGATACTGTATATCGGCTTTCGATGTTAAAAGATTATCGGTTATCGGCCAAAATTTACATTTCGGTGCATCCCCACATTTAAGTCCCTAACTGCATAACTACCTGATCCGTGTGTAGGCGAAAAAGTGTCTTAGCGGGCTTGCTAATGCAACACACAAGTGTAATTACAAATCAAATAATCCTGAGAAATAAAGGTTGCTTTCATTCACTCGAGCCGCATTGAGCGCTCTGGCACGTTGCTGTGATGGCTCAACGGCGCCACCATATTGGAATGGGCTTTTAAAATAGCTACAATGCTAGCAGTGGTTTGAGAAACATCCTACAACGAACCTCTCGGAGAAAGAGAGTCTGTATAAGTGCGACTGAAGATAAGTGGCTTTGGCTCTTTTCACACAACATGTCTTTGTTCACATTATAAATAATATATGGAAATTGGTAGTATTTCATCTTCCACCTCCATTCTGAGGTATGTGAGAAGCCCTTCAATAGCCAGTATATTTGCCATTTGAAGAAAAGAGTAATCAATGGATGAGAGGACTGTATATTTACTTAAACTAGATAAGGACCATCACGGCCTCCTCTTTATTGGATACTGTGTGGGAGAAGAAGAGAGACAGCAAGTTAATTAAGGAAAGAATGAGAAGATTGAATGACAAAAGCAAGGTGTTAAACCAAGAGACTCTCTCTCTTTCTCAGCTTGATGTAATTTCATCATTCCATCCCCTTCATTCCTGTATCATTCATGTGCGGTCCATTAAAAACCCCTCAACTGTCAATCACATCCTCTAATAATCATTCAGTCGCCATGGCGAGGGCAGAAATCAATCACCTGGGCGTCCTCTCGGCTTGGATCTCAATCACGCAGTCTGTGAGCCTGGCATTTACCAACAGATATTACATACACATATAAAATATATGACACAGATTAGATCTGTGATAACAGAGTCGGACCCGCCTCACTGGGACCAGGACAGCAAGATCTAATCGAAGGGTCGGGCTGGACGCAGACTATATTGAGTTTGGAGGAGGGGTCTGCTGAAATAGGGAAATGAAAAAAGAATTTCAACTCATATCCGTCGCTCTACGGTTTACCCTGACTTGCCGTGAGCTTCGGTTGATATGTA
Organism: Triplophysa dalaica; assembly: GCF_015846415.1. Classification (NCBI taxonomy): domain Eukaryota; kingdom Metazoa; phylum Chordata; class Actinopteri; order Cypriniformes; family Nemacheilidae; genus Triplophysa; species Triplophysa dalaica. The sequence goes on along the minus strand of NC_079565.1, from coordinate 3,857,833 downwards.
AATGTTACATATCGCCAAGTTCGGAGGACCTATGCAGTTTTAAATATACTTTGCTTCTTTCTTGGGGTCTACTGTATAAGAAGCAATGTATTTTTAATAATTGTATTATGAATTAGCGAGATAACTCTGAAATAGTAAGAAGTTGACTTGTGTTGGTGTGTAGGTGTTTTGTTTGCATTAGCTAACCAGCCAAAATTGTGTTTGTGAGGATATCACCCCTTTACCGTGGCCGCTCAGTGTCACTGCGCTGCAACAGAAGAAAACACATGCAAACACAAAAAAACACAAGCAAATTCAGAAAGCATCTCCATTAGTTTGGCGACACATGCCCTGCAAATACTCGAAACACAAACAAACACAGAAACGCGCTGCAAATTCTCGCAACACAAACAAACACAGAAACGCGCTGCAAACTGCACGCACGACAACAGACGTGTTTCCGGGGGACCCCAAAAACTGATGCACCTGATTGGGACGCGCTTCATTTTGACTGTTCAAATTCGTTAGTGGAGTTGTCAGCCACACTGACTATGTCGACTAGAATAAGTTTTTAATCATTTTTTTAAACCTTAAAAATGTTTTATAGTGACACTTGTTTAAGCAAGTCGAGCAGTTACTACGTTTCATCGTTTTTGTTAAACTGTTCAAATCGACAGGCTAATAATATCCTACGGACGTACGTTAAGAAAGTTAAAATTCCCCGGAAACACTTCCGTTGTCAGTTTGCGGCGCGTTTATGTGTTTGTTTGTGTTGCGAGTATTTGCAGGGCATGTGTCGTCAAACTAATGGAGATGCTTTCTGAATTTGCTTATGTTTTATTTGTGTTTGCATGTGTTTTCTTCTGTTGCAGCGCAGTGACACCTAGCGGCCACCGTACCCCTTTATGCAGATATATGAAATTAAAAAAATCTTTATTTAGGCCAAAGATTACAGAACTGAACTCTTATTATCGAAGCATATCATTTTCTTAGGTTTAATTTAATGTTTGGCCAAAATTAAGAAATGATTACTGGCAAGGTTATTACTTAAATTAATTTATATAAATATATATAAAAAAGCTAAACAAAACGTAAATAAAAAATTAAATTAGAAATTTTGCTTGAGCAATAAACTAAGTTTATAGTTGAGGAGATAAAATGATTAACATAAATATAAACTAAAAGATCTGATATAAAGAGTAATAAAATATATCAATAATAAATATATCAATATAAAATAAAAAGTACATTAAATATACGCAACAGCACAAAATGAAATAGCTAAAAATTTACCTAAAATGAACAAAATAAACTAAAATAAATTAATTAATATAAAAAATAGATATAAAATAGATAATATAATATAGAAAATATTGATCAAACAAACTGAATTAAAATCTTCACATCAAATTTACCACTTATGGTCACAACCTGTGTTAATAACTGGAAAAAGGTTGCATTAAAGAAAATTTATTTGTATAATTTGTATATTTATAATATATTTTCTATACCAAGCTAAAATGAAAAAGAGAGATGTACTTTAGCCCCTACGAAAAAGCCACGAGTACTTTTTTCAGAATCTAGTTCTGTGTCACGTGCTTTTGCACGGTCCCTCAAGAACAGTTTTCCCTCAAACTTTTTAAACTCTAAACAAAGTCATCCCTTCGCTATGACACAGACCTTCCTAGGACGTCGGGAAAGAGGCAAAGAGGGACAGAACAAGAAAACGGTGTCAAATTGGACAGTGTTTCGGTACTCTGCCACATACCGCGTGACGCATTCCCTTGGCTCATACGGACTGATCCGCCACCAAATCCCAGCTCACGGTGGGCTGAGCCTCCAGTCGCTCCTCTCTCCAGCTGTGGAGGGCAACAGTGTGACGGCATCAGTGCCAGTGCTGCCTAACTGGGCCTTGGCAAGGTGACTGGCAACCCTGAGGGGGATGAGAGAAAATTTACATAAACTGCTTTGGAGATCATCAACCCTTCCTCTTTTCTAGCTTCGATCTCCCGCCCTCTCTCGCTCGCTCCCCTGCGGCACCATGCTTTATTATCAAAGGCTTTTATTACGCAGTGATTTCGCCTGTTGTAAATCATGACAACCTTAGGACCGGACACCGCTGTAGAGACGTGCACAGAAGACTACATTCGAAAAACACACAGATTGTGTTAGCTCCTGTTTTCCTCCACTGTAAACCGGCATAAATTCAGCGCGCCATTAATCCAACTGCTCCCATAGGAATCCGTCAAGTGCCTCGGCACCATGACCCATTACTGCAATAATGCAGTGAGGAAGAGATGAAACAACCCAATACTCAGAGGCTGCAGTGTTAATTTAGCCATTGTTCCTCCAAGACCCTTAATATTGGAGTTCAGAAGAGCAGGCAACCTTGAGTCGGGCGAGTTTTGTCTCTCCTGATGTTCCAGGGAGATGATTTATTCATGGTGGCCAATTGGCAAGGGCGTGAAAGTCATGATAATGCACAATGCCGGTACCCCGAATGCCTTAGTCTTGCTACGTATTCAAACATAAAGCTTGCTTTTCCAAGAAAGAAAAGTGACAGGTGAGACCTCTTTATTATCTCATTTATTCACTATATTGTTTGGTTCCTATCATTCTTCAAAATATCTAGTTTTGTGTTTTGCCAAAGAATGTCATACAGGTTTGAAATGACGAGAGGATGAGTAAATTACAAATCATTTTTGGGTGAACTGTTCCTTGTAAGCATCCAGCAGTACTTCTAGCACAAATACTACACAGGCGACCTCCAAATAAAACAACTGTATGTGTGATTTGGAATTACTGTTTGACAAACGCTGTTTGTTTATCGTCAGTCTTAAGCATGTAAATAATTCAAATAAAAAAACAGTTTGTGTTGAGCCAAAGAGGCGTCTGTGCCCGGAAGGCCCTCCATCCTTCAACTCTGCAGAAGAATGAGACAGAAAATGGGAGGGAATTGAATCTTTGGTGTCTACATCCGTCTGAATTAATGTTCCAGCAGTGCTACGGGGCTGCCCACTAGCAGGCGTGTTATCAGAACGAAATTTGAGTCGAATAAGCCCCCGCCAGCAGATTTTCTCCGGGCGTACTCCACATGTTCTGCAACGGTACGATTCATCAAGGGCGCTGAACGGCAGTCAAGGCCCCAGAGGAAGCGTTTATACTGTATATGGATTTGTCGGGTGGCACAAATATGAGAGCACTCTGAACTGACCTGGTTAGGTCTGGATGGTTGATTTTCAACACGGAGCGAAAGCGACAGACTTTGGACATTTTTATTCACTGGTAATTTTAGCCAAACATAGAAAAAGAATTGTACTTTTTCTGTATGTAGATTTATGGAAATATGCAATGTGTGTTTGTGACTGTGGGATTTGCGCCTGAGCTCAACATTGCAGATGATGCATTTGGAAGACGGACAAAAACAGCCACGAGAGCAACCAGCAACACAATAGTGACACCATCAGGGGAGAAAAGCTGCGTATTTTCTTATCTGACATAAAGCACACACACACACTGCTGCCCGTGTATTTCTCAAATGACAGCTCCAATACAAGCTACTCGGACGTGCGGACGTGCATAATGCCTGCTTACTCAGATTTCATCCAGCAGTTTAGAAATGATTGACATGTTCAATTAAAGCAACAGGTAAAATGACCGGACGCTGCTTGTGATAGCAATGACTACACTTGCTTGTAAATTAGCATATGCTTAATGATTCGGGAAAATCTATTCATAAGGGGTCGTGAAAGGTAAAATCATAATTGCTTCCTCTCACCCATGTCAAAAATAACAGTGTTGCAGATGCTGCTCATAATTTAACTACTGTAGAGTCAAGTTGCTCTTTTGATATGGGGTCAGCTACACTGCGAGTACTGTAAAAGTTGTTAACTAACCTGAAACTATTTAAAAGAGTTATATGTTGAAATGTAAAACTGTAATATGATACAATTAAAACTATGTTTTCTGGCACTAAACAAAGAGGACACATTTCAACCAACTACTAAAATAAAAAATGAATACATCAATCGTAAAATGACGTTTTTGCCAAAGGTTTTCATTATAACGGTAGTATAGATGTCAATATTTGTTGGTTTAAAAACCAATATGAAGTTTCAAAGTTTACAAATGGCTGTGTATTTGTTTGCCTCTTCTTTGAATTTTTATGTTTGTTATACTTTGCTATATATACCGATTAGACTTTCTTGGAATTTAACTCGTGACAATTAAGTTTCCTCTGTGATAATTGAATCCAGCCGATTATCTTTTGCTGACCTACTTTAAAAGATAAATGTTGTTTGTTATGTGACCACTGAAGATCGCCATGTGCTGAAGCGTTTTCTCGTGTGTCTGTTTTTCTTCACTTGCACTTTGCACCTCTAGCACAATGCAATTTATAAAATAAAAAATAAAACAATATATATAAACAACGTCTCTTTGCAGACTTCTTGAGTCTTGAGTGAATCAGTGAGCGGTTAGCCATCCTCCTGTTCATTTTCAGGTATTCTACCGGCTCTACGCACCTGCAGTACAAGGATTTTACTGTTCCTATTTGGAGTGCTACAATATTCTCTAAAGTTCGATATATTCAATAAAAATACATTATCTGAAAATTTGAATTTCAAGTTTTGATTGAAATATCACACCCAGTATGATGCAATTGACCCACTGTGTTTAAAAAATAAGAACTGTGACACAAAAAGTCTTTTTTTTAGATTGCAATCAATAAATACAATAATTCAGATCCTTTAAAGGCCTGGAAATCCAAATTCCTTAATTTTGTCTAAACTGATTTTTTTTTAACTTCATTTGCATGATTTTTTTAGCAGTTTTTAGCAGTTTAAATTTTAAGTAAAGTGTTAAGTTTTGCAGACAGTTTTTTTATTAAATGTACTTTAAAAAACGTTGTTTAAATAGTGTGCAGATTAAGTAAAAAAAGGTCAATCCTCCAGTTTTTTTTCACTGTAGGTTTTGTGTGACCACGGGAACTCTATTTTTTTTCTTTTTAATCAATAATACAAAAAGTCAACAAATCGAAACTCTGATCAAACAAACTCAAGTCAATAATATCAATCTGAGCCTGTTGAAACCAATTCCCTTTCCCATCTACCAACCAAGCGGCCCTTTCCCCAAAAAAACTTTCTCTTTTCCTTTAATTTGTCTGGGTTCCTCATTATGCGGAGGAACTTGTCCTTGATAAATCCTTAATAGAATTAATGAATCCTCAAATCTTAATCAGCCTATAAATGAGCTATTAGTGAGTTGATCGAGTTCAGCATTTTGGAGGATGCCGATCAGGCCAAAATAACCAAGAGTTCTGGCAGCCAGCCTGAGACATGGCGAGCGTTTGACGAAACATCTTCATAACCTTCTCAATGATTCTGTTTAACACCTGAAAAAGACTGTTGGTGCAGTTTTTCTCACACACCTGGCTCTCAATGCGGGGGAGAGATCGGGGTTGCCCTCTTTATCTCGCCCGCTATCTCTCTGGTTTCTCTAACTGAAAGAGTCGCGGTCGTGATCTACGATGCCAAACGCACCACAAAGGGACCCCCACCTGGCAAAGAGGAGCATCCACCTGGTAGGGCAGTCAAAACCCTCTGTGGAAAATGCTTCGAGCACACGAGACAGCAATTGGTTGATCTTTCAACCGAAGGTCTGAGCAAAACTAAAATGAGTTTTGAACAGATGCAGAGCTGCCTGGAGGGTTTGAGCCGAGATAAGGTGTCATCGGAGTGGTCTGCGATGCTCCAAACGCTTGTTTCATCGCTGGCCTATTGCTAGGCAACAAGGAGGCAGAGTCACAAAAAGGCCTTCGGCGAGATTTTGCAAATAAAAGAGTGCCAAATTAGACAAATTGCAGAATAAAGACTTGTTTTTTTGCAAATAAAACCAAACCGTTTGATCATGTTTTGAAGCCACAGTTTTTAAAGAATTACTTTATCAATTAATCATCTGTTGTTATTTAATCACACTTTATCACTATTATTTTGTTACACAGCTTTTTTCCATGGAAAGACACATAAAACATACTTCTCTGCATTGGATGCGGCACACATGTTATTTAATTTGAGAGCTGAATAATGATTTCCACGAATGATTTGACAGGAAGAAACGACGTCTTACAATTATACATGTGTGCTATGGATCATAAATCTATTGTGCTTTATAGAGCTTCACCACCTGTTGTCATGAAAAGATGAATTAAAGTAATAGTTCACCATCAAAATGAAAATTCTGTCATTATTTACGCTTGTCATCTTAAACGCGTAAAACTTTCTGTCTTTTGCAGAACACAAAATATTTTGTAAAGTGTTGGTAACAGTAACTCTTCGGTCCCCATTGACTTGAATTGTTTTTTTTGGTCCACGCAACAGGAGTTTATGGGGACCGACATTTTTCTAAATATCTTCTATTGTGTTTTGCAGAAAGCAAATCACAAGTTTAAAACAACAACAGGTTGAGTTATTGACGTATTTTCATTTTTAAGGTGAACTTTCAGATTCCTCTAAGAGCCTTTAAGATTCTTTGTGTTTAAGAAAAAAGAAAAAAACTAGCATCACTTTGGAAAGATATTAATGTAAATAGACACAGATGAATAAAGATGTCTTCTTGCACTTTATACACTTCTGCGAAAATCTATATGTCGAGAATAGCACGAGCATGAACTTTAGTTATTTCCCTTAAAAGCATAAACGCCTCCGTAACAGCTTTAAATTGCAGTGGTATTAATTCAAGCCTCTGTGTCGGCTATATATTTTCACAATCACCTTAAAACAGTAACAGCCCTCTCGCAGTTTCCTGAAAAGGTCTAAGCTCTTCTGTGACTTGTTTCAACCCCCCGTCCACCAATTACTTCGACCATGACAGAAGCAGATATTAAAAATGCATGGCCGCCGAGACAAAGAACAGTTTAAATATGCACACTTTCTCTCTTGGTATTTTAGAACAGGTAAATGTGTGGAAGAGAACTATTTCTCGACGCGTCAGAAACTCCTGGCTACAAGGTACAAAGTGGCGTGTTGGAAACGAGAGAAGGCATAGTGGGAAACAGCTAGAACAAACTTTCCCGCTACATTCGGGCATTCTCTGAAATGTCAAAATAAATGATCGGGCGAAGAAAACCGGGACGGATTTTTTTCAAAGACCAACATGTTTTGAGCTTTTATTGAGGCGATGAGGTTGTTCCCTGAAACGATTTGTTCCCTTGAATAAAACACAGCGAGAAAATGATGCAATGGGAAATTAATTACTTTCCGAAGTTTGTCAAAGGTTCAGGGGAAAGAGTTACAGCACAGGTCTCCTACATGAGCCGTTGAGTTAGAAAATGAAAGCACTTGAGCCTAGCTAGTTGAAAAATAGCAACAATTATAATGAGATTTGATTTGGACTCCCACACAAATACGCATCATTTGGTCCGTTTACAATGCGCATATTATACTCAGCATAAGTGTGTTCTTTTACACAACATTAAAATTGACCCGTTTAATTTCTAAACACAGTTTCTTGGACGATTAGTAAATGCAAGTTATTCAGATTTAAAAAAAGTTGACCTTTTAAAAAATATATTTTTCTCTGGCTTTGAAATGACTTTTATATTTATGATTTTGGGCAATGCTTTATCAGAAGGGCATTCAGGGTAAACGTTTTATCAGTATGTGTCCTACCTGGGAATCAAACTTGATGAACACACTTTTCAACTTGAATCCCTGCCCTCCAACTGCCTACAATAATAAAAATCAATAAATATGTCAATACAGATTGTCATTTTGTACAATACAATCAATCCCCAATGGACAAAATAAAGCGGTCCCATTGATCTTTTTGCATTGAGGTGTAACTCTTACGAATGGATCAGATGTAATTAATTTGGCTTTATTGAGCTAAATAGTCTCTCAAGACTGATCAGACCAGACTTTACTAGAAACTGGTGCTTCACACATTGACATCCACAATAATCACACTTAAAACAGCCAATTCTTCCCCCTCATTTAGTGCCAAAATAAAAAACACATCCGACCCCCTTGACAAGGATTTTGCTCTGTAAACCAGAGCTGTTAGATGTAAGTCTCGCCATGAGCGATTACGTCTCAAGATGGTCTGCCGATCTGTTCATGGATGGAATATTTGCGAGCCAGCACGACGGTGTCTTAATTAAAGATCTCATTCAGATGGAAAGGCACAACTCCATCGCTTTCATTCTAGAAAGACAAGAAACAACATTGTTGCTAGCACAGTGTTCAATAGAGCTACAGGTGTTGTTAAATAAGCAAAAGAGAAAGAAAATCCCAAGTACCAGTCAGCCGGTGCGTGTTCATGATTCTCAGTTTTTGTTTTCTGCTCTGTGAAACCAGATGACATCTCCAGCAGCGTGTGATGACACTGAGATGAAGAAGATGCTGTTATTTCTTCTCCAACCTCACTGGGCAGTGCACATTCCTTTCATCACATAAAAAGACACAGACGTGTATAAGCGGCAAGATTTACAGGGTTCATTTTTAGTCCGACATCTGTTAGCCGGTTACTTGTATCACTCTCAACATCTACCTTGAATATAACCTACACATCAGGCATGAGTGTCAACACTCATTCTCAACGCTCAATGGTCTCAAAATGCCCGTGTTAATAATAAACCGCCGAAAAATACAGTTCAAAGCAACGTTGACTGGCTAAATGGAATGGTTAAAGGACCATGTGCCATTATTTACTCTCCATCATGTCATTCCAACCTTATCTTCTTTTATCCATGGTGCATGTAACCGTACAATGAAAGTGAATGTGTGTACAGTATGTTTGATTATAAAAAACGCTGCATTACTAATAAAAGACAGGAGATATTATGGGTTTGAACAACAAGAATGAGAGTAAATGATGACAGATGTTTCAACATTTTTCCATTGAAATCACAAACACCCACATGGCCACATTGTTTCAACACTGAATCACAAGGTCTATCTATTGAATAATGTTTATGAATGCTTCGCTGCTACAACTAAGAGAATACGTTCATACCTTTAAAGATTTCTTCTCTCATTGTGAAAGATAATCGGGGACTTATATTCTATGCCCTCACCCTACACCTAAACCTAACCCTATATACTTAATAAAATGATTTCATCAACAATACATTTATAAAACATTATTACTTTACGTCTTCCGCTAACATGATTTCTCATTCCCGTCTGATTGATGTATCAGCGGTACCATCGGCGGTGGAGTTGAAGAGAACATTTCCCATCATTCCACACTTCCAAACAGCGTCACCAAGCTACGCGATTGTTGTTGTTTTGACCGTGCGCCTTCTAGCGGCGATTTCTACAAACTGTACCTTTAAGATTGTACAGGCGTCCAGTTTCAAAAATCTGAAACCTCACACCTGGACCCGAATTCAAGACCGTTTCAGGCCATGTCCTGAGCCCAGACCACCCATCACCCCCTTCTTTCCTTTCAACACTTTGGCTATAAAAACACAAAAAATATTAAAACAAACCTGAGGTAACATTAATACTTTACAATAAGGTTGTTACCATTAGTTAATGCAGAATGAACTAACGAAAAAAATATATTGACATTAACTTATACTAACAAGCATTAATGTATGCTGAAAACTATATTAAACATTATCAGTTCATTACCTACTAATGATATCAAATAATCAAGTACTGTAAGTGTAACCATATCACAAGACATATTTTTATGTCCTTTAATGTGTTTTTTCGGTGCTAGCTTGTGTTTGAGAGAGACGTCAGGTTTGGCAGGGCTTCATCTGATGCTGATCTTAATTAAACAGCTAATTAGCAGCACAGTGAAATTCATCCTTTCAGCTGCTATGTAAGGACCAAGCATCTGGGTCATAGCGCGCGTTCCCGAGCTTGTGTGTGTGTGTGTGTGTAGTCAAGCCGACCTGTGGATTTTGCACTCCTCCAAAGAAGAACCCATCACCAGCACCTTTCATGGAGGTTTTCAAAACAAAGTTCTATCAAAAAAAGATCATTAAACAGCTCACTAAGAAAACACAGAAAGGGGGATTTACACCGCTAATGAATCTGACGGCTTTTGCCACTACGCCACCCCATAAGCCCCTTGACTGGCGCGTTCTATTAAATCCGCAGGTACTCTGCGATTAGACCTCGACCCTTGATCGGGTTTGGCCGCGTCCGCCTTCACTCCACCCTCCCCTCGACCTTGCGAAGATTCGCCTGGACAGTCATCAAACCCTAAGTATAGGCAATCGTCTCTGTAGCCGTTGAGTTATGCGCTCGCCCTCGCTTTCTCTCTTCCTCCTTATTTGCAAAGCCCAGCAGTGGCGTGATTATTCATGCTAATTATGCTAAAGTTCACCATCCACCTCAGCTGGTTTGACTGGCATTCTAAATACGACACCTAATGACTTTCACATACCTCTCGCCCACTAAATCATGAAAAAATACTTCACAGAGATGGGCAATAACGTCTACGGTCAACCTAAAGATTCCTGAAAATACACAAGAAAACAGGTAGACCCTCCCTTTCTTTTCTTTTCTTCCTTTCTGTTTATTAATGTGTTAAAATGGTCATTTGAGTTTAAATGAGGCTCTCTGGAGCAGAAGAATGAAACTGGCATATATGTGTCTCATTACAAGCCTGTACAGTGAGCGTTAAGCCTCGCACAGCTAGCGTTTGCCCCCCGGCTCTATTGGCGAAGGAGCGGGTTAGAATTTGCATTCATTGAATATGTGTAATAAATGGTAATGTATGTTAATCACGCCGTACGACACCCTTAATTACAAAGAACTGTGTGTGTATGATATTCACTGAAACGTGCGGTGGGCTCTTGCACTCCTTACATATCCATATGATAAAATGATTCTTTTGCACTTTTTAAATACATCCAAGCAGGCAATTTCAACATGTGAATCTGTGATTTGCAGGGTCAAATAGAATTTTTTAAGCCTTTTCAAACCAATACCAGAAAAAGCTGATAGGAAAGCACAGCAAAGGACTTTACATCATAAACGCATTTTATGAGTTTGAGTACAGTGATCACCTGTGGCATGGGAGGTTTCTGCTTCATCCTCTGAGTCTTTAAAGTAATAATCAAACTGCCAGCCATAAAAAAACATGCAAATCAATTCTCATTGTCAAAATTAGAAGATTCAAATGTACATTTATTCATTCACCAAAAAAACAAGTGAGTCACAATATATCGGTATAAATTAAGCAAAATTAAAATGATTTTAATCATATTTCAATAATATTCTGAATTATTTTGGCTATACTTACCATGTAGTCAAAATCAGATATTCTAACAGCCCTAAAGATAATGATACCAATTATAGACACTTTACCTTTAAAATTGTTATTTCTACAACAAATATAATAGTTTCTTTGTAGTTTCCAAACTTTAAACCCCCACCCGCTGGTCTGCTTCCACATTCTTGCTCTATCTAGTAAGAAGTCTATCTGTTTTATGTCGACCGTTTACCTTCACAGCTCTGTCTAGGTTGGGCCTGCCGACACCACCCAGTCTTCCTCCCGCACAACCGGCATCCAGCACAACCTACAAGACAAACACAGACTCATAAACTCACCCTCGCTATCTCATTTCAACTAATGATGCTCAAAAATTACGGTACCCACTTGAACTAGTGCAATGACGATCAAAACGACACTGTGATCAATACGGCTGTCTTTTCTCTCCCGGTGGTGCGGGATCTAAATATGGCAGAAGCTCTTTTAGCATTGACCGGCGCTGTTGGCCGATGTGTTTTGTGTTATTGACAGTAAACGCCGTTGCGGCTCACCAGAGACCCGCTGAGATCGATACACAAGCCAGGCAGATGACTTAAGCGCATTCACACTCTGACAAGCGGACGGATAACAAAACACACGTCTCGATGAAGCTATCCAAACCCAAGAGAGCGGAAAATTGAAAATGTGGGAAAAAACAATGAAAGACCATGCGTTTACATTTGCAGAGGTGCTTAGGATGCAAGACTGTTGCTATGGGGTTGCCAGGTGACCTAAACTGTAACCAGGTTGTTGCTAGGGCTTTGCCAAGAGGTATATTGTTTAGAAATGTGAGTGTTTTGCCATGATAACTATGCTAGGTTGCTGGGGAATTGCTAGCGGTCGCTAGAGGGTTTTGGGTGGTTGCTATGGCATTGCTAGGTGGTTGCTATGGTTGTGTGATTGGTTGCTTACAGCCCCACTTCAGTTCTGGTTTTTAGATACGCTAAAACTTATATTTTAGAAAATTAGTAGCACATCCTCTCTCCAACATAATTTAAGGCCAAAATGTAATATTTGGTTTTAAGGATTTTAACCTCCATGTTTTGGAAAATTGATGTTTGCCTTCTAAATCGCCAAAAGGACAAAAATGAACAGACAGATAGAGAAAAAATAAAAAAACATGACACAGATTTGTGTGTGTGAGAATGTGGGGCGGGGGAGGTTGTGATAAACAGACCATGGTCTAATGCAAAAAACTGGACTTGAATTGAAAAAGGAAAAATGTGCCTGATAAGAACAGCCTGTCAGTTCACATCTATAAGGTTCACATTTATAAGGCTCAGATCTATAATGCACTGACCTCTTCCAGATCAGCAGTCGGTGAGCGGCGGCTGTGGAACGTGTTCTCCTCTATCTCTGACACTCCATCTTCTCTCTGTTCCTCTCAGCTGTCTATCTCGCTGTGGGACAAGTCTCTCCGTCTTCTGGGGTCGGTCAAACGCGGATCCCTAACGTTCTCTGGAAATGGAATGGACAGTGAAGGTCACGGGTAGAGGTGTGAGGATGTATCGGAAGAAAGAGTCTATGTGAGGCATTCGGTACGGCTCACCTGGGGTCAGGTAAGTGGAGGGGGACAGGTTTGCTCGGGGGCAAAAAAAGAGCTTCAGCAGAGTCCGGGTCATGGTCATCTACATCTGAACCCTGAACCGAACCTGGCATCCTGTCAAATCTGTTTATATTCACAATAAAACAGATGAAGAATGTTATTATTAGTGTCTGGGGTTTTCAAAAATTATAACAGCAGCTATAGAAAAATAATTATTGAATCAAATCAATTTAAATCAATTGTGTTAATGTAGTTTAAAAATACTATAAATAAAACTGAATCAAATGAATGTTGCTTATGTTGTGAAAAGAGTTACAATGTGTCTACACTGGACACAGACGACACACATCTAATGGGATTGTCGCGCTGCATACAGTGTGGACAAAAAAATGAATTTGTACTATTCTCTTTTATTACGTCGCGCTGCGTTCGGTGTAGACACAGTGTTACAGAAATGAATTTAATAAATACATTTTTTGTTTAAATTTAATCAAGTGAATCAAATGAGTTTTAAAATTAAGTTGAATTCTCAGCCTTCACTTGTAACTATTTAAAAAAAAGAATATTGTAACTATTGTAATTAATTCTGTATACAAATGAGAGTGTACAAATTCTTACAAATTAGCCACCTCATAATATAAATTCCCAAATTAAAATTATACAATGGTTAAATTGAAATTATACCATTCAAAAGGTTTCAATATATTTAAAGAAATTACACTCACATATGTAAAACCAGTTTGATTCTTTAAGCACAATACACCTAATTTAATTTAAAAGATTTTTATATTTTGGGGTTTCAAATTAAAATCTCGAAAAACGGTAGCAATTAATAAAGGAAATAAAATAAAACTAAACCATATATAAAAAAATGAATATAAATATTTTAATTAAATATTTTAACTGATTGCGAGTACAGCTACCACTAAGAGCGTTGTAGCCTCAGCTTCATCTAACCCCTCTTCAAACAAATAAGAAAACAATTCAATACGAATTCTATTACAGGCCAAATACAAAAATGAACATAGAATTCTGCGGTTCTCAACAGGTCACTTATAACCCGGCATCACACGTTATAGCTGCATTAGCCCTGATTGGAATAAAATTATCACTTTGAAGTTCAACTTAATTACAATCAATGGCGGCTGGAGAGGGGGCGGACAGTGATTGCCGTGACATTAAAAAATAATGAAGAATGGCGACGTGATCGTCAGAACCTCCGAGCTGTCGCTGTGTCATTTATCACGAACCCGCCCCAGGGAGTGCCATCTTCAGGTGGCACAACATTAGCGGGGACAGAAACAGGTGCTACACTAGAGTCTAATTACTCCGCTCCATCAATAATACAGCGTGAATCCTCGCATGGCCCTGGGCGTCAGCTGCATCACTGGCCTTCTTCTTTCCCTCTCCCTCTCTCTCTCTATGTCCTGAATGGCATACTTTGTACTACGATTTCTGTAGTACACAGTTTATGCACTTGTAGGCACCTGGATGGCTGAGAACACCTGTATACACTGCTAGAAATATGGTATCCCACAGTGCAATGCATCATTTTAAACTGAAAACCAGAACTCTTTCTTCTTTAATAATTATATCAGACTGCCAGGATTCTTGACAACGCTTTCAATTCCATCTCTATGTGGATTCCCACAGATTGACCAACAGGAATTTAAACAGCACTAATAAATAGCCAACAATAATATATGAATTGTGTAATAAATGTGTATTTATTTCATGTTCATTAAAGGTCACCAAAAAAATGACGCCCTAAAATAATTTGAACACCAGAAAAGCCGTCTAAAATGCAAACGCAACATCTTTCCAGGTCACAGTCACATTTGTGTAACCGTGTTTAAAGGTGTCTCTCCGCTGCCAACCTGGCAATGAGCAACATTTATTTGCCACAGCCGAACGTCAATCTCTTCCTGGACTCAACAGGTTTATTTTCCCGCATTTGTAAGTGTGAACGTTGGCATCAAGTGCGCTTGAACGAAAGAATAAAGCTCTCCACAGTGCTGGAAGACACCAGAGGAATTCTTTATTGTCTGCTACGCCTCAGGGGAGACGAAGAGCCTCCTCTTTCACAGTGCTCTTCAGCATCGCTTCACAAACACAGGTGCTCCGCTGTTTGTGTTTTTCAATGTTCTTCCAGGCACTCGTGGTTACAGCTCTTTGTTTTGCACCCGCTTTCGTCGCCTGGCGCACACACACACAATCTCTTGGCCTTCAAAACAAATATGCAACTGCATAAAGACTCATACACACTTACACACACACCTTTACACAACCCCCAAAACACAAAAACAGTATGCTAATGAAGCACACACAGATGTTCCCCCAGTCTTTCTTCTTTCAGCAGCAGTCTCCTAATTTTTCTTTCCTTTAAGGAGCCGCCAAGCAGAAACGGTTAATGCAAAAAAAAAGCCTACGGGAAATAAGCAGTATCTATGAATCCATACGCCCCCCTGCCAGAACCTGATGTGTGACTCACATTCAGTTTTTGGTGTAATGAGAGTAAATCATTCAGTGGCATCACACACACCACTTAAATCCCCAGGGGAAATATTTCAACAACATATTACATAGTGAGATAATAATATAACATTACAGACGCGTCGCGAAGAGCATGTTTTATCATGCATGTTGGAGGCTGTTGTCCTTAAAGAATATGAAAACATCTGTGTGACTACAAAAGCGAAAAAACATAAAAAGGATTGATGAGCAAGAACTACATTTCTATATATTCATTTCGAACCTTCGTAAAGGTTTTGTAATGGGAACAAATGTGACCATGGACAACAAAACCATTTTTGAAATCGAGATTTTTACAAAAATGGTTAAACTTTCTATTGATGTATGGATGGCTATGATATGATAATATCTGGCGGAGATATACCTGTTTAAAACTCTGGAGTCAAAATATTGAGAAAATTGCCTTTGAAGTTGTTAATAAGAGGCACTGTTACAGGCCATCCACTCCCCAAAATTAAGTTTTCATTTATTTAGGGTATGACATTTTTCAAAATACCCTCATGGAACATGATCTTTATTTAATATCCTTATTATTTTTGCCGTAAAAGAAAAACCTATAATTTTGACCCTCACAATGTATTTAACTAAAAATGTTCCCCTGCCACAAAAGACAGGTTTTGTGATCCGGGGTCAAGAATGAGAATCGAAAAAGATCTTAATGTACATACTGAAATATGGTAAGTATCTCTGTATTTTAATGCCTAGGAGTCCTATTGGATATAAATTAAAATACATGCATACAAACAATGGATTTTCTCAAATGTGAATCAAAATTTTGTAATGATCCAAATTGAGATATTGAGCATTTTTCTACAACACAAACTTTATTTTCACACCCCCTGCAAGATAGGGCCTACATCTGAATAATCCGTGTCCATAACAACACACTACATACCACAACAGGCAAAATTGTAATGACTGATTCATTTATACAGTATACAGTAGTTCATAGATCTATTAGGGGGCCGCTGTAGGCTGGACCACTGAAGTGCACATTAATACACCGACCTATGATGTTCTGAATTTGTGCTTGTTTTCATTCAAACTTTGTGATGTGTTCAGCCACCTGTTGAAAACAGCAGTTACAGGCAGTTAACCTCAAGATGAGCCAGTCAACCTTCACAAACACTGAGCCCCAGACAATCACTAAACCATTTCTTTTCACAAAATAAACGATATTAAAGGCACCAGCACGATACAGCTCTCTAGGACTGCACTGCAGGTAAGAAATATCCAAATTATAAGTTATTAAGGGGGTCGTTATTAAAAAAAAATGCAACACTTATTTTGCTTTTAATGCTGTGGATTACAGAGAAAAAAACATTAATGTATTGTGAATGTGAAATAAATGTCATATTCATTTTATAGAGTTTTATTGAATATATTTTCAACCCTTCTAAATGGATTCATCATTGTTAATGTAGGTTACGGTCGTGTTGACATTTGACGCAACAGCTAGTTAATCACACGTTCTCTGGCGTTTTTTATTACCTAAACACATCAAACAAATGTGTAAAACTAGGAAACAATAATGTCTGATTGTAGATTGGTAACGAACTATTGAGAAATGTGAGCGTTCCGAGTTCATAAACAGAAGACCTCAGACTTACCATTTAAATGTGGAGCGAGAGGAACAGGTTGTCGCGCTGAATGCTGGGTACTGTAGTCTTTAAGTTGCAATCGTAACGACTGCGTTTAAGGAAATCGGGATAGATAAAAACTACAACTCTTCTGCTTAAGGGATGAATGCCTCTTTTATGGAAACAAGGATGGCAAAATTGTTCCGTTGTTGTGTGAATATATAAATACTTTAAATCCATTATTTATTAATACTACTTATTTCATAATAAAATATATTAACATATTTATACTTAATAAATATGAATTAAAGGAAATTATGTTTTATATATTTTACACAGGTCCCTGCAAAAGGATATGGCTTTAGAATCTCTGACTGTTGCAAACTTTGCTGGCCTTGTTCAACCAGGCTGCTCCCTGCTCGAGCTGGAGGGTGATGTTTATCTCTTCGGTCAAAAGGGCTGGCCAAAACGCTCATGTCCGACCGGGATCTTTGGTGTGCGTATCAAAGAAGGAGAACTTAAGCTCCGTCCCATATCTTTCTCAAACACCTCCTCTTATCTCCCTCCCCTTCGAAGTCCAGCAATAGCTCATTTGGAGCCTTCTAATGAATGCCCTGAATGTTACCTCATTCACGGTGGGCGAACGCCTAATAACGAACTATCCCCAAGTCTCTACATGCTGAGCATGGACAGCAGGGGATGCAACCGAAAGGTCACGTTGCAGTGCAAAGAGAAGGAGTTGGTTGGAGATGTCCCCAGTGCTCGATATGGCCACACCATCAGCGTAATCCGCAGCAGAGGGAAGACTGCATGCGTGTTATTTGGCGGTAGATCCTACATGCCGCCTGCCGAGAGAACCACACAGAACTGGAACAGCGTGGTGGACTGCCCACCTCAAGTCTTCCTCATTGAAATGGAGTTCGGTTGCGTGTCCGCGCACAACCTCCCCGAACTTACGGATGGCCAGGCGTTTCACGTGGCCCTGGCAAGAGAGGACTGTGTCTACTTCCTGGGCGGCCATATTCTCAATTCTGATTGTAGACCACCTCGTCTTATCCGCATCCGTGTGGAGCTTCTCTTAGGAAGGCCTATCCTGACCTGTAGCATTCTCAATGATGGTCTGGCTATTAGCAGCGCTGTAGTCACTCCTATTGGCTGTCATGAGTATATCATCATTGGTGGGTACCAATCAGAGACCCAAAAGCGAATGGAATGCACATACGTTGGACTCGATGATGTCGGAGCACACATGGAGACACGTGAACCACCACAGTGGACCACCGAGATAAGCCACAGCCGTACTTGGTTTGGCGGAAACTTGGGCAAAGGAAAGGCATTGATCGCCGTTCCCTCAGAAGGAAACCCATCTCCACCAGAAGCCTTCCATTTCTACCAGGTAAAATTCGGAGATCTAGAAGAAACAACTCAGGGTTGCAGTCAGGAGTCCAATGAGTTGGAGGACTCGGCACCGATGGAGGACTCGGAGGAGCTCTACTTTGGCCGTGAACCTCATGAGATGGAGTACAGCAGCGATGGAGAAGGTGACACCTACAATGAAGAAGACGAAGAGGATGAGTCACAGACAGGTTATTGGATCAAATGTTGCCTCACTTGTCAGGTTGACCCCAACACCTGGGAGCCATATTACTCTACAGAGCTCACTCGACCGGCCATGATCTACTGCTCCAGAGGTGAAGGTGGACATTGGGTTCATGCCCGGTGCATGGAGCTACCTGAGAGCATGTTGCTCAGCCTCTCGCAGGACAACAGCAAGTACTTTTGCCTGGATCATGGGGGCCTGCCCAAACAGGAGATGACGCCACCACGGCAGACAGTGCCTTTGAAGAGAGTGCCATTGAAGATGATCCACCGCAAGACTCCGGTCACACTGAAAATGACCCCGGCCAAGAAAACCTTCCTTAGGAGACTTTTCGACTGAGATGTTGTATCATTGCCTGTTGAATCTCATGTTATACGAATGCGTTTGATTAAAAGTTGCTGGCTGTTACACAATGCATGTTAAAATGGCTTATTTATGCCTTACTGTGATTGTCTTTTATATTCAGATAAAATGTAACTAATTGAAACAACTAAAATGCATTGTTAATGAAATAATTAAAGTAGTAATTGATGTACCTCATGTTGATTTATTTCCTTTTAAAATAAAATGTGTTTGTCAGTTGAAATAAAATTAATGACATTTAATTGTATTTCCTTTGTTTTCATCTTGATATACTGCAGGCTATAAATACATACAAACAATCAGACAAAAAGTAATTGAAATTGTTTATTTCTTTTATTTAATTACAATTCACATGGCAAGTAAAAGGACATTTATTTCAAAACAATGTTATTTAATTAATAAATGTTGAGTGATTGCAACAATAACTAATGTCCTCACACGATGAAAGAAGGAATCTCAGGAACATCTCCACAGCCTTTGTGCAAATCAACATAACATTATTTTCACATCTAAGAAATGCAAAGTGTTTTATAATCAATTCATCAAAGAATATAAGAACAATATTGCCATCATTAATTTTCCAATGGTTAGGTGAATAATAAGTAATGAATAATAAGTGATGATCCATTAAAAAATACTTTAAAGGTAATAGTCAAACAATGTATGATATCAAAGAAATCAATCAAGTCAAGTAAAAAAAAATACTTGTGAAGTAAAACGTGAATCACAGTTGAAAAGCGCACCGTATAAACAATGAAACTAATTTCTCAAAATCATCATTTATAACTTGAGGTAAAATGTATATGGTGAATTATTGTTACAGAAATATTTAAAAGTGTGTTTGTATTAATAGTGTGGGACAAATGTCCCCGGGTGCTTGCGGAACAAAAGACTGAATTTTGAGGTAGGCTATGTGACAGAATCAAACTTATGTGCAAATGTAATATAGTGTCTCTGGGAATCACCTGAGCTGAGTGAAGCACCATCGAAATACTATGAAAGTAAAATAATCTCTGCAATAAAGACAATTTTTGTCCTTGTTTTGATATATGAATATAGCCATCATAAATGTAACACAATCTCACTGACTTACAGTTGCCTCATATGTTTTCATGAATAAAAAGGTATCACAACCTGGCAATACAATAAACTCCCTCACATTTCACACGCAGCAAGAGATAAAACAGAGAAGATTTGCTTGTAAAAGCAGAGCAAAAAAATATGACCCTACCCGTAAAATTTTATCTCGGGCATAAAACAATTTTGCTCGCTTTAATGTTCGAGCTTCAAAAAAATAATCAAGCGAAGAATTCAACCTTTACACCTGATATTGCATCTGCTCTCAAGAAATTAAGTCAAACAAATAAAGTCATTTTCAAGAAAATAAGGTCCTTAAAAGAAAGTCGATCAAGTCAAGAAAGTAAATCAAGTTAAAAATCTGGAATTTCAACAGCCATGTCAACATCATCTGGAGTCTCTTCTGGATTGAACGTAGCCTGCAAAGCTTTTGTTGAATTCTTGTGCGCCTCCATAAACTTCTGTAGATACTTGGAGGTGTACAGCCAATGGTGTTTCAAGACATCTTCAAGTTCGAATGCTTTGGACTGCCTTGCGTTCATTTTTCGGAAACGGCGAAACAGTTTGTTACCGGACTCGTTGCCTTCGCTGGCCCACGCTCCGATAGACCCATCCCTCTCGATAATCTCAGGCACGTGTGCCAATGTCTTGTGTAGGTAGTTGGTGATTTTTCCATCATAGCGATACTTAAACGTGGTTGAAAGGAGATCGGCAAACTGCTGCGAGTTGTAGCTGTATTGACAGAGTTGGTCCGGACAGTCCCGTGCCGGGAAGGTGGACCTCCACACAGGCTTCATCTGGAAGTAGAGATCCATCAGCTTCAGCAGAGCCTCACGGCGTTCCTCAGTAGGAACGAGCTCACAGACCGCCTCCACTGCTTCCCGGGTCATCAGCCGTCGGGCGAAGTTTCCGTTCATTCTCATCACGGGCTTGAGCTTCAGTTTCTTCCTCAGCTGTTTGTCCAGTGCTGAACGCCACCGCCGGCGCTCCTCTCGACTTGGATTGCTCTTCAGAAAGACCTCGCCAATCTCATCCTGAAAGATCTTGTAGAACTCCGTAGCATTGCCTATGTCGCAGTGCAAGGCGTCCAGGGTGGGCTGGGTCTCCATGAACGGCTTGGCAGAAACACCTTTGACACGGTCACGGAGTTCATCAGCAGACTCCGAGAAAGGATTTTTCCTCCAGATTTCGTAACGCTCGAGGTTTTCGCAGTGGCTTCGTGTGATGGAATGCAGCACCATGTTATTCGAGGCCTCAGCTCGAGTCGAGTCACACAGCGTACATACGTAAGTAGATCCTGAGGCTTCAAGACCTTCCAATTCACGTACCATCTTCTCATCATAGCCCGTGCCTCGGAAGAAGAATCTAAAGGAACGTTGCATACCGCCGATAGACAGGATTAGCCGACTTTCCAGCATGGCTTTCCGCTCTGCCACCACGGGTCCCAAGATGGCTGTCAGGGTCTCGTGATCTGACTCGTCCACAAACATAAGGCACAAAGGCCTGCAGGACAGCTCAGAGTTTGGCTTCTGTTCCTGAAAAATCGTGACTGCGTCCTCCTCATCGTCAAGTCGGATGTTAATAGACATGATTGTGAAGGAAAACCTCACAGCCTTCTCCGGGACTGCTGGGCCTGATCCATGCTTCTCGCTAACATCTCCCATACCGTCGCACGATTCTTTCACCACCACGGTGAAACCAGAGGTGCACGAGCTGTCATCCAGCCCTCTTTCTCTTAACCCCTCCATGATGTCCTCTTCCAAGTCTTTCACTGCAGAGACTAGTGCCACATCGTAGCGGAACCTTCTAGAAATGGTGTCCGCAGGGACGTCATCCACGGAGGATGTCCAACCGGAGAGGCCATCGATGATGCCCACATCCCAAGAGCTGGACACGTTCTTCAGAGCGGGTTGCCATTCATACTGGTGGAAGCCTGGAAGAAGCTCTTTCTCGGCATTACGGAGGGTGTGCAGAGGCTGGAAGATCTGGCGGCCGCTAGTGGCCTTGACAGTGCGATACATCTTGTGATATTGACTGCAGCTCAGGAAGGTATTGACCCTTATGGCCAAACACACTGCGGGATGTAGCCCGAATCCTCTACCTGCGGAAACAGAATCAGAATACAACAAATTTGAAAAGCTGTTTAGACAGTATAAATAACTAATGTATTACTGTGTACTGTGCATATTAATTTTGTTTATAAACACATACATGAATATAGTTAAGAAAAACATAAAATATAAAATGTATAAATGTTTACATATAATTTAAATTATTGGTAAATATAAATAAATAAATCAAAATATTTCCTAAAAATAAAACATGTAAAGTATTTGAATGTTTTTTTGTTAACACAAAACATATATTATGTACGAACAAACTTTTATTCTGAATGCGATAAATCGTGATCGTTTGACAGCCCTAGCATAATTAAATATGTGCCTATGTGCGTATTGCTATAGATGGCTACTTGTGCATGCATGACAAGGTTGTTTTGGTTGACTGCTTAGTTGAAAGCGTCTTTATTTATTGAAATCAAAGAAAATATTTTTTGAGTTGGAAAAAAAAATATTTTTGCCTCAGAAATAAACTGAAATAAGTTCAAAGCACTAAACTTTTAATAATAAACGGAATTAAAACTTTAATTAATCTTATATAGCGACATAAAAAATAACCAAATTATTAATAAATTAACAAAAGCATACAACATAGTTGCTAATTATTTAACTGAAATTAACACAAGAAAATAAAAGTTAATTTAAAATATTAATAAAAACTAATTAAAACTAAAATCAAACGATATTAACTCTGATGCATAATTACTGTAATGTACGATAATCATTTGAATCTAAATAATTGTAATTGATCTAAAAAAACCTGTGTAACAGTTTAACTGTATTACACTAACATGAATCATTTCTTTATGCAAAATACGACCCTTTCTTTATTATAGTCCTGAGATGAAATATTAACTTTGATAGGCTTCAGGAGATTCCCCCACCAAATGAGTTTTTGTAATTTCTCGAATCCTGCCTGCCGCATGGAATATGTCCTAATTGTTCTAGATCAGTGAGATTATTAATGTTTAAGTTAGATGAGAGGTGACTCAGCTGGGCTGGAGATACTGATCTATTGGCTGCTGATGAAAACAGACACCAGCTGGGCCTGGTTCCCCTGAGGCTTGAAAACAGTAGCTGTATCATTTGCAGATACAAGGGCTATCGATGTTGTTTTCGGCTCTTTACAAGAATTGTTATTGTGTAAATGCGTCTCACATGTGCACTCACACGTTTAACAGTGTGGTGAAAAATGTATTTACGTTCTGACAGTCGACCGTACTAGCAAATAATGAATTCATTTCTTGTTGTAGAAACATATCGGGCATGCTCAGTTCACCTCACGCATCTGTTTGGAAGTAATGAATGAAAATATAATGGTGTGCTGACAATCCAGATGTAGTTCATCATAATGGGAAAGCTCATGCAAAAAACATTTAGTCACCCTCTTGTCATTTCAAATCTGTATGACTTTCTTCCGCAGAACAAAAAAGATATTTTGAAGAATGTTTTTAACTGGCACCCATTCACTTGCACTGGTTTTGTCTGAAATGAATGGGGACCAGTGCTGTTCTGGGGACCAACTTTCTTTAAAACATTTTCTTTTGTGTTCTGGGGAAGCAAAAAAGTAATACAGGTTTGAAATGACATGAGGGTGGGCAAATGATGACTTGACGAATTTTGGGTGAACTATCACTTTAACCGAGCGAGTCAATAAATCATTATGTGTTCTTTAGTTGAATTTGTGTGACCGTGACTGCTTTGACAGTCACATACTGTGGGTGATATGCTTCTTGGCAGTACCTTGCATCATAGCTTCCAACTCATCTGCCTGTTTGTGTTCATTGCCGGCTCTCAGCGCCAGAAGGAAGAGCGTCAAACAGACCGACTTCACATCTCCCCCTTCTTCCTTATCAGCAAACACCCTCACGTGGGTCTTCAAGTCCCTCAGACGGTGCTTCTGGGCTCGACGGGTCAGCGAAAGCAGGTGCTGCCGAGGACGTCCCCCTTTGTTGACCGGCAAGTAACCGTCTAAGTTCTGC
Source organism: Triplophysa dalaica (assembly GCF_015846415.1). NCBI lineage: Eukaryota > Metazoa > Chordata > Actinopteri > Cypriniformes > Nemacheilidae > Triplophysa > Triplophysa dalaica. The sequence goes on along the minus strand of NC_079565.1, from coordinate 3,833,786 downwards.
TCTGAAGACGTTTGCTCTTCTTGGGATTCTTTGGCACGGTGGTTGAGGCTGTGTTCTCTAAAGGAGTCGAATCGGACCCATTCAGTGCAGCCCTCGCTGGGGCAGATAAGCGGCAGGGAGCTGAGACTTGTGAGGAAGAACTTTGCCGGTCTAGTCAAGTGAGATGGGTTCAGGTGCTGGTGGCAGGTGGGACAGTTTGGACCCAATGCGTGACTGTACTTTGTGATGCAGTTACGGCAGAACAGGTGTCGACATGGCGACTGGACGGGATCGGAAAGCAGGTGATCACATACTTGACACGTAAAGGCACGCAACAGGTCCGTTGGGAGGTCTTGGGAGACCAGCTTGGTGTTCAAATGGTCCCGCTGGCATTGTGTGATGTCCTTTACCCACTGTCCTCTTTGAACCGATGGTTTGATCCATTCTGTGCCACCTGATGTCTCTAGACTCTCTGGGGTCTGTCTCCACACTCTATTAGATGATGTTGGAGAGTCACGCTTGAATCTCTTTGAAAGGTGTGAATTTTTTACTGGCTTGGCCCGCTTCCTTCCCATCCGCTTAAATGAGGTCTTCTTGGGGAAGCAGATGTTGCAATGGGAGGTGTGGGGCATCCACTCCGGGATCCTGGTCCTGGTGAAGGTACAGAATCCACCGCCCCTCATGGCAGCAGTCCAACAACGGTGACAGAATTTGGAAGGATGGACCGTCTCCATGTCGGTTGTTACGTCCACCTTAAAGACTTTCGAGATGACCTCTGGCCAGGTCACCAGCTTGCAGCCCATCTTGCGCAGGGAACATCTGCTGGATTCTTCCAAGTCTCCCTGGACCTCGTGCGCTGGACCTTTAGCTTTCCGTATAGACAGTCCGCACAGGCGACACTGAGTTCTGCAAAGAGAAAAAAGTAAAAGTTCTGCAAAGAGAAAGTAAAGCATCCTCGGTTGAATCTTTATAAGACAAACAAGGACACGCTTTGAAATTAACACAAATCTAATCAACATTCAGATAGATTCAAGACAATTAAAGCAAGCTCGTATCTCACCAGCTTTTTATATGAATAGCTTGCAGCATTTTAATACAAACTCAGAGAGAAGTTGAATCAATAATTCTTGTCACTGGTGTTACAAAGGTTCATTGATGCCACAGAAGAACCTTTTGGTTCCTTAAAGAACCTTTAACATCTGAAGATTAGATTATAAAAAATGAAGAAAGAGATGGTTCTTTAAAGATCCTTTGAGAAAAAAATGGTTCTTCTATGGCATCGCTGTGAAGAACCTTTTGAGCACCTCTAGTTTTAAGAGTGTACAGTCAGAGATCTAAACGAGAACTGAAAAACAACATCCTATTAAAAAGAAAAATCACAGATATCGTTTAGTTTTAATTGTTTCTCATAGACAGCAACGACATTAAATGAGACGCAAACTCTTATCCATAAGAAAAAAAGAAATCACAAATGAGATCTCTTAAATATCTCAATGACTTCTCGTAGACCTCAATGAGTTTAAATGGAGAGCAAATGAAAACTTGCCTGTGCGTCTTGGATCTCCATAAAAAAAAACTAGTTATCGTATAAATGTCTCCATTAGATTTTCATAAGAGATCTCAACAATGTCTCAAACCGAGCTCAGATTTATTAAGTCTCCAATCTCAAGTCAATATTACTAAAGAACTCATAAGAAACTAGATTTTTTGAACAAATGTACCCAAATCCAGAGTTTTTTACCCCTACAATGTACATTCATTTAACACCTATATACTCTTCATGCATCAGGCAACAATTTTATTATTACTAAGCAATTTCAGGAAAACCATCTGAGATTAAGTTTAAATGCATACACTTAAGTTTAAATAATACAAAACTGAGGACTATTTCGTTTTGAAAAAAGGTCCGTAAATCTGTATTTGACCTTCACAATGTCACAAACTCAGCCAACATTGAAAAAAATATAAATATTAAGAATTGTTGACAAACAGTAAGGGGAAAGAGGAATAAAATTGATACCATCTTGAAAGAGTTTCATATAAAATGACATTGACATCTCTTCTGAAACTCTAGGGGAAACATTTGAGGTTACTGTATCTCAGGAGAAAAATCTGAACAAACTTCTCTTTCTGTTCTCTTTTTCGCCTCATTGCTGTCTAAGAGAACTGATTTTTCTTTTTTTGGTGTTAGACTCACTTCAGAAGATTCATGTGGGTGTCAATCTCCTGCAGTTTAAGATCCACTCTATCCCGAGCTCCTTCCACGTTCTCCTTGCTCTTCCCTCCAAAACAGAGCTTCATCACGCTACCCGGGGAGCCCACCATCTCCATCTCCACCTCAGGCACATTCTCCTTATCCACCGGCGTTTCATTCGGCAGCGGCGCCTTCTCCATGGATTTGACCCGAAAGAGCTTAAACTTCCATTCGGAGAACTTCGGATGAGACAGCTCATCTGGCATGGAAGCTCTGGGAGCGTCCTCGCAACTCCACCTCCCATTCTCCATGGCGTCAGCTTAGAATCACCTGTTTAACAAAATGAAAATTTACTTCATGAATGTATACGAGACTATGAGACATTACAGAGGAACATTCTTAGATGTAATAGAAAAGGGGTTTAAGACTCGCAAATCCACAAAAGAAGTGCAAAACAACATGATATCCAACACAATCAGAGAGATTTAGTGAAGACTAGGCGCTGTGTGTTAAAAGCGCTGTGAAATCCCGGCCCAAGCGGGAGAGAGCTTTGGTCTGACCCAGAGTACAGCATTATACCGTAAGTGGCATTTAGCGCCTGTGTAAAATGCATGAGACAAGCGTTCTCCAATCGATCCGCGTCTGAAAACTTAATTTCTATCCTCCTTAACGCTGACACTCAGGGACCTTTTTCCAATCCCTCATCTTTAGTTTCATTTTTTTCCATCGTTCCCTCTAAGGCTGTCAATCAATTATAATAGTCATTTTCTGTGCTGAAATAGGAGTTTTGAGTCTGTGGAGCTCGATGACATTTATAAGACAGACAGACAGACAGAGAAAGAGAGAGAGAGAGAGAGAGAGAGAGAGAGAGAGAGGGATATGTAGGAATGTGAAGCAAGTCTTCCACTCCACAGCCAACGACTGAAATCAAATGAGAGAAAACAGTAACGGCTGCCAATCAGATTCTGTCCAGATTCACAGATGATTCAACCACGTCACTCCCTGAGGCCAGAGATCTACTTAAAAACACAAATAGAAACTAGGAATCACCCAGAAGACACATCGCTTGGACTCGCAACTGCTGTCAAACCCTTGTAGTCTCAAAACAACTGCGTCTGGATAAATGCTAAGCGGTCCCCTTCCGATCAATAAATGAACAGTCGCTTACCATAACACTCCCATGGCGAGCGCATGCTGGCCTGTTCTCTCTGTATCTCTGTACCGCACCCTGGGTCTCAGCTATCATCTCTGAAGTGAACTATTGAGACGCACAAACAGCTGAGAGCAGTCAGTCTGGCAGTCAGCTGGGTCGTCCTACCTTGTTGTTGAAGCTCAGCTGGCAAATTCTCCCCTGGGGCTTTTTCCGCATGGGGGCACAGGGGAAGCCGGGTGTGTTTTTCTGCACGCTGCTGTCTGTCTTCCAGGCTCTCTGGATCTCAGTCACTTGATGCTCCAATAAAAGACTGTGTGTCTCCATGGGAAGACAATCCTATTTATACCCCTCTGTGAGGCCTTTAACTGCCACAGTTTAGCACCTGAGAGGCAGGGAAAGAGTCTGGGAGGGGGGTTAACCACAAACACACACACATGCATCAATGTTAAACAACATATGTCAGATCTCTTACTATCTTCTGTCAGACATCAGATTATCCTGATGAAAATGTGAGGGGGAATAAAGGGTTTCAGAGTAATTTGTACATCTCTCCCTTGTTATTGTCACATGTACAAAAAATCTATCTTCATTTTCTGATATAAAATATTTTAAGAAGGACTTTAAATCAAACATGCCAGTACACTCTCAATATAAAAACAAATGATGGAAAATATGGAACAAACTTCATGAAAAGATCTGATATCACAATATCTTCTAATGTAGCAAATTATTGATGAATTGTTTTATATAAATATGTCCCTCCTCTTTGTCCATTATTAAAAAAAGAAAATTTTGCTTTTTATTAAATTAAGTAATATGATGTAAAAATATGATCTCACCAGATCTCAATTGTATTTACACTCATAAATTCCAAAAGTGTCATCAGAATTTGGAAAATGTGCTTTTTCCAAATGTACTTAAACTGCATAACTGCAAGTGTTTTGATTGATTTACTTTTTTATTAGTTGAGTGTTATGAGTATTATGTGTTTTTGTTTTGTGTGAAACTTTGTGTGCCTTATTCTTGACCAGGTCTCTCTGGTAGAAGAGACTGTAAAGTCTCAATGGGATTATCCAGGTAAAAATAAAATAAAATAAAATAAAATATCAGATTATTATAAACAGATAACTCAGGATTTTTTCATCAAGAATCATGTTATCATGTTTTTAATGTATTTAATTGTGTTTGTAGCTGAATTATTTTGTTGTTACTATTACAATTCAATTTAAAACTATTAAAATTTTGAACATTTTGCAAATAAACTCTATATTTTGAATTATATTTTATTTAGGAAAAAGGGGACTTGAGATAGTATTTCTTGTTCAGAAAAAGTCATAAAAGATAGTTTATGCTAAAAACAAGCAAACATATTTGGTAATGCACGAAAAATTCATCGTTATTTAATTGAATTGAATCATTCTCACCCAATTGGCAGATATACAGAATTTGCTTGTTTTTGGTTTAAACTTACTACATTTTTATATTTTATTTTAGAAAAACAGGTCCCTTCTCATATAAATGTATAGTGATTAGACTATTTTTGAGACATTGTCCTGCGGAAAAAACAAAAACTGAGCAGAAGTTCAATTTTGCAGTGTAGAAATGTACTAAACATGACCTATAAAGTGCTTCCAAACGCACCAGGAGTTGCACAGAAATGATGCCAGAGTTGTCTGAGACTAGCAATTACACACACTCGATACTCAACACAACCTGTGGGTTCTTCAAACACAGATAAACAAACTGTATCATAAACATTGTCAATACAAGGGCACAAGGATACACACATAACGTATCCCCCTGCTGTTGCTCTGCACTCTCTTAAACTTATCTCCAGCTGGTCCAAACCAACATGTTGCAGCTCTGCTATTTCATATCCTGTATATAAACTGTTAAGAACACATCAGATTGGAGGAATCCATTAAAAGCAGAACTCAACAACCGACCAATGTGGCCACATTAAATTCTGAATCAAAAATTTTGAAATGCACACAAACACGGGGAATAAACATTTGACAGCTTCAGATCCATAATGAGAAAAACTCTATTTTTGTTGACTTTTAGGACAAATTACCCATTTAGCAAATCCAAGGGGGCATTCTGCTTTTTATATCATTTTAATGAACATTCACATTAAGTGGCTGATTTTGTCATTCCACTGAGAGCTGTGTTCGCCATCGGCATGAATTATAGGGATTTATTTGTTGATGCGTAAATCGAGGGCATATTTGTGTAAGATCTGCTTTGTCGTAATTGGTCCTGCGAACGGTTTTCGCAAGGTCCTTTCTTGGCTGGACCCGTCAGAGCATTCAATAAACATAAATGCAGTGAGGACCCGTTTCATAGGCAAAATATTTTACAAATTAAACACTAAATTAATCATTATTTGAAACCGAGCGAGAAAGAGAGAATAAAGTGATAATAGGAAGGAAAGTGATTTCAATGCAAAAGGCGTTTGCTCTCTGCTAAGTCTTAATAGCCAAGTCCATAAACTGATAAAAATGAAAAAGGTCACCGAAACAAAAACACTTTTTACAAGTGTTCTCACGTTCTTCACAAAGAGGGCCTGAAAAACATGGAAAGACACATTGAAAGATTTGTGAGAGACTCAAATAAAAGAAAACACAATGGGATTATTATAGCTAAAGTGAAGTTATTATGCTTTTTGGTGTATTTATTACAATTTACAGTATAGCTTTGCAACAAAATATCATACTTAAACAATGGCTACAAGGTTACTATGGTCAAACATAAATACATATTTAAAGGGACGGTTCACCCCAAAATTACATTTCTGTCATCATTTACTCTCAACAATCCTCGAGTTGTTCCAAATCTTTATAAATTTCTTTGTTCTGACGATCACAGAGAAAGATACTTGAAAGAATGCTTGTGGCCAAACCGTTCTCACCCACCAATGACTACCAAAGAAGGAAAGATGGCCGTGGTAGTCAAAACAAGTGCCATAGAACTGTTTGCTTTCCTACATTCTTCAAAATATCTTCTTTTGTGTTCAACAGAACAAAGAAATGTATAAAGCAATTTTTCTACCCTGTTAGTCAATGATGGCCAAAAACTTTTTTCCAAATATCTTTTTATGTGTTTAACAGAACAAAGAAATATATACAGATTTGGAAAAACTGATTTTAATTTTCGGGTGAAGTGTTCCTTTAAGCAATGTTTACTGTAGTAAAATCATTGTGATTTTTTTAACTGTCCAGCCATAAGTAACCTGTGTGCATTTGTGTTGGAGTTTCTCCTGTTACTAAAGGATCTGTTAAACCTAAAACTTTAATTTGTGTACCTCAACAAAATAAAATCACCAGACTACAGTATATAGCTTCAGAAAACATGAAAATATCACACAAATCAAACAAACTATAAAGCTAGCACACGTATGTGTGTAAGACGTCTGCTAAAGATCAGGAGATCTGTAAAACATGCTGGGTAAATTCCTCTCAGAAACATCTCCGAAAGAGCAGTTTTACATACATTGTCAATCATAAACATCTTACAGACGTCTTCTGGTTGTCTGTTTGACATCTGACATCAGACGTCTCTGAGACATAGGCCCATTACAGATGAGTAAACTATGTATAGCAGATGTAAATGCAGACATCAAACAGACGTATGCCAGATGTATGTGTGCTATCATGGTGCTTTTTCATCCAACAGGGTGAATATATGACAGAAATTATACATTTATGCATAAATCATTTCATTTATCAATAACTTGTTGCATCACCGCAGCCCTCAGGAATGAGAGAAATGCAGCAAGCGTCCGAAACAAAGAGAGAGAGAAAGCGCTAGGTCCTTTGCCATGGCGAAGCAAACAGGGCTGCAGATGTCCATCTAACAAACAAGCGCTGACCCCTGGAGATCGGCACCACTCTCCGCCTGCTAAATGACTTGTTATTGATAAGCCCAAAGGCAGTTTGATTTATGTGAAAAATGTCTACGGCCGACAGCCACCTGGCATCGAGCTGGGTGTTATTCTCCGTATAGCGGTTGTTTTTGAGGTGGTTTCACTGTTGTTATCATTAGCTTTGGGACCACCTGGTAGGTGGGGTCAAAGATGTTGGCGTCAGCGCTGAGGGCGAAGGTGAACTAAACACTGATCTGGATTATTATTTGACTGAAAAGGTGGATGGCAGACACGCACCGTCTTTTAAAGGTCACTAATAAGTGTTTAAAGAGCTTGTCGTCTTCCTTTGACATTTGTGTGACGTTTTTATGATGTCAGTCGGGAGTTCTCATTATGATCGTTCACTGCATTCAACGAGTTGAGTGTTAAAATGCTTAATTTTCCCATAATGCAATGCAGTGTCATGGAGTAAAAGTCGGAGGAAATAGTCAATAAGGGGCCTTAAGTAACATTTTAATAAATTTATATAAAAATAATAATATATAGAATTTTTTTTGACTTAACACATGAATGGAAAATTTTGAGGACCGAAAATCTTTTTATACACCTTAAAGACAACTAGTAGGATTAACTAGATTTTTTGTGTTCATTTGCACAAATATTGAAGTCTTTTTCCGTAAATTTTACTTTTTTAAAAACTGCAGATACATTTCCATTTTTTAAAAGTAAAATTTACTTTAAAATGTGTGCAAAAACTTGCACAAGTAACACAAAAAATGTAGTACGTCCTAATAGTTGTTTTTTACAATGTAGTGTAGAGAAAAACTTGTTGTTTAGGAAGAAACTTCCACAAAGGTGATGTCACGCAATTAGATAAACGATTAAAGTATGCAAAACATATTTATGTTCCTCCAAAGTGTTGAAGCCCTATTTCAGGAGGTTAAACAAATTTAGCTTTTCATTATTCTTCAAATACTCTTCCTTTCTATATTCCCTTCTCTCTTCCTACTCAAAGTTTATTTTGTAAATTAATATTCCAAGCAGTGGCCCCTGGTGCGCAGCCATTTGTCAAAGTTAGCTGACAGCTTGCCTCCCTCTCATCACCTTCCCCTGAGCTTTGCCTAATAATCATTAATGCAATTATCAGGACACACACTATTTATTACTGTCCTTCTCTCTCTCCGTTTCTCCCTCAAGCTGCGTCCGGGCCCTCTCGCCCAGAGAAAAGACATTCGTGGTTTTGTTGCCGTCAGGTTGTGACATTACTGTCCCTCTCACATTCTCCAATATTTTCATGCTCAAAATTTAATTAACTTCTGATATTGTGCTGCTCGTAGAGGCTTTTCTCATTATCCAATAATGCGGTATTAGACTCAATCTTTACAGCAAAGAAACAGCGTTTGTGTTCTTCAGACAAACAGACAGTAAGACATGTGTGTTAGGGAGAAAGGATCACCAGATGCAAGCTATGTACTCAAGTAAACCGACGGAGATGAACCACGTCAACTGGAATCCGGGACGGTCGGGTGGAGGGAGAACTAGGAAAAGCCGGGTGTCTTCAATCGGAATAACAATGCTCTATAATTCTGTTTTAATTAAATGTGCATTTTCCCCATGTGCGTCGCAGGATCAGACAGCATCAGGAGATGCTCAGCCATGCAGAAGTTCCATCGTGTTTGTGTTTAATCATCAGTTCTTTATACTCCAACAGAGTTTCATTCCAAAGTGATGCTGGTCCTCTCAAAGATCTGTCTGTTGTGGAGATTTTAACGCCATCTAATGGTGAAGTTGGGAATTGCAACCAATGGCTCAGTCTCCCCTTCCCCCTCCATTTTGAAGCACTACGGTGGCTGACAGAGGACGAAAATGTTGTAAGGTTTTCGCTTCTTTGTCGAAGGAGAAAACGTATTTACAAAACGCGCCCTGTGGAGGCCCTTTGTCCATCTATGGCTTCTGTAGAAACAACATGGCGAATTACATGCAGAGGGACCCGCACTGTACATAAATAGAAATAGCTCATTCTAAGGTCATAAAAAGATAACGCTTCATTATGTAAGGTCTTTACACACCTCTGAAAACATTATGAATATTAGATTGCATTTCTCTCAATAGATCCTCCAAAAAATCGGACCTGGACTAAGTAGATTGCAGGGGTTTTGTGGGTGTATATGTGCCTATCTCACTCACTCTATCACATCTCTCGTTTTTTTCCTAAACGTTGAAATGGCGGCGAAGGCAAACTGCGTCCGCTTTCCGCAGTGAAGTCCGCTTATTATTTTCCTGTCCTTTAACTAAAAAGTCCATTATGAGAAATGGCAGGGTAGCCGTGGCCTTTTCAGCACACCGCAGCCCCGAGGACAATAGAGCCCCTGACACAAGCGTTGATTCAGGGCCGCCTTAAACAGTCTGATCTTTAAATCTATTCACTCTGTAATTACAATGGAGGTAAGGGGTGAGGGTCCACCTGTCAGAGCGAGAACCGTGTCCAGTGCAGAGCTATCACGGCCGGTGAACATCTGTCAAAATCTATCGTTTGTTTACTGCAGGAGATGGCCACTGGGATGGCATATGGCTGGCGCTGATGGGTACAGAGTGGCAGTCGATCAGACGCGGAGATGCGGAACAGATGTTGGACGAAGGACTCGGGAACTTTGAGCTTTGCGGCACCCTGGAGGAACATTTTATCGCTCAGATGTTGCTCTTTCATAGCTCGTGAAACTTAATGGAGTTATCATTTATGTTTCGTTTAAGTGTCAACTTTGGCTTAGACCAGAGGTTTTCAACCTTTAAACCACCCACCCAAAATCTCAGCTGATCCAGGGATCAGATCAACAAATATAAAAACGGTCCCCATTGACTTCTATAGCCTGGACAAGAAACCAATGCAAGTCAATGCGGCCCTACAGTTCATTTACCAACGTTCTTCAAAATATCTTCCATCTATCCAGGTTTGAAATGACAAGAGGGTGAGTAAATGGCGACAGAATTTTTGTTTTTTGGGGTAAACTACACCTTTTAAGACTGACTAGTATGTATGACGTGATGCAACAACACTGACCACGGTTCAGTTATCGAAATGAATGCATGGATGACCAACACTGCCGGTGTGCTTGACAGACCAATTGGATAAAATTGGACTGATCTGTGGCTGGAGAAGAATGGCAACCACACACGGAAAAATGGGCCACTTATTGTGGTGATAAAAGGAAATACCCTTCCCCTCTCCGTGTTCATCTATGCGTTTCCGTCCTTTCCACTCTTGGCACCCTCGAGAGTGCATGACTCTAATACAAATGGCTTTTCATTCTCTCCCACTAAGCGATCTGCGGACGGATGAAGGGGTGGATGAGGATAGCGCGAGCTGTTTATTTCGTTAGATGCAAAGATGTGGCCGGAATAGATTTGATTTGCAGTAAGCAGCTTCCGAGATCAGCCAAAGTGACACGGCAGACACAATGTTGGACGCGCCCGTGAGGACGTAAGGCCAGGAACGTGCGCTGGCCATGTCGCAGGCACTTTGAAAGTCAAGTTAACATTTAATCCCTGGCTCGCCTTACACTACAACAAATCAAATCCTTTTATCCACTATCACATCCCCTAGAGACAGAATCTAGAGAGAGAGACAGGTTCCCCGTCTACCCCCAGCCCGTCTGTCCGATTACGACTGCCTTCTTGATAAACCATGTTTGTCTTTACACCCGTCAATCAAAGCAAGTCAACAAAATACAGTTTGAAATGTTTAAAAACATCCAGCATTGCTGTCAAGCGGATGCGAGTATGTATACACATCTTCGAGACAAGTGACACGTCCTACAGAGCAACAAAGACACAGTGAGCAGATTACCAGCAATGCACGTTTCAAAAACACACCCACACAGACGTGTCGCGAGTGCCGCGGAACGCCCACTTGCTGTCGCGAGGCTGTCCTTCACAATTAGCAGCAGACAATTTTGAAACTCGCAGACTCTGAATAGAAACACCCGAAACAGCTGCTGGACTAGAAGAGGTTGTAGCGCTGTGATTTATCTTTTATCTTTTCAGAAAACCACAGTCTCATACCAAATGATCGGGAGTGTAAACACATCTGATGAACGTCTTAGAAAAGTCAAGCTTAAATGCATTCTAAATCATAAACGTCTTACAAACTTTTTCTAGAGGTCAGTATGACATCTGAAAGGAGACGTCTCAGAGATGTCTTGCAGATGTAAATTCGACATCAAAAAGACGTCTCGCAGATGTCAGTGTGCTATCAGGGGTTCTTATGGCAACTATGTACAAATCCCAAGTTTTGCCATTGTAGAGACCATATTAAAGGGGTCATATGGTGCGAATACGTGTTTTTCGTCAGTTCGTGGTATGATTTGACTAAGACCAACCAAATGTTTACACAAATGAGGCGTACCTGTCAGTACAATTGCTCTGGAACCTGATCCAAATATGGTAAGAGGCGTTACATTTCTGTCACACACTTGCAATATTCGACCAATCACTACAGACTGGTAGACTGTCCAATCATAGCACACCTCGCTTTTCAGAGCGATGAGCTTCGTAAAAAATCCACGCGTTTCTGAGAGGAGATACAAACATGCACGGTATGAGGAAAATACAGCGTGTTTGAACCTTAAATCGAGTATACGCATTGCATTACATCTAAACAAATGATACTATTCGTTATAGCCCTGTCATATGACCCCTTTAACATCTGAACTACGGTTGAATTTTAAACTATTAAACGTATCCCTCTACAACACGAACAGGGGCAAGTTTATCTTCTCCTTCAACATCGCATAACAGATGATAGAGGTGACAGATCTGGGCTTTGTTGGTGGATTAGTCCAAGCTCAATGCCAAAGCACTTCTCCTGGTTCCCTCTTTACAGATAATAAAACTCTGGTGTGCTAAAAAGAAAGAGTTTGATCAATACCAGCCGCTAGTGGTGCAGATGATCAGTCAGACATATTACATAAGACTAGCCATAAAAATGACCAATACAGCGGCAAGTCTCACAAGCGCAGATTGATCACGACTCTAAGTCTAGACGAGATGAACCATTAGCAGGGACAGCATGTGAAAAACTAGTCTTAATTCAGTCTCTGTCACAACGTGTTTCGAAAGAACCAGAGAGGCAGTTAAAGAGGATTTTCGTGCAAGCGAATTGTACTTGGATCATCCCCAATTTTGGCCGCCGACGGTCACCAGATTTGAGCTGTCACCAGGTTCTGTAAAATATTCATCACTTCGTCATCTTAGTTTCATTTCATGTCTTAACTGCCATGTTTCTGTGGTTTGGCCGTAAAAATGTCTGACTGTAAAAAAACCTCCCGTAAGGCTACATTATACACCAACTGTGAAGATTTTATAAAAGCACAGCACATTAATCTGTATCATTATTTATTATATTCAACAACGGTGAATACTGTCTGGTTTTTAGACGCCATTTCATCAGACTTTCTTCACACCTGAGCAGAAACAGTCCCCACATGTAGCCGCACGGTTTTTCTTCATCTCTAACACACACAACCACACACACACCCAGGCACACACAAGCAAACAACCTCCCAGCATGAAACAACCATCCCTGATTTCATTATTTGTCAAATAGGAAAAAATGATGCGCCACGTATTCACAAGACGTGTTACAACACTGCCACCAGACGGCCAACTCATGTCATTACACCCTGTTTCAATCACACAGCATGACGCACACAAACGCACGCGCACACAGGAAGCTCTGAAAATCTGATTAAGGTCGGTTCGCCTTGGCAGCCCGTGTCTTTGTTTATTTATTTATTTATCTCAGTAAACACGCGCTCACTTTATTCTGGGAATGTGAAGCGTGGCATAATTAGTTCAACATGGCTCCCTAATTGGGCCTTAATTGAAATGAAGAGTGTCGCTAGGGCCGAGACCTTACGTATCAAGCGAGTGGGCGTGTCCTCATTGCCGATCAATCAAAGTCGCGCGCGCCATTAAAGTGGCCACATCAGGCCCAAATCTCTGCGTAAATGCTGTTTATATTTAATTCAAAGTGGCCCTTGAATGGTAGAAGACGATTTTGTTCTTAAAGTTATCATAGGCTGTACATATTTGACTAAACATATTTTCTTTTCATATTATTTATATTTATTTAATAAATACCCACTGCTCTGTTTTTTAGGGGTGGGGGGGTTAAGACAGATTTCTTCGGGTAACATCCAATAAGGTCATGTAACAATACATTGGCACTGAACATAATATTTTGCTCTGCATAATCCTCATTGATTCTCATAATACTATTGTCTTAAAAATAAATCATGGAAAGTATCCAGAATGGTGAGCATTACATTCAAAGCACAGCCCTTTATCCTGAAGAAAAAAGCAAGCGTAAATAAAACCAAAAGGTTAGCACAGCAAGAAATAAAAGGCGCACCTGCATGTCAGCATTGTGTGGACCTCTGAGGTCCTCTGAGAGCTGTGCCCTGCTGCAAATGTCCTCAAACGATCATAAAAGTGGCCCGCTTACATCCAGAACGCACACAGAATGGCTTCCGTACTCCCATCGGGCAGGAAGGCAATGTCATCCGATGCACTCTCAGACTCCCTGCCGTCACAACCTTCAAGGACACTCAAGTTGTGATCTGAGGGCCAATTATGAGCTTTCCTAATAGTAAGTGACAAAAAAGCATCTCTCTGTGGATTTAATAACAAACTCATTAGGCTCCGCTAAAAAGGTGGAAGTGCCTTTTAATTAGACCTGCATCTGATTAATGCACAATTAACAAAGACACTTCATTCATCTCCAACTGGGTGGGATCAGAATGAAAGCCTGTGGGTTAAGAAGTCTCTTTTGGCGTCTTTCTCCTCTGTTTGTCTTTAGGGTCATTACGGAGGATGAAAAATGATCAATTAAAGTATAAATGAATACATAAATAGTACGGATGAAAGTTGATGGAAATCTCATAGTCTATTTTTTTTACCCTGATGTCATTGCAAACATTTTCTTGCATTTTGACAGGCCTTGTTTTGATAGATTAAAGAAACTCACACTCGTGTCACTTCATACCTGTATTTTTTCTGCAGAACACAAAAGAAGATGTTTTGAAGAATGTTGGTAGCCGAACAACAACGGTGCCCATTCACTTCTATTGTACGGATACAAAACCAATGCAAGTCAATGTGTACCGCAATTCAGCTACCGACATTCTTCAAAATATCTTCTTTTGTGTTCTGGAGAAAAACAAAGTCGTACTTTAAAATGAAATGAAAAGAGGGTAGTGAGGGTGAGCTATTCCTTTACAGTATTGTATTATTGTGAAGGATTGAAGTGGACTACTTATATGACATCTGTGCAGCTTTACATATTTAAAAATGACAAAATTTGTAAGATGGGTCAAGAATAATCTCAATTTAAGAATAATTACTTTATTAAATACATAGGCTACTCAATTTACTAAAATTATCATAGCATGCACCGAAAAGAAAGGGTTGCTGTGTTGTTATAATGAAGTATAACGATTGAAACTCAACTTTCTATTTATTTTATTCATTGACATTTTCTTGTTTTTGACAAACCAATGACATTTGATAATAATGCAAATTGATACAATTTGATATTTTGACCTGTTTTCGCAGAATCTTAACCTTAACACTTGGCCTAAAATCATGTAACAGCAGGTTCAAAGACAATAGAGAAGACAGGATGCTCTTTATATCACTACCAGCAGAGGTCACTGTTTGACAGGACAAATCTAGCATTATCAATGAAAAGACTGCAAAACTGAACATGTAGGGAAGGTCTCCCGAACAGGGATTAGATTAAACCAGGACTGGGCCTTTGTTAAATTAGGATAGTTTATACAAACTTGTTTTACAAAAAACATTACTTGTGTGGATTGTGAGAGAAAACAACGGCACTGATGTAATTGTTATGTTTGTTAGTTCAAGCTGTTTTCAGTGTAGACAGCTCTAGCATTTTATTTTTGTGTAGGAATAGTCTAAAACCCTGTATCGGAAACCAACCCATAGTGTAAATTAGCACCTGGGATTATTAATTATTTAATACATGAATTGCTAGAGGTAGAAAGTGCAATGTGACTTTAAATCAGGATTGACAACATTTTAAGAGTCTGTATGCAACTGGAACGACCTTTCTGCTTCTTCACATCCAGATAGTGAGTGATGATAGTCCGTAATCTGTCCTCACTCAGTGTCAAACATTTTAACAAATCAGAGTTTAACACAACCCTGTTGCTTTGGGGCTCACTCTCAGATAGCACATAAATGTTCAGTATTTGAGAGAGCCCTCATCACAAACTCTTCTTCATCTCCCCCTCTTTTAGGGCATTGACATGTACCTTCTGTAACCCTGATACTTGTGATGTGAATGATGAGAACCTTCACTTAAAGATCTTGTGTACGCAACCTCCGGGGCACTCCACCATATATCTGCAGACTTTATGAGGTCTGGCAAAATGTCCGGAACCACCAACTTCTCCACCAGGAAGATCACAGGGAGCACAGCCAATAGCAACACCCAGCCCACGACTCCCACCCAATAGGACGGTCCGAGTCGAGTGATGTCCTCCCGGATAACACCGATATGTTGATTTGTGAAAAGCATCCATGTAAGAAAAAAGAAAAACCCTGTGGAACAGATCAAATAAGGATGGCGTTAATAAATATGTGGGTACTGATACTGGCCTCTAGGAACCGCTCAAGCAAGTGAAGCTGCAATAATGCTAAGGTACTGACCTGTGGGTACTAATGTGAAAAGCAGCATGGTGGTGGGGTCGACTGCCTGGCCCACCATCAGCAGCGAGCGGGTGTTGGAGTAAGAACGCACAGTCTGAGACGTCCAGCAGAGGGCGAACATGAGGCACAACACTCCAGAACTCACTGACATGAGAAATGCCACTATTGCAAAGACCCTCTCAGCTTCCAGAGCTGTTGAACAAGACAAAAATAACATAAATATTGTTGTTTATAATGATTGACAGTGACTCAGGGATAACATATGGGGTCAAGCAGGGTAACATTGCCCATGACCCTTTCACACAGGGGTACCAATAATATAATTTGGTAGACCGTTTATAAAAAAGTAAATCTAAGACATATCCAGGACTCAAATAGTTTAGCCCTGGAATACATTTAATCAATGACAATTTTCCAATAAAAATCTAGTTACACCATAGACACTAAATTTGGCGAATCAAATTACTTGATCTACCTAACTAGGGTTATATTTAAAGGGACAGTTCACCCAAAAATGAAAATTATTTTATCATTCACCCTCATGTCATTCCAAACCTGTATGACTTTCTTCTGCTGAACACAAACATTATTTTGAACAACATTTGTAACCAAATAACATTGACTTCCACTGTCTGGACACAAAACCATTGAGACATTTCTCAAAATATCTTCTTTTGTGATATACAGATGAAATTACTCATATACAGATTTCAAATGGCAAGAGGGAGAATAAATGATGACAGATTTTGAACTATCCCTTTTACTAAGAATATATGTAAAACTAAAGCCAGTGTATTTTACAGTAAATGTTTGAGATTTTATTACTTTTCAGAGATCATACTTTTCAAATGTTTCATCCTCTATCGACTAAAAAGAAAAACTGCTGGGGGAAAACCAGACAGGCTACAACTAATAAAACATGCAAGAAATGCAGCATGTCAAGGCCTGCCAGCTACAGCCCACCCGATCTCAGAAATCCCTCCAACACAAACACTTAATCACAATATGACATTTCAAGTCAAACTAACTGTTGAGACATTTGATGTTCAGGAATTTCTACACCACACTTTCACAGAAGAATTTTCCCTCTCATTTGGCTAGCTAGTCATTATTGTCTTACATGCGCAGGTCAAAACTTGCCAAATGTTACAAAATTCCTTTTAAACTTTCAGATCTTATTAGAGCCTCTGTTCAAGTATTCCTAAGATCTATAAACCTCAACGCGTAACAGGAACTCATTGAAAGGTTCTGTTTTTGACAGCACTATTATAACATTAAGGAACATTAATTTCTATTTTTGAAAAATTCGCAACAATCTTCCTGTTTTAAAAAGATAGCATCATGCATGGGCATCATTCATACTCTCCATTTACAGAAATAAAAAGATGCACACAAAACAACAACCCAAGACATAAAGCATCTTTATTCTTTCAGATGTTAGCGGTATCCAACATTACCTTTAACCATGTCCTCAATCCTCCAGTTATCATCCGAGCTTGTCTCATTCCCCGAGAACCACAGACCCCTGCTATCCAGCCACCGAGGGGTCCAGATGGCATAGTTGATACACAAACTCCCCATCAGTCCAACACACGATTCGATAAATCGAAAACGACTCCTCGAGTCAACCAGTTCTGGTCCTTTCATTATTCTGATGAAGAACAAACGTGAATGGTGACATTTAAATAAAGTTTATATCTTTCCAACTTTCATAACACATTGCAAGGTAGGTTGAAGAACTCAACTAACACTGTGAGTCATAAAACATTACAATTGGTTATTCAGAACACAAAATCATCCTTTATGGTTTTCTTACCTGTAACTTCTGTCCGTTATAATGTGAAGCGTTGAAATGTTGATAGAAAGATTTGACTCTACAACAAGCACAAAGTGATCAGCGACTCAAGTGCGGACGCCGACATATCAAGTGCATCACAACAGTGAGGTTATCATGAGGACATACGGACGTTTCGATCTCGCTTCCTCCACACTGTAAAGATTTCCCTCAGCCCACAGTGGAGTCCTACTCGCTGTGGAAACTCCCCCTAGCTCTCATACAGTCACACACAGTAGTTAAATTCCCCTAGACTCCCTCATCGAGATTTGGAAAGTGAAATTGTGTTCACTGTTCTCAAAACGTGCATACTGTAAGCAATAACGTCTAGAACTAGAGAACATGGAAAATTTAAGAACAGACTGTAAATAGAAAATATCTATTCAGAACCTGTATGACTTTCTTCTTCCTAAGAACACAAAAGAAGATATTTTGAAGAACGTCGGTCCCCGAACAACATTGACCCTCAATGACTCCCATTGTTTGAACATAAAAAAAAACAAAGACAATGTGACAGACAAAATATCTTCTTTTGTGTTCCTCTTGAGAAAGAGTCATATACAGGTTTTGAACAACACAAGAGTGAATAAATTTTTCTCCGAACTGAGTTTTTTTTGTTTTTGTATCATCGCAATAGGCAGAACTGGAGGCTGAACCACAGTTACCGTGGCGTCACATGACACAAGGTCGCTGCGGTGTCGTCATGGTTACGGATCATCGACAAAGGAAATAAAACAGCCCTGCTCCCCAACCAAGGTGGGCTCACAGGAAACCCAGCAAATGGTTACTTCCTGTGGCACGTGGTTTGTCACAGATCTGACACCGGTTCCGTTATCCTCTCATGATTTTTGGACAACAGAAGCTGTTCCCAGACCAATGCAAAGAGACAAAAAATTATGAGGATCACAGAAAACAAATATGACACGGCTGGGAAAATATAATTTAACATAAAACATTTTAATGCAAGTTAACTTATTTATTCAGTAAGGAGCCCTTAAACACTCGACAACCACAAAATTATCAAATGTGTCATGACCCTAAACTGAAAAGTAAAGATAACATCCATCCGGGTGTCAGAATACAAGGCAAGTTTTTCTTGTAAAGTGTCAAAAAACACATTTTTTTATCTAAACCGCGTTCACTTTTTATCCCATGACTGAAAACATAGATCAAGATTTATTTTTTGTTGCAAAAATAGTAGCATGTTTTTGATCTTTAGCATAAAAAAATGCCTCTGTGCCTTTAAGACTTATGTAACATCGCTCAGACATTTGAGTTTGTTTTAATAAAACTTTTACTTTGTGACAGATCTGTCGTTTAATGCGTCTCTGAAAATGTTTAGATCAGACCAAAATACACAAAAATAAAAAAACTTCTTTGTAACAACGCCATTCTTCGGCACGATAAGCATACAGCCAAGTTCTATACGTGAGGAACAGCACAAAGTTCAGCGATATGAATACATTTCAGAAATTGGCAAATCATTTTTTCAACCATCAAAACCAAAACGAACTCTTCACAATACTCATATTTTTTCTAACAAGCAAAATTTGATTGTTTGATACGACAGCTTTAAAAGGATTTAAAGAATTGAATCATGAGGCAAAAAAGGAGCTCTCTTGAATCAATGTGACAGCTTAGATATAATTATTTATAATATTAAAAACAACGTTCATAAAAAACAAAACTTTGATATACAACTGTTGTGATTCAACACATATGAATTCACATTCCATTTACAATTGTGGGGGTCCCAAGTGTCTTTTTTGGAAATACGGACCATACCTGTACTTAAGGATAACACATAGTGACACTATCATACCACACTACTTCCTAGCTCTGTTTAACAGATCTATAAAAACATCCAATCGTCCTGGGTCCTCTCCAGCTGCTAGTTCAGGCTTGTTTTTCTCCAGCCAATCAGACCCGTGGATCTGCTGGCGCAGAGTACCGATCAGCGAGCCCAGACTCTCTGAGACGTCAGCGGATTGGCCGTTATGAAATACAAACTCCTCATCAGCCAATGAGACTGGCTCTGTCTTTATGCAGCTTATTTCCAATGGCTGTTGGCTTTGTGTGCGTGAGGATTCGACTGACGTGTCGTAATTTATGTTTTTAGTGTCTTCCCTCCTCACTGACCCACTTGTGTCATCTTGTTTGCATCCTTTCTCCTCAATTAAGGTGGAACCCTGAAGTTCTTCCAGTGCATTTCTGATCCTCTGGATACCTTAAGAACCAAGATGTTAAACACCAATGTCCAAATGCACAATGAATAAAATGAATCGTAAGAAAAACAGACCTAGCTTGAGTTTGTGCCGTTGATCGCTGAAGACGATCCGGAACCATCCTGGTGATACACAGTTGAAAGCCTGACCACAGCTGAGGAGAACCTTGTGCTTGATGAAACACCTCCATAGAGACAGCTCCTCTTCAAACGTCCTCTCCCTCAGATACTACACACACAACCACACAAATATTAACTTTATAACTGAATTAAAAAGTGAGGAAGCATAATGTAGTTTCTTGGGTTTAACCTTGCTGAGATCAGCCCAGATGAAGAATCCTGCATTTCTGTTCAGGAAAGGAATTCTCAACTGCTTTAGCTCTTCTGTCAGGTAACTGTGAGCCTCTCTCAGTCTACGTCTGTTCTCGGGGAGAAACTCTTTATTCAGCCAGTCTGGAAACACCAAGAAAAAAGGGTTCTTTCACAAATTCCTGTGCATTTTAATATGACTGTTTGTGGGGGTGTATAATACACTCAGTTTATGATTCGTTACAATACAGGGTTTGCAATTAATAGCATCATTATATTATTAACAAAATGAATCTGAAATTATTATTATAAAAAATATTTTTTGGCAAAAACAGATTCTTCAAATTCAAAACTCATGTTTTTATTATGTTATCATGTTTTGATTGTGTTAGTTGAATATATTTTCTGAGTTATTATTAATAAATCAAAACAACCTAACTGCTTGATTGATATTAAATGGAATGCACAATAGAAACAATTTTTTTTTCCAATGGATCTGTTTTTGCAAATAAACTCTTTTTTATTTCCAAAATGGGAGATTAAAGTCGAAATGTTTACGAGATTAAAGCCGAAATGTTACGAGATTAAAGCCGAAATGTTACGAGATTAAAACCGAAATGTTACGAGATTAAAGTAAAAATGTTAAATTAAATAACATTTCTTATTTACGATATTGTACATTATATACATTATTATAGAAATTGCCACAATTAAAAAATTAATCTGCAAGGCTCGCATGACAATTAATAAAGATTGAATAGGTCTGTCACTGAAAAACCTGAATTTTACCTTAAGGGACTTAAAGATAACACCAAACAAAACACTACATTTGTAGATGCAGATCATGTGTTGGCAGCTCAACCAATAAGACTTGTTCAATCATGACATATTGTGTCACAATACATCTTTACGTCATTTATTTTATCTTATTTTGAATCAAGGCATTAAGGCCGTGTTCACACTTGACTTGTTTTTTGACAAGAAAAATGGCGCTTTTCCAGTTCACTAAAAGTTCCAGCGTTGATGTTACTAATTGCTGCCGGCAATGCTAAAGATAACATTTGTGCAAGTAGGCAGCGTAAAAAGACAGGCTTCATAACAGAAGTCTATTTGAATTACGAACAGAGAGCGTCTTTGCAATAACCAATCACATATTTATAAATACTACAATATTAATTTCTCGCTAGAAATGCAATCAGAAGTTATTGAAAGTGAAAATTAAACGTACATTTGTACAAAACTATGCTCCAGCGGTCGTTTCGGCCGCTATTACATTTTTTCGAGCTTGAGCCTTCCCCACCAATCACGTTCCTTGCTTGTTTTTATGGACATGACAGGTCTCTGTCATTGGTTAACTGTGGGTGCTTGACGTGGGCCGTTTTTTTTTTTATAGAAAAGGATAACTTTTTTCCATCTCAAAAGTCGCTCTGTGCTACAGAAAAAGACGCTGGTGCTGCCGTTTCAAAAAGCGCTCAGTACTTTTTTTGAAAACACGGTTTACTCCATAGGATTATCATGTAAAACAGATGCTAGCAGCTTCAAATAAGAAGTAAAGTGTGAACATGGCCTAAGGCTCATTCATGACTGCCATAAAGTGTTCTTAACACAGAATCTGTAAACGACCAAAAAACAACCACAAATAGTATCATCCTTTGACATACTTTTTTGACATACTTTTTTTGACATACTACGATTTGAGAAATGCTAATGTCTCACTTTTTAGACAAATTGTAATATGAGAATTTGTACTCAGACATAAATAGAACAACAAATCAGAACATTGGGTGTATTTGAGAAAGTCACGGAGAAGGTTCACACACCTCTGTCTCTGAGCAGTTGGGCCATCTGGTACTGTGTGGGTCCAGGGACTCCATGGAAGCATCCCAGCTGATCCAAAGCCTGAACAACATCTCTGTTCTCCGTGTAGACCACACCTACTCGCACCCCTGCCATAGCGAAATCCTACACATGCACACAGAATAATAATGTACAAATCCATCCAAATCCTTTAGACTGACATGGTATCCTTAGTCTAACTTAACCGGTCTTACCTTACTAACACCCCACAGAACGTGGGTTCTTTGCGGATCTGGCAACCTGTTGAAACATGCGTGAAGTTTATAATTAATTTTACAGGCAATGTATTATAATTAAATTGTCACATACATGGGAAGTGCCTATTCCAGAACATTACAGATAAAGATGAATGAGATTGATTTTGTTTCATTAAACACATGAGACAGACGGACTGTTAATTTTCCATGACGAGTAATGAACTGTCGTTCTTTCCAATTTCAGCTTTGGGCATGTTAGTTAATTTAGTAAATGAGAGAAGGAAAAGAGAGAGAGGATGTTTGCGTTGGTGTCTCTTACCCGTTGAAACTGAGAACGCTGCGAAACGCGACCGTCTCGCTGAACACTGAGAGCATGTAAATCTCATCCACAATCACATGAAGCTGATGCCTGGAGCACATGAGAGAGAAATAA
The DNA here is from genome assembly GCF_015846415.1 of Triplophysa dalaica. Classification (NCBI taxonomy): domain Eukaryota; kingdom Metazoa; phylum Chordata; class Actinopteri; order Cypriniformes; family Nemacheilidae; genus Triplophysa; species Triplophysa dalaica. The sequence goes on along the minus strand of NC_079565.1, from coordinate 3,811,011 downwards.
TGAAAGAATGAGGACATGAGTGCTGCCGAGGGGAGACAACCTTGAAAACAAACACAATTTCTCTTGTCTGTAATGAGCAACTTAATTATGCGTATGAAAACATTTGAAAAACAGACTGCTATCACAGATCTTTTAAAGGGACGGGACACCATTTTTGGAGGTTCATATTTAGTGGTTGTGAACTCACGTTTTGGCAAAGTTTAGAAAGCTGGTCATTTCATCAGATGAATACAGTTCTCCAAGTGGATTGTGGGGGTTTAGTAAAATAAGAGCTTTGACATTTAATCCCTGTAAGAAAGTAAATATATAAAATTCATAAACAAATATTTGTGTTTTTGTACAACGTACGTTTCAAACAAGGTTGCTTTTTTGGACATAAACTAAAAGAATACATTTAAAAACCCAAGATAAACATGATTCAGAATAAAAATGTGATGTGTATTTGCTTAAACTTTATTAAAAATAACCTCTTGCTTCGCCTCCTTGAGAGAAATCTCAAGCTTCTCGACAGTTAGCTGGAACGGTCTGACATCATTTCCTGTGGACTGTACCAAAAACATACACAAAAAAAAAAAATAAACTAACAAAATAACCACAAAAATAATGTTTTGAGAGGTACTCTTACAAAAATAAGTATACTTCCAAGTTAATTTTAGTAAATGCACCTATGTTTATTTTCAAGTATGAAATATGTAGTAAGTCCTAGAAATAGCACACTTGTAAGTGTACTATTTCCATACTATTTGGGACTAAATTGGCCCCCTTAAAAACCTTTTTCTGAGAAGTTAATAAAAAGTAGACTGATTTAAACTTAAAAGACTTATTTTAAAAGTATAATAACACCACAGTCTAATAAACTTTTATAAGTGTAATGCTAAAATTACTATTTCTGCTTATTGTTCACAGAAAACCCTTCAATTTCCAACACAAGCATAATAAGAGCTTTTGTTCAGCACCTGACTGTCAAGCGGCACATGTCGGAGTTTGACACTACTGTACAATCCCACATCTTCCCTTATAACGCCATAGAACGGAGAGGCAATGAGAATGGAATCTGAAAAACACACAGTATGAAGAATTGCTCAATCTTTATGGGTCGATCATCTTAAAACTGCCAAATATCTGCCGATTAAGCATAAATGTGAATATAAAGGTTGAAGGTTAAACAGCTTCACAGTGTGAGTGTGCTTCTGTTTTTGACACACGGTCGCAGTTGTATTAAGTAGTGGCCAGATGGTCTCATACCTTCTGGGTCGCAAAGCACAGCTGCCAAAGCCGAGAAGGCAGAGCCGCAACCATTTAAAACAACAACCTGCGAGAGAATAGACGCATGAGAGCGTGTACACCAGAGTGAAGAATAAATCATTAACAAAAAATACACACATATGATGATAACAAAAAACTCACGTTCTCAGCTTTCAGAGGATTTGGAGAACAGCTATAATCAGATAGGAACTTTGCAACTTCCTCTCTTAGGCTTTGGAGGGGGGAATAAAACAGTGAAATGAAAGCTCAGTTCAGCATTCTCAGCAACATTCAGCTGAAAACCAAACATGCTAAGTTATGTTAAATGTTGACTTACAAGCTGTGGCCTTTCCAGTCGGAATATTGCAAGAAAGCCGGCTCAATGTGAAGCATATCGGGCTGCGTCAGCTGTTGTGAAAACCAATAGGTCAGATGTAACATCTATTCCAATAAGTATGACATTTTACATAACTGTCTAGAAAACTACAAGCGCAACGATAATCTCTTCAACAAACCAAACAATACAAGGTATCATTCATGTTAACAGTCCAAATGGTGCAGGATCTTTTTTTATGCATTATCAACCAAGTGCTCTCTACCTATTATTGAACAGTAAAATAATTGTTTGATGGGTTTTTTTCCAGGCAAAGGCACTTCACTTATGCATACTAAACAAAATAGCTCACCCGTTTCTGGAGGAGGTCAAAATTAAGCTTGTTTTCACTGGTTCCCATGTTGATGATGCCCTGAAAAAAAGACACAAAACCACAGGAAATTACAGCACAGCAGATGCAGGTTAAACAGAAAAGAGCACTTCTTAAGTGCTTAAAATGAGAAAAGCCACACAGATTTGCAACTACATTTCCTGACAGTCCCAGAGGACCTTTGTGTCTTTAGAATCTAGCAAAGTACACCACTTAAAACAAGACTCTGTGTTTATCAGAGGTTTTAATGTAGGAGCATAAGTTTTTTTTTGGAAAATGCAGACACCCTGGGCAAACAGAATGAATTATCGAAAAAAAAAGTGTGCAAATAATAGATGGATAGTTAAAATTCATTTCAGCAATGTCTTGTTGGGGTGAATCCTCATATTTACAGTTCATTTTAGTATTTTCCCTATTTTTTTTTTAAGTATGGTTAAAAATGAACTAGAAATTAACATTTAGAGGAATCTCAATATACAGCCGCAGAAAATTTCAATTACAATAATTATTTTCCGATTTTCTTAATGTACTATTTTTAGGTATATGTTTTAGGTATATAGTAAAAGGATAATTTTTGTTTCGTTCTGTGAACTACTAACAATGTTTCCAGAATTCCAAAATTCGAACTAAAAGTATTGTTTCTATTTGAATTTATTTGAAGAAAATGAAAACTGGTTTAGATTTCCTCGAAATTCACTGGACTGAAATAGGCACATACATCTAGAAATCCTGATTACATGCAAAATTTGGAATGGTCTCTCAATTCTTTTTCACGTCTATACATAAAAAACCCTATAAAATCTTATTGCAATACTTTTCTAGCAAGACTAACATTTGGGTTTGTGTTCTCGTCGTGTCTGTTGACGTGATACTTGACGTAGCCTTCCTGCAAGATTCCCTGTTGCATTCGCATGTTGTTCCCACGACAGGAGAGGTATGGACTGCAGTGGGGTGTCTGATCACCCAAAAGGATGCTGGGTGTGGTTGTTGCTTTGGCACTGTCGCATGACGCCTGAGGAAACAACGTTTGTAAGGAACTGGGTGAAATTAAAGGGTTGGTGACCGGCGCCACACTAGTAGTGGGCTTTTGGTCATCCTCCTTCGTCTCCGTTGAGCCCAAAACTCTAGTCAACATGGACATCAAACGAAACTCGTGTTCTCTCTCTTGCTTTGCTCTCCTCTCCTCCTGCTGTTCCCTCCTCTCATCAGCCCGCGCCTCCTGGCGCAACCGTGCCTCCTCCAGAGCGAGGAAACGCTCTTCTGCTGTCTGCTGCCAGCTCAGATACCCGGCCAGAGCATTCGTCAACATGCCATCGCTGCCTCGTCCCACCCTGCGACGTTTCCTCTGAAGGAACGATTCGGAAGCTCTGTTGCCTTCTTGGTCGCCATGGCTATCTCCATCTCTGATTGCCATGGGAGCAGTTGCCGGGGAGACACCCGCACCGGAGGAGCCAGTCATATTTTGGTCACTAAAATCTGAGGTGATACCACAAAAAAAAGATTCAATCAAACGTTAGATCTTGAACTGTTTGAATATTAAAAGCTTAAAACATGCTTCAGAATGAAACGTAAAGTGACAGTAGGCATTGCAACATGCCAGGTTTGCCACGTGGAACATCTGCGGTGCAGAACGTAATGCTTTAGATGACAGAATAATGCCAGCAGCAGAGGAAAACCAATGATCATCATTCCAGCTGGCATGAATAAAGCCTTCACACCGCTACACTGACCACACACGCCAAATAATTATGGATAATATCAGCGAGAAACAGTAAGACTGTGCAACTCAATAATGTAATTCACTAATGCGACCACAATATTGTAAAAAATGTAACACAACATTCCCTACTGAAAAAAACAATAGAAACCATTAAAGCAGTTATAATGGTAGAAATGGTTTTAAAGTGATGTGTTTAATGGAAACTGTAATGGTTCTACTGGTATGTGAAGAATTCTACTGGTGGGATGTTAAATCCGTTGAAAAACTGCCCAAAACACAATGGTCTTAATGGAAAAAACTAATGGTTTGTAACGGTATTTTAATGGTAACCATTAGAATTTCCTCAATGGTTTCGGTTGGGTTTCTATTGTTTTTTTCTACAGGGATCCCGCCGCCAATCCATCACATACCAGCAAACACAATTACGGTTTCCAATAAAACCAATACAAATCCCTTTAAAACCATTATATCTTCTTTAATGGTATTGTTTTTTTCAGCAGGGACCACATAAAGGAATTTTGTAATGGATAAACAGAGGATGGATCATATTATCTGTAATGGAAACCATTAGAATCTGTGTTACTTTATTCAACAGGTGCTTTCTGGTACATTTCTGCGAGCGTCATTCAAACTGTCCACTATAACTTACCTGATGGGGAACACACCATATGCGTGCTTCCCTGCTCCCCGTCCAATTCCGTCTGTTCCTGTGCGTTCGGACCCGCATGTTTGTTGTCAACATTACCCTCATCGTCATCGTCCACGGGTCCAAACTCGTACAGCATCTCGGGCGGACCCGCCGCTTCATCATCGGAGCTCAAGACCTCCGTCTTGATCTCCAGTATCTCACCCGCTCTGGGCGGGTTGCCCGCGACCTCTGACCCGACAGCAGCATCTTGAACCCCGACCACCTGGCTCGTGATGGGACCGCCCCATACTGGAAAAGTGCCAGAGGATGCGGCGGACCGGTTACTTTGCGCTCTCTCCATAAGTTCATAATAACGCGTGGATCTCAGCGTCTTTTGCTTGTATTCCAACTTTAACTTCTTGATCTTCTCTCTGCATTGGTCGCCGGTGCGATTAATCCCTTTTTGACGAAGCGTGTTCGCGATCCGGTTGAAAACATGCTGGTTCCGGAGACATGTCACCAGCTCGGTTTGGACAGTCACGTCTGACCAGATTTGCAAAAGTTCAAGCACTTCTGGTTCGGACCAGTTGCTGCCGCGTTCATACTTTTTGCCGTAGACATGAATTAAGTGCATCGCGGAGACGATGTGTGTTAAACTTGTAGTTTTGATGTTAGATGGTTGCTACCAATGTTCGTGCATGGATACGACAGAACGTTTGCGTAACAGAAGTCAAATGCATGGAAATAGTTGTTGTTTAACACGTTATTTATGATGATCAATCATCTAACCCGAACACAAGTACTTTACCCCGACAAGAACGCTTTAAATCCTTAATATTCAGCAAGAATCCTTATATATTTTCAACCCGTCGCTTTTGTTCTTAATTCAAGTCTTGATACATCCGGGTTCACGGCACATGCGTGCTGTCCTTATTCCGGGATAAATTTGGACCGTGACAACAAAGAACGGCGCTGCGCATGCGCTGAGAGACGAACGCGAAGCAGGCGAACGATCAGAGAGCAACTCAACTGTAATGTTGGTGCGCCATCTAGTGTTTTAACTAATAATGTACAGTTATTATGTACGTCAATCTGATATTTCACTTTTATTGGGTTATTTACCATCTAATGTATTTGAACGATCCGTTAACAGGGAGCATTTCAACATCATTTAGACAAATTAAAAAGTGCATAAATCTTAAATAAGTATTTTCATTGAAATAGGTGACAGCCCTGCATCTTTTTTACGCCAGAGAACATGAACACGGGACATTTCGCCACATGAAACCAGGCTTGTTCTTATATTTAAAAAAAGTAAATGTCATTTTATTACATGTTTTAAATGTAATAACAGTGTGTTTAACTTACAATTAAAATAATATTTTTGGGGTTGTTTATTTTAGCAATTAAAGCAATATCTAAACTTTAGTTAAATTCACCTTTTCATAATTTTATTTACTATTAAAGTAACTTAAAATACATAAAGGTTAAATACTTCAAATACAATGGATGCTTTATAAAAATCATTAACAGATGGGTAGGACCACCTGATATGAATGTTTACCTTATGAGTTTGCATCATCAAATAAGTAAAATGGGATCTGTGTGGGTCATTACGCAGGAAATCTTAGTAGGCCAAAAACATGCTTCATTTTCTTTGAACAAAATATAATTCCCTTTGTTCGTGTTTTTATTTTAAGCATTTCCTATTTAAGGGTATTTTAGTTGCATGAGAGGGGTTGTGTGGCCCAGCAGATACATTTTAAGGCTGGTTCGGTGCCCTTGAGATTGCTCCAGGTGGATTGTTTCATAATAAGTATACTGTCATTTCCTTCAGATAAAAGCATCTTCTAAATTACTACCTAGGGGAAAGCTTATACATCTCCCATCATGTGTATATTTTTCCATTACTTAAATGCAGCATTAAATTCATTAGACTACAAAATGACATTAAGGTACTTGACGTAAAAATGACGTCAATGGCTAGAAAGCAGCAAACCAGAATATTCCTGATTTGACGGGTTTAAAAGACAAGTTTTAAGGCTAATCCCAGACTAAAATGAATGTTTGAGCAGTTTTAACTGCAAATCACTCACCTTAAAACATCTTTTGTCTTATGTCAGCGCCATTATTATGTCTCAAGATGCACACCAGTAATGTTTTTACTAGAGCATTTCTATAAAAAATAGCTTAAATATCGTAATTTAACTACGGTTTAGTCCGGTTTTAAAATAAACCCTGTATGTGAAACCGGGCCATTATGTTTTACAAATACGCCATACTTACAATAATATTGATTTATCTTGTATTTCAAATTAAATGTTTTCTTCCTTTTCTAAATGAAATTGAAAGTTCAATGTAATTAGTATATTTCTGGTTATTTGCTCTTCAAAGTCTTTTTCTAAGATGGCGCATAAATCAAAAAAAGGTGAAGAGCTGGGTCAGCGAAGAGGAGACCGTCAGGGAAATTCTGCCTGAGCAATTCTACCTGCATAGTGCAAATATTGACAAAACTATTGATTTTATTTGACATCTGTCTACAAATAAAAAACGATAGAGATTTTAATGGGGCTATTTATATCTACTGAACAAGATCCACCCTGTTATCTGAATATTTGCTTTAATGATGCTGCTGTCCTTGGTCCTGAATATGATGCTGATCTGACCTTTGATGTTTTATAATGGACATTCTTTTACTACAATAATTAGAAAAATCTCACATTTAACATATTTCTAGTATGGAGACGGTAACTAGTTGCATCTTGCACCGAATGCATCTTTATGTACATCTTTATGTTTTACTGGATCGTTTGAAATCAATATGACAAGAGGACAATTTAACGTTGATGCCTTAAATCCTGCAGATGGAGCACGTGAATCACAGACCGCAAACAGGTTTATAACATGACGTACTTCCTGGGAATTGTAGGCCATTTGTGATTACCCCGGATTGTGCACGAGTGTACTACGGAGCCCGTTATTCCGACGAACAATAAACAAACGCTACAGATGAAACGTCACATATCAAGCGCCTATTTAATGGCTTACAATATTCGCAGCTTTGATTTACAATCTTTCAGAGACACAAACAAAATAATAATACATAAATAAAACGGAGGACTACAGGAAGACGCGTGCTGCTGAAAGTTTCATCGATCTGCGCGCTCTCTCTGCGCGTGATGCTGAGTGAGTTCAGGGGGTCTCGCGTCACACAAGCAGCGGCGCGAGCGCTCCGTTAACGGTTTCTTTGCCTTCGTAACGGCTGCACTTTACTTTTCCGTGATGAGTGGAGTTCAGACCGGAGCCGAGAGCTGAAATGTTATCCCGATTACCGGAATTCTGTCTGTGTGAAGCGGAATGACAGTCCGGTGTGGTATGCCGTTACTCGAGGATGGGTCAACGGTCTCTTGTCTGAGGTAAATGACAGCTCCTGTGTTTGTTTAATGGTTGTTTTAGCGCGAAAAACAAATAATAAAGAGCAAATGTTTAATATGAGGCAAGATTTTCTTTTGTCTGAATTTGGAGCTGTCATACTAACCGGTGATATTTTAATGCTAACTCTGAATGATATTTAATACTGTTTGCACCAAACTGTTTTATATTTACAATACTCGTATTGCATTTAATGTATTTGATTGTGTTGTTTTTTGTATATCCTAGGTAATAATTTAGTTTACAGTTATATTTGCTCTCCTATAATCTAAAAACGTGTTTTGTGTTATATTATTTTTTGTATAATATTGTTTTTAATGACTGAGATAGCAGGGCTAACCTAACGTAAAACTGTCGACAGAATTATCAGGTTATTGACAAATGTGTGTTTTTTAAATGAGTGATTTCAATAGATTAAGCAGAAATATATGCATTTATATAACGGAATTGGAGAAATTCGTGTCGTGTTCGTATATTTTCATGCAAATATGTGTAAAAGAAAACAATTGGAGTGTTTTTCTTCTCAGTTTGGTTATTATTACGTTATTTTTATTACATGAAAACTATTTTTGGTGTGCGCCTTCTGGTTTTACAGGTTTTGACCGATTTCCGTTACTTTGACCGGTTTACTGTGCACGTGAGAGTCTCTACCGTGTAAACCCAAAGAAACCTGATGAAATATTTAATGCCCCCAGTAGTAGGCTACTGGTCCAGTACAGCAAATGAAAGAACAACAAAGAGAAAGAGCCGTGATCATATACCCCTCTTTTCCAGCCCAGTGGACTTAAGAGACTTGTCTGATCTCATGTGTCTCATGTAGTTCAAGATTCATGACTGTACGTGATCATCCTCAGAAATGTATGTTTTTTACCTTCCGACTGTGAAAACTGTAGCTCCCGTATGTTTATTGCCATGTGATTAATGTTTGGCTCATGTCCTCCGTTTGCCCTTTTTACATTATAAGTGTCCTCTTAACTGTCTTGAAACATTGGTTTTGTTGGCAGCGTGACTATGAAATTGGTTTTTGCCTTAAGGCTCCTGCAAACTGGCAGTGTGGTCATATTCTATATCTCGTCCTGTCAAGAAATAGGATAACGGAAAGAAGAGATAAGGAGAGCATATATGCATGCTGTCTTTCCCTTTTCTAATGAGTGATTAAGCTTTTCAGTTCCTGCCCTTACCAAGCCATCATGGGTCATTAAAGCTTTAGTAGTTGTAGTTGTGTTTGATGAGGAGTTATTAAGGCATAGTAATTACTGTTCTCTCTTCCCTAGAGAACATGCCATAAAAATTTGGCTCCCCGTGCCAGCATAGCGTCACCCAGGATGGCGCCTTTTGCGGGCAAACAATCTGTTAGGTCCTCGGTGAGAGCTAGATAATCTTTTACATTTTGACTTTTAATGATGGCTCGTGAGTCATTACATTTGGAAAAAACAGATCGTTTGAAGGACGGAACGAGGATTGATAGTTTGACCTTCGCCGAGTTCTCAAAAAAAGATCGGCTCTGAATCCTCTCTTGACAACGCTCCATTTGAATGACTTCCATTTGACCTGTCCCCGAAGCCCATTTGCAAAGTATTAGTAATGCTCTCGGATGTGTTTTTCAGTTCTATCAAGGTTTTTTCATTTCATTTAGTTAATTTAATGTTGTGTTTTGTAATGCAACAATTATTAGAAAAACCCCTTTGGCCAGGTTCCATTTGCTTGTGAGCTTAAGATATCGTCATAGATCCTCTGGTATCTTCTGCCGTATAAACTGTTCTTCTGCTTTGTTTCCTTCTTATAAAATGCCAGATTAATCCCAAGACTTTATCAGAGCTAATAGGGAGAGAAATACACTAAGCTGTCACTTGTTTGTCAGAATAGACATTGACAGTCTTCAGGCGCATTTACGACTGCAACATTTTAAAGGTAAACCCTTCATTACCTCTGACATTTATCCATTAGAAGAAGCTTTCAGAAGAGACTGCATTAATAAATTAGTCTTGTCAAGACAGTCGAAAATGGAGTTAACTTGAAAAGCAGTTATCTGACAATGCTTGTAGGCATAGGAACTTCTATCACTTCCTGTGTTTAGATGTAATTTTATTCGGTCTTCAAGATTGATCTAGCATAATTAAAATAAACACTAATTGTTAAAACAGTTGTTCAGAATTTCAGTTAAAAGATGACAGTTACAGTGTGGTTAACAGTCGTGGTAAAGTGTACGTATATTACTCTCTGTCCTCCTCCTCTCTCTCTCCGTTGCTTGTGGAGGTGTGACTCTCACGGGTTCCATCAGTAAGACACACATGGTTGTCTTCGCTTCTCTCTCCAGCTCACTGCACTGTGCCAGCCCTTAATGAGCTCTGTAATGCAGAATTTAGACGTGACAATTTGTTTGTTTCTTCACCAGGCCTTTTACCAAGATCCTCGCTACTTCCTACCACGCGGTGCTATTTAAATGCTAAAATCGGATCGTAGTCGTCACAGGCTATGGACTAGTTTTGCTAATGACATCCTGTCTTTTGAAACCTTACTGGGCATTATGCAGTTTGGCTTTCTTAATTTCATATTTCACAAGCATGAACTTCAGCAGGATATCATGAATTTGAAGGTGATTTGCTGGTGTGCTGTATGTTTTACAAAGCAGAAATATGCATTTGACTATTATTGTTTATGGTCTGTTCTGTTGTAGAGGGTGTCTGACGTTATACATCGAGCGCTGAGCCAAACTTTGAAATGACACAATCAGCAAAAACTGAGCTGTCTCTAAGGAGCTGCTCAACTCTCACGGGACTCCCTTAGTTTGTGTTGTAGTGCTTCTCTGAGAAATGATGCAATACTCGAAAGCTACAGGGTCATCATTGCAGTGTGAAACTTTATATAAAACAATGTTTCTGTGAATTGATTGTTGTCCCAAAAATGGTTAGGATGTTTTTGCTGGGTGCTGAGGATGTGGATTATATACTTGCTCTAGATACAAACATATAACAAGTAGGTACATGATGTGAGTTGCACAGCCTCCTTGTCTCCTTGTCCCACTAAGTGTTGTTTGGATCCCAGTTTTCCCCTAGTGTAAAGCTATCAATAGCACTCAAGTCACCTTCATGGAAATGTATCGCTCGCTGTGGTCCCTCTGCAAATGTTTTCTGACAGAACGGTTATGTTCAGCTAACCTGAGCTTTATAGAAAAATATAGGTCTTTCAGTGTGCTAGTATTTCTTTGCTGACAATCTGTCTTATCACCTCTAGGTCATCAAAGTTCTGAATTCACAACGTTGAAAGCCAAGCAATCCAGAAAACCATTAGGCTCTGAGCCTAAGCACTCCTGTTCATGGAGGGCCGCCGGACCCTGCTGCTGCTGCTGGGGGCGTTTCTGGTCCTCAGGAATGCTGAGGTCCACGCAACTGCTGACCGAGGCATCTACACGAACACGTGGGCCATCCACATCGAAGGGGGAGCTGAGGAGGCAGAAAGAATCGCACGCAAACACGGTTTCATCAGTCACGGGAGGGTGAGTGGGATCAGTTCTTTATCAAAGATTTATCCCCTGTTCTGTGTCGCCACATTTGTGTATGTGGAGATAATGCTGAATGAGACTGCAAAGCATCATTTACCTTTCTGCTGTCAAGCCGTACCGATTTACGCCGGAGAAAGACACATTTGCACAAACACACCCCCACACGTACACAAAGTCTCTTGAACGAGTCCTTGTAGCTGCTTGTCGAGTCGCAATGTCTTGCGCCTGTCACCATTCAATTCATTAAGACGGAGATGCGTCGGATGTGATTGGCGAAATTAATTTCAGCTTATGTTGTATTCTTTCCCCGCCGCCCGCATTGTATTGTTCGTCTCGCCAGATGTTCCCGCTTCTGTTGTTACGGAATTAAACGCTGAGCTGATAGACGAAAAGCAGGAATGTATCTGACAGCTGAAGCATTATTGTATGTGAATTAATCCCTGTGAGTGCAGTGCCCTCTGAGCTTGCTATGAGGAGTCTGTGAATAGCACATGTGTGGGAGGACAGGATAAGAAATAGCTGCCAAAATAAAGCTTTCCTCTCCTCTCCCCTCCTCACATTTGCCCTACTGTAAATCAGATTCTACAAACATATTTACAAAAAAATTAGAGCCAGAGGTAAAAAATCTGGTCCTCTGCTTAAGCTGAGCAGGTTGGTTATGCGGTTGGTGTTGGTGGAGGGTTGTCACCTGGCATTCCCGGATCAAAACCAAGTCCATTTACTGGTCGTCCAACTTTCTGTTTGCTTCGTTCTTTCTTTTTTCCGATTTAAGAGCTTCCTGACTAATGTGATCTGACAGAGCTGAACAAATGAACTCATTTTCCACTGATACAAACCAGTGAACCTGATACACACATATCAGACATCCATTATTACAGACGAGATAACAAGCTGGAAAGAACCAATATTAGCTGATTTGGTTTAATTCTTTTGTTTGTTCTGTGTTGAAATGAAACAAACATGTTAAATTACTTTGATGGAACCACTCCAGGGCTCAAGACTGCGACTAAATAGTTTTTGAGACAGCACGAGCTGATGTTTCCCGGTGTCATCGCATTGGTCACAGCTCACCTCATCATTGACAAGTTTACAGACACAACGTGAGCGCATTAATAAAATTCGCTGACTGATTTTTTAGCCTGAGGACGAGCGATTGGATATTTGAGACGTTTAAAATTAAACTGACCGCGGAGGAGTTCATAATACGCCATTTATCTTTTGATTATTTGAGACAGCACTGAATCATTTCCAATCCGTTCACAAAAATGAATGAGAGGCAAATTCTCTTGTTAAGATATGTGAAGTTATCTTTACATTGTGTTGTGAACAAGATGAAAAGTGTCCTCAATGCACAATAAAATCATCATAAGAATGTATTAAGACGAGCCCTTTCGTTTTTGCTTTAACACTATAAACAACAAAATTCATACAAAATGACATGCACATTTTCTGTTGGTTCAAATGCAGTACTTTTTTGGCCTGGTGTGTTTAGAGTTTAAACAGTCTCTTTACTTAGCACTTAAAGCTTCTCTACCGTCTCCAGTGGAACCAAACCACTGTCACCTGCAGCTAATAGACAGGTGGTATTAAAAAATATATTTTAACACATTTCCCATATTTACATTTCTCTACAAATGTAAACACATTTAAAACTTTTCCACAAAATTCTGCAGATTTTTCCAAAAACACATTAACTCTGTTCAATTTTAATGAAATACTTTGAAAACAGGAAATTGTGTTATTGGTGAATAAGGTTTATCTTATATATATATATATATATATATATATATATATATATATATACTGTATATCTGTTTGAGGCTTACACTCCTCCCTGTTTCAGCACCTCCTCGGTGTTCATTTTAATCTCAGGTTAAATGTTCACTAGTGCAAGTCCAGTAAGCCTGGTGTCTTTCATCCTGTTTTGCCATGAACACACTGCAGTTTGAGAAGTGACAATCGTATTTAAATACGGGAGTGAATCCACTAAATTATCATGTGTGTATGGAACAGGTATAGATACTCCCACATTAAGTGATAATTGACACACTGCTAACACTGTTCTAGCATTTTGCAGCTGTAAATAAGAAAATAAGCCTGCTATATTTGATTTAACAACATACACACAATTTATTTTATTTATTTAGTATCATTCTCATTCTCTTGCTTTCTGAATATGTCATGAGTTTACACAGATTAATAATCAGTTTTAAATACAATTTAAATATTCAAACATATCAATAAAATTATAACTAGTGCCCTCTTATGGCACGCACAGTGCATACAGCCATACGGCTGCAGGCGCCACTGTTAAGAATCAGGGATCACAATAGACTGATGTGTGTGTGTGCACTGTGTGTATGCCCAGAATTCTTGGCGTTCATTAGTGTGGCATAATGAACAAGCTCTTCGTGCATCTCCGTTGATTTATGCATGACACTGACCTGTCAGTCAAACAAGGGACACTTTCACACCCTGCACATCGGATTGATTTTTCATTATTCATTTCAGACTCTCAGGCAGATTGTGAAAGTCCTTGAAGGATCCCTGTGTTCCGAGTTGAATTTTTGATGCCATATGGTGCTTTCTCTCGTCTTCCCCTCTCTCCATTTGATGTTATTTGAAGTCAGAAAGTGTGACTTGAGCAAAGAGCTTTGAGATGCCGGTCTCTGGGTGAGAAGGTGTGGCACGTTAATCCAGAGTGCCGTCGCTTCGGCCGTGTCTAGTCTCGGAGCGTCCTCACAGAAATCCACAAGAAATCCTACAATGCTGAAATGGTATCACTCAAAAATGTATTATTAGGAGAGAGATAGAGAGTGATACGAGAAGGTGAAGCATCGAGCATGCAGGAAGGAGAAAAGGGTATATTGGATACGTGTTGATTCTGAAAAATTTATATAAAATTTAATGTGGACCACCATATGATGTTGACCACCACAAGAAAGTAGCAAAACAAGCATGGTTTTGGCTAAATTTGGACCAGATTGGAACACCATAAGAGAAAAAATGTGCAATATATACACTTGCTTTATGTGTTTTTTCTACCTCTAACATTTTACATGCATTAACTTTATAGTCTTTGAAATTGAGTAGAAAGTATTTAACACTTGTCACTTTGATGCAGTGAGCATACATATTCCAGAATAGAAAAACTTTTATTTTTAGGTCCGTTTCCGTAGTCTTATGTCACCCTGGATGCTCAATAGCCTGGAATAGTGATTAAGGAAGACAAAAGTGACATCAGGTCAACGAATGACTCGCTGCGCTCTGCCCCATTCCAAGTGACAGAAAGTGCCTTATTTATTTCTGAAAGCGCCTGTCTCTCTCCACAGGGGAACGATGGGACGTGTGAGACATTTATCCAAGCCCATAATTACTTGATTGCACAACCCAAATCCTGTGGGGAGGGTTTCAGCTCGATCACAGGCAAGAATGGATGGATAGGTGAAGATAAAAGCAGGGAGTGCGAGACTTAAATGTCATGTTGCTTGAGCTGTCATCCCTCAGAGCGACGGGATGTTCCTCTGAGGAGACGGAGGATGGTGGAGCAGACCCAGGGGGGGAGACGAAGCCACACAAACCCTCATGCTGGAGGCTGTGAATGTCACTGAACAGGTGAACAGCGTGTGTGTCATTGTCCCTAAAGCCTGATTTTCACATTTTACCAAACCCAAGTGATAACTCAAGTCAGACCCTCCTGCCGAGCAGGTAATTGCAGAGTTAATTTAAGTAAGTCTTGACCTGTTCCCTGTCATTTCCGACACCAATTTAAGAGGTGCAGATACGCCGATTCAAGGTATATCACAGTCTGTAGCAGACTGACTTCCCCAACTTCCTGACTATTATGCATTTTAAGGGCCTCCTACTGTTCACACACCTGCCACCGTTCTTTTAAGTGTTGTAATGAGCACACCTCAGGACATGGAAGTTCAGGTGGGGAATCTATAAAATGAGGAACGAGGCGCTCATCTCTGGAATTGAAGTGGATGAGTTTAGGGAGGATTTTGCTGAAATGAATCCTCAACCTGAGAGTTGTGAACAGCTGTTCAACTCATTCAGCGGATAAGAGATTAAATAATTCGTAGCTATATGCGCTAGTTTTAGCATAAGCATGGTATGTGGCCATAGATTAAAAAAACAGGTGACCTCACTGTCTTAAAAGTAGTTGTTTAGCAGGTGTTTTTATGCAGAGTGATTCGCTTTTATTGGCCCTGGAGCTCCTGCCAAAAAGTATTTGATCTTATTTTAAGTACTTTTTAGCATGCTCATTGGACTAATGATTGTGATGCTTAATACTGTTGGTGAGCAGTACGACCGTCTCTTATATCATGATGAATTTATTTTTTTCAACATATAACGTAAATATAAATCATAAAAATAAATGTTTTATGTATCTAGCATCTCTGTTTGTTGACTCATTTTGGCTGTATACTATCTTTCTCGCCAGCCCTAGCTGAGTGGATTGTTTACTAGGAGCAGAGGGGTGGGAATTAAGATTTGGAACAGGATTCTAGCATTTGTGCGGCTTTCAATAGGATTTCAACAGCTTTTTTTGTCCTAACTGCAGTTGGTGGTGTTTTTGCATTTCTCTCTGTTAATGCTCTGCGTGCGGGTGTGACAATAACGGCTTAGCAGGCAGCTGATCAGCACACTTCAGTGACGCATTGGTCCCCACCTCCTCCCGTTTGCACACAAAAACACTTGTGATTGCTCCCATCGCCGAGCACGGCTCTCAAAGGCCTCTCTGCTTTTAGAGCTGCTGGTGGGGAGAGATGGTGGCTGGTGTATTGTGGGCTGATTGCATTTGCCACAGCGCCTCGCTGTCATTGTTTTTTGTTTGTTTTGAATCAGACAGTTCCTGACAATAGGGTACACAGAGCAAGTCTTCACTATCTGGGGTTCTGCTGGTAGCGAAACCGTTATGCACCCCTTGTGTATTTTTCCACCCTTGCTTATTCATGGTGTTTGTCTAACAGCTGAAAGCACCAGTGCACAAAAGACCCAAAGGGGAACAATGATTCTGTACTAAAGAACGAAACGTTTATGTTGAAACTTTGAGAAAGTCTCAAATGCTGTACGATTTACAAATGACTCAAACATGTTTTTAAATAAATTAGGTAGTGGTTGATCCATCTCCTGTGAAGCCCATATTATCGAAGTAATTATAACCTATTGAGAAAGCATTTTGTGTCCCAAGGGGAAAATTATAAGAGTTCAAATCACAAAAACAAGTGGTCGATTAGCGCAAACAATAATTTTGATTCATCGCTCATTAAAAAGACAAGCAAAAATGCTGTTTCGCACTCACAAGAAGTCTTTAGGACAGATTGCCATCTACTACTATTTTGGTGCATTGCTCTCAATGTTTATATGTACTTGTTTGTTTAGTTTCGAAGCCCTATTGGGTTGCATTTAATTAGCAATTGATAAATATTTAAGATAAAATGACATTTCCCCGTGTAACTTAAACATATTTGTAATTGTTTTGTGATTCATCTATTTCCAAAGTTTATTCCAACTTGTATCACCGATCTCTTGCTATAATGTTTTATTCATCAATACGTTTCATTATGGAAATGGCGTATTTATTTAAAGGCCATTTATGTTGCTATTAATGTCCTGGATGTATACTTATCATTACTTGTCTCTTTTAAGAAGTAAGTTAAAATACAGTTGTTCCTGCCCTCACATCCACCCCAATTCCTTTCATCTAAACTAACCAGAAGTCCCCAGAGAGTTGTAATTCGCATGTACAGATCTCAAATTAAGAGCTCCTGCAGCTTCATGAGCTCTCACTACCTGGCAGCCTGTTTCTTTCTATCTCTGAAAACAAAATCACTTTCTTTATGTCTCTCTGGCTGTCTGCTACCAAAATTCTCTCTCGTTTTCTTCGAAGGTTTGTCACTCATCCAACTTTTCAGAAATCATTATTTAAGATGACTGGAGAGGTAGACATAGTTGGACACTATTCACTCTCCTTTTTAAATCTCTTAGTTTTGTATAAGGAATGCAGATTGATAGGACAGCTCTGCAGGGAACATGTCTACACTGATGGAGCTAAGCTGTCTGTGTTATAGTGTTGTCAAGATACCAAAAGTTTGACTTCGATACAATGCCTAAGATAAGTATTTTTATACGAAAACGTAATCGATACCATGCAAAAAGAACATACAAGAAGTAATTAAATAAAAAATTATGAAACATAACATAATCTGTTATATTATTTTTTACTCTAACAATTTACACTGTATTCCTGCCTTGCTTTTTGAGCATGTCTTCCCCTTATTTAAAAATGACATGTCACCAGAGAGACCAACTTATGAGTGACAGGTATCAATGTATGATACAATCCTAAATGTGTACCGGTCTTATTGTTTGTGGTCTGTTAAAGTTAAACATGAAAATAAACGGTTTAAACTTAAATTAATCTACATTAATACTAGCTAAGACATTAAAGCATGGTTAAATTCATTCACTTCAATCATTACAACTCATTAAAAACATTACATAATAGATTCTGATATGAACAACAAATCTCTTTTTACAGGATTTATGAATTTCTTTATGTAACTTAATACAAATCTAGTTGTTTATTCATATTAGTTCATTGACAAATGTTAACAAATACAATTGTTAACACTTTAAAGTGATTACCAATTATTAGTTCATGTTAGCTAACTAATTTTAAACTGACAAGCCGTGAATAGACGACTTAAATTTCGTCATCACCCCGAAATCTGCAGCACAAATACGAGGAAAGAAAGTTGTACACATCCACTGACTGAACAGAGCGTTGAGAGCACATGCGCGCAACATATAGCTGCCGCAAATGGACGTATTTAATAAATTAGAAAATGGTATCGTTTAAACAGAAGGGTATCGCTCTACTTTTCTAGTACCGGTGTATCGTGCAACACTACTGTATTATATTGTCACAGATAGTTTAAGGCGCATGTACCACAGAGAGCTAAGACCAAATTCAAACATGCATCTATTTTAATAGCTGAGGGACAGTTTACAAAGACCTCCTTTAAGTAGTTTTAAATTGTTGGTATGATTACATATGGCATCTTTGGCTGTTACGACCCAGTCATATTAAATGTAACTTTTGATACATAACCAGTGGTGATTATATTGTAAGTAATATTATATGGCAGTCAGTGTGGCTAAAAATACACATTCTGTTGTTTTCTACAGTGGCCCATCGAGTTGTTTTTTAACACAAGAACGATTCCATTGCGAGTAGCCCTTAGTCTGCTGCATCGTCTCTGAACATTTGATCTATCCTGGCAGAGTGGTAATAGAGCAGAATACTGGATTGTGCTATCTGTTAGATGGTTGGTGAGAGAATGTGATTTGATTCAGTGTACCAGAGCTTATATTGCTTTTATAGTTGCCTGTTTTTCGTTCGGTTTCCAGCTGATTACAAGAGCTGATTATTTATTGAAGGGAGATGACATATAAATGTACCATGAAGGCTCGGAACAATGTGTAAACATCTTGTTTTATTAACTAGCGTAATCAACCTGAATGCATTAGGTTGACAATAAGAAGTATGTGGAAAGGCAAGTCACCACTTTTTATAATGTCTTATCAAGGAGAAATAGTCATTTTATTTTAACTAATTATCCATCTGCCTCAAGCAGCTTTTCCTCTTATCTTTAGAGATCTTTTTTGTGTTGCCAGAAGCACACAAGAGAAACTTTAGTTACAAAGGACTTGATAAAAAAGTTGTTTCCTAAGTCTGCAGCCGTGTCGACTTTGAGAAAAGGAGAGTATCTATCTAGCAGCTGGAGACAGAACTGTCTGAAGTTCTGCAGGCGGTCGATGGGAGATTGATACGATCAGCAGAGATGGTGGAATGTGAAATATCAAATGTGGCATGCTCAGTCTGACACAGACAATGAGGGAGTCAATCTGTAGGAAAGACAGAGAGAGATTGCTTTTAAGCTATGTATGTTTGTGTGAGTGTGTATTGTTATGTGCAGTAACTTCTTTGAAGTCTTTCTTTGTATACCTTTTGTTTTGTAATGGTTTTAATGGAACAATTACAATTTCAGTAATGTTTTATTTTGTTTTCTGGGTAACTATACCCATACTGTGCTCCACACTATTGACAATATTGAGCTGAAGCTTTATTGCTCATCAAATCGCAATGTCTGTCAAAAAAAACCGCAATTCGATATTTTTCCCTAATCCAGGGTCAAAAGTGGTGCCAGCTGTCATTCGAATTAAAAGTGAAAATGTTAAACTATGGTTAACAAAGATGTTAACCGAGGGTTATGTTTTTTGTTTAATGCACTTTTAAGTGAATTTTACACCAGATTCATCATATGAAATATATTTCCTATAATTATACAGCAACACATAGCGTTGGGACTACATCACCATCGAATGATGTTCTGATCAAGAAGAAGAGTTTCATTTCTGACGGCGTACAGAGTTCAGATTTAAGACTTGAAAAAGAATGAATGCATTTTGATGACACAAAAAATTCATGAAATTCTTCAAAGAACATTCCCTAAATACAGAGCAAAAAACAGCAAAGGTTTTATTTATAGGACTTAATATCAATCATCTGTCCACCGTTTTTATTTATGATCCGCTTGGTCTTATTTGTTCATGTTGTTACTTGGCTGCACCATTTCAAGGACTATTTATTAGAAACATTTTCATCAAGCAATTTGTCACTGTCTTTGGCCCATCTTCATTGTATTACTTGGTCTCTCTGTCCTAGCGTTCCCCAATAAAAGGAGATGAATGTCTCCCATTCTTCTCTGTGGTATCGTTTTTCCCATAATTCAGAGCACAGATAGAGCTGTTATGGGTGAGTGAGTCACACCATAGTTGAGGGAGGTAATGAATATTCATAAGGACATCAAAAGCGCTTTTTTTTAACCAGCCAATAGGGACCGCTAAAAACTCTCGCCTCACTTGCTACTATTGTGGTGTACTGATGGGTTAAGATGGTTTAAGGTTGTTAGCTTTAAAAATTGTTAAGCTTCTGTGTGTTATGAATTTGTTAAAGAATTTGTTAGCCACCACCAACTTACCATCGGCAGCTCAACTGTGGAGAGAGTCAGTAGCACCAAATCCTGGGAGTGTAAATCTGGACCACCAACACCATATCACTCTCAAAGAAGGCCCAACAGCGACTTCACTTTCTGTGCCCGCTGAAAAGAGCAGTCTTCCTCCACCAATCCTCACCACATTCTACAGGGGCACCATTCTGAGTATCTCCATCGCCGTCTGGTACGGGAACTGCAGCGTGGCGGACTGCAAGACCCTTGAGCGGACAGTAAACACAATGTCCCTCTCCCATCGATCCTTGACATTTTCATTTCACGACGCTCTAGCAAGGCCACCAGCATCGGATCCCACCCACTCCTCCTACAGCCTCTTCCTACTCCTTCCATCAGATCGACGGTACAGAAGTATCAGGGCCCACTCAGCCAGACTGATAAACAGTTTCTTTCCCTAGGCTGTAAGAGCCCTTAACTCCAGCCACCCAAGCCCCCTCTGAAACCCCTACCCAGACCCCCCAGTCACTGGATCACATCTACCTCTGCTATATGTTTACAACCCCTTACGTGCAATACTGATTTCTAAAAACCATCTATCTCTGGTCACACTTTCACTCTCTTCTTATTATGTGCACTGGTTACTAGGCTTGTTAAGCAGAACAAGTGTCGCAGGAAAGATCAACAGCAGGAGTCCGATTTTATTTGTCATGTAAGGAGAGTGAAGTCCTGACTGACAAGATCATGGCGGATAGTTTTCTGTCAAAGAACATGCAGTAGAATATGTAAGAAGTGAGCACTTTCATCAAGAGCCAGTTAAGTTTTAATTTTATTTAGTTCTTATCTTCAAAAGCCGGTGCTTTGCCATTTATTTACCATAAACGTTTTTCGTTTCGTATTCCTTTCTTATTTATTTAACATAAATGTTCTTCGTTAGTATTCCTTTCTTTTTCTTTTCTTATTTATTTATTTATTTATTTAACATAATTTTTTTTTCGTTTCATATTCCATTCTAATTCTTATTTATTCATTTGTTGCACAATATGTGTGGTGATTACTCCTTTTGTTAATATAGGCAACTTATCTTACTCTCCAAAATATTTTTACATGCAATACTGTATATGGGGAAGAATACACTTTTGTTCTCTTTTAGCAGAGAATAGCTTTGATTTTCCTTATCATTGCATTAATTTAATTGCAAAAAAAATCTATCTAGCTATCTAGCGAATTTTTTTTTTTGTTTCTTTTTTTTTTTGGCTTGATGTATGCTGTGATTATTCGTTTTGTAAGGTCTGTTTTTAATATAAGCAAATCTGGTTTTAGATTTTTGTAGTTTTTTTTATCAAGAAAGATATTGAACCAAACATTAATTCAAGAAATTGCTGTTCCCGAAGTGGCACTAATTCAAAACTGAAAGTATGTGTCATGCACACGACTGCTTCTTCCAACGCCCCACAGCCAGCCCCCCAGCCCCCAGTGTCACCGGCACTACCGGTGTTTTTACACGTCTACTAACCAGTGGGGAAATTTCATCAACGCCATGATGTGGTCTCTAAAAACCATCCACCTGTGGTCACACTCTCTTATCATTATGCGCACTGGTCACTTTAAGTTTAACAGGCAACTCATGTTGCACTGTTTTTCTGTTTATGCTGCCTGCCTTGTATATCTCCATATGCACAATGTCAATTGTTCTTTTTTAACATTGCACTAGGACTATCTATTTTATGAACAGTATAGTTTACTAAACTAAATTTATAGTTAGAATAGGTTTAAGTTTATATCTGTCATGTGTGTTTTGTCTATGTAAAACTGTTGTCCTGTGAGACACAACATTCCGTTCCACTGTATGTCCCAATATATAGTGAAATGACAATAGCAAACTTGACTTTAATTAGGAAGGTGAAACAATAATAAGCGGTGCTTCTATATTGATCACTTTGATTGAAACTAATACTCCATCTTCAACAAATCAAGACAATTACTAACATTTTACATCTATATATTGACTGTCAAAGTGCCTAATTATACAGGACTTCCTTGTTCAGACAGCCCACTGGTCGATTGAAAATATGTAGTTTAGCACATGCCTGGTTATAATGTTCTTGTTCAACAAGAGAAATTGCTTAAAAATGTCAGTCATACAGTCTGGACTACAAAATGTTCTTTGCATAATATTCTTTTTCATTAAAATGATACTTCACAATTACATCATGGGGTATTTGGTGTGGTTCCAGACCCTTCTGAGCAGGCTTTTTGTACAGTCTGTGCCATACCCTTCTCCGCTCCAATCGCTCTTGCCTCAGGAACGTCTCAGGAGTGAACAGCATTTCATCATTTCTATCTCCACAGATTGAATTCAAATCAGCAGGAAATTCAGTTCATTTTTGAAAATCTGCTTAGAATTCCTGGAGTGGAATTGAAATTGCGTTTCGATTCATCCTCTAACCGTGCAGATATACATTTCCAAATGGCCAATATCGATCCATTCACACTCAACAAACACAACTCCAAATCAACATTTATCGAAGTCGCTTTTCCCCTGAGGGAGAGTCTCTCTCACCGCTTTTTTCCTCCTCGAATAAAATGACAGATGTGGTGAGAAAATGGCCTCAGCCATAGCACAATATGTCCTTTCCCCATTTCTCAAAAAAGTTTGAAGCAGGAATATATAACAAGCTGTTTCTGCTTCTTAGGCTAGCTGGAGCGCATCCTGTTCTGCTCATTTCTCCACGTCCGTTTTTGGTTTCAGATGCAGTGGCACTGCTCCCTGTCTGGAGCGCATTGGGTGCCATTTGTCTTCTGTGACGGATTTGTGTATCCCAAGCTTGTTATTTAGACGACACGCACACAGATGCACACATGGTGGATATGTACTAGGTTAACAATGTGAAGTGAATAATGCCTGATTACAGGGTAGTGTTCTGCCATTGTAGTGGAGTTCCTCGCAGGAGACGGCTAAATAATTACTCCCCTACTGCTTCTGTTCTCCACAGAGCTCCTTCGCTCTTTCTCTCTCTCTCCCTCTCTCTCTCTCTCCTTTCACCATCCCGCTTGATCCTTCTCTTCTCCTTTCTGCTGTACCTTCTTTTAATTCATTTTTCTTTTATTTATTTATCTTACACTATGAAACTATGTCTGTTTTCAGCCCTTCCTTAACAGCTTGCAGAACCCAGGGAATAGAGTCGGTAGGAAGAAAATTATATAGTGATGTATGAGTTGCGCGTATTAGTTTTGAAATTGTTTAATGGGGGGGTCATTCTCCAAATCAAAAACCTTTATTTTAAAAGGCCATTGTTGCTTATAGATTCAAATGGTTTGAATGCACTAAACAGTAATTTAACAGCATTAATTACATTTACATTTATGCATATGGCACAGGCTTTTATCCAAAGCGACTTACATTGGATTAACCTATACATTTATACTTAGATATGTGCCATCCCCTGGGATCGAACCCACAACCTTGCGTTGTTGACACAATGCTCTTACCACTGAGCTACAGGAAAGCTTAAATTAACAATAAGTGAACAGAATATTTTTTATTTATACACACCAGTGCAACAATAAATCTAAATTGTAGCTACAAATAGTGATGAATGGGTATAATCTTTGGTAGCATTTTATGTTTTAAATCACATATAAAAGATTAATATAAAAAACTTGTGTGGACTTTGTGATGAATAGGAAATAAATCACTGAAAAGCAGCTCAAAATTTATTCAGAGAAATTCCTGACTCTATCTGCATTTGTTCTACTTCTGAGGTTTAAATTATAGATGCTACAGAACATGTTGGTTTCAGTGCGCTCATGCTGACACATGACCAGGCGTGAAACTGCTGCAGTCTTTTGGAAACTTAATGACTAATTAAATATTTCATTAAAAGCGCTGCAGTCTTCTCTGTGTTTGTTAATTTTCCAACCAAATGTTTGTTATTAACTAACTGAAATATTCATAGTGATACAAATGTTGAGTAAAATAATATTGAGAAATATAATGAGAGAGTGGTCAATGAACATTGCACACAATCCAAAGAAAACACCCCTGGGGGGTTAAGGTCTTGGCTCTGGGGTACAACAGCAGTAGTTAGAGAAACTGCCCCAAGCTGCTTTTTGAACGCGGGCACTTGTTCATGGTACAGTGATCTCCCTTAAGAGAATCTCTCCCTGAGCTTGCAAAGAAATAGTCCCTCATCCATCAATGCACGCGGTTTTACTGGACTGATATATGCAGAAAACATGTCTTTCAAGGCTTTTCTTAAAAAAAACTGTCAGCTGTACACTTACGACGGAGAAAGTCTCCATAGAAACCTGAAGTGTTAGAGGACGTTTTCAGTCTTATTACAGCTCAGCCATGTGAGAAATCTCTCCAGAGCAGTCGTCTTTCAACTACAAGGCATTTCACAGAGCAAGAAAGACTGGAATAAATGCACTGGCTGGTTATTATGGTCATTACCTCTGCTGTAAAAGCGGTCATGATAAGCACCGAAGCTTTGGGGAAGATTTCCCTTTCTCTGTTGCAAAAAATACTGTGAAACTGAGGTTTGATATACTTTTCTAGAGATCAAAGCGATGGATTGCATGACAAAAACGGGATGTGGAATTTTGAGGCATCGGTTAATGGTTGATCTCCTGTTTTATTTGCAAAGACTCCCTTAGAAACATAATGGTTATTTACTGTTTTTTTTTAATGTCACATCCCTGAAAATCTTGTGGGATTTTAATGTTTCATAGATTGATTTAAAAGGCACTTGGCTTCAAATGGAGCTCTGTGGTCTGATTTATGACTTGTGTTTGATGTTCAATTCTGGTTATTCTCAGCCGTCATTGTTTCAGGGCTCTACGTTAAGAGCATTTGTGAGTAAATATTGATGATAGACTTTGGCCTGGTTGACCTGCTACTTTTTATTACTAAAATTGTGTTTTTGCATGCAATTTGTGTTGTTTTAGCTCTTGGTTAGGGTTCGGGTCTATCTTTGCGACTGCATAGCATCATCTTGCCAGCTGGACCATTTATGATAAAACTCTTTAACAAATTATCTTTAGAAAACCTAAACATCGTTGTGTTATACCAGTCCAGTCGCTTTCAAAAGTCCGGCACAGGTTGTACAAACAGGCTAGGGCAGGACGGACTTTCTTAACTCTTTCATGCCAAACTTGTTTTCTGCAGGTCCACAGAGGGAGAAGAGGGCGAGAGAACGGATGAAACCCTCTTCTCCTCAGTAAAAAATATCTTTGAAATGGCTAACACTAAAGTGAGAAGGATGTGGTCCCCTCTCTATATCAGTCCCACACATACACAGAGAAGCATTTCATCTTCGACTGGTTGGTCTACTGAGAGAATGATGTCTGCTACTTTGAGGTTTTCCTTTTGAATGTGTATATGCTTATAAACATGTCACACCAATAGGAGAAAGTCAGACTACCCTCATGATCAGAGCTAGTGTCTTCCACAACGAATATAAAAGTGAGGTTTAAATCGTACGGTTTCCTACAGATTCACAGCGGAGTTCATTAACAAGTAATTTCAATAATCTGACACCATTAATATAATGTAAAGGAGCAGACTTTGCTGTCATCATCTTAATAAGAGTCGCCACCTCAACGGCACAGAGCAGAGCTTTTATTAAGAAATGTTTCATATCATTCAAATTGGCATCACTCTGTTGGGGAACATAATTTGAAAGCGTCCAATCTAGTTAACCTCTGGGTGGCAGCCATCAGTCCTTATCGTACATCATTAGGTTATACATTCAACAAAACTTCAAGGTTTCTTTAAAATTGCACACATACACACACTAAACTGTGAGGTTTAAAAGAAACAAGCTGCTGTGAAACAACGGTGGGCTTTAGTAACCTTTGGTCACGGATATCTGAGCCTTATCGATTTGTTACTGAAGCTCTTGTGTGTCAGATGGTGAAGCGCACAGGGAATGAATCATTGTCATTACCGCCTTGTGTAGATGATGATTCAGAGTATGGTTAATTCATAGATGATTCAGAGAAAAGGCTGGGGGAACAGGTAATGGCTCTCTGGAGATACAGATACATATTTTCTGTAAAAGTATTTCTATTAAGCCGATATGATTAATGATCCATTTTGAGAGTTTAAAGGGATAGTTCACCCAAAAATGAAAATATTGTTACACTCAAATGTCTCAAATGCAGAACAGAAAAGAAGATATTTGGAAGAATATCAGTAACCACAGTAGAACCCTTTCACTTGCATTGGTTTTGTGTCCACAATAGAAGTAAATGTGTACTGCCATTGTTAGGTTACTAATATTCTTCCAAATATCTTCTTTTGGTCCTGCAGAAGAAAGAAAGTCATACATGTGTGAAATAACACGAGTAAATGATAACAGAATTTTTTTTTTTGGCTGGACTATTCCTTTAAATTGGAATTTTGGTGTAATTCTGTTGTGGAGACATTTTTCTTGCTCTGTTCAAGTGGTCATAGTTGATTATATTCCTATATGAGTTAGTTGACCGAGGGATTTAGGTTGGAATTTCTTTACCTAATTTTAATAAAGATTTATGTATCTTAAGTAATTTTTTTAGATGCCGCTCTGAAGCCTTCCACAGATCTAAAGAAGGGCCCAGCTACAACACTGTCAAGGTGATTTACGGCAATATTAATTTTAATCAAAATATGACATCATGTAGTTTAGTCTCTAATCTCGCTCCTAAAGGCATGACAATTTGCTCCGTCCTGATTATTAATTTGTGATTATGAAAATTGGAGGTAACATTGTTGTGATTAAGTGGCCTTGGATTTAAGGAATTGTTCAGCCAAAAAATGATCCCCATTGACCTTTCCATAGTAGGAATGAAACTTACTATGGTCAATTCAATGGGGAACTATTCCTCAATGCAGATTTAATGTAGCCGTAAAGCCCTTAAATGACAGGCCTTGTTAGTCAACATCAGAAAGGAATAAAGTCTTTGTCTGTCAGCCTTAAGGGTATGTGTGAAAGAGAGAGAGAGCAGGAAGAAATTGCTTCATGAATTGAAAAATGGTGCTGTGATTCAGTCAGTATAGCTTAGCATCTCATCATCTCTTTATTGCAAATCTGACCTGCTTAAGGGAGCAGTGATATCCTGTTAGCGCTGATCTGGAGTCAGTGTTGACATCAGTCTTACAGAGTCGTTCAACTGGATTTGGGGAAGAAAAGCTGCACCTAAATGTAAAATGCTGTCGCAAGCAGGAGTAAATAGTAGATGCCACCTGGTAAGATGAAGAGCTCTAAATGGTTTTGTTGTGCAGCATATTTCCCAATGGAATGATCAGACATTGACCAAGTTTTATTAATACAAAAATACTTAACTGAATACATATTTAAATATAATTGAAATAACCACTAGATATTATCTGGCACATTAGGTTGGATATTTTCAAATAGTTGGGCGGGGGTCATGATGAGGTTGCATGCAGAATGGCACAATGAGGGGGGCTGGCGTGTATTACTCTGAATAAAATGACAATGAGGTTTTGTAGGTTTAATGGACATGTGCAACGAAGGCCATGACACTCCCCATGAAGAGCACCATTTGGGACAAGGCCGGTATGAATAAATGCACACGCACTAGAGTACCTTATTTATTGATTTGTCCTTGAGTGCATTATCAGGACAGACCTGTTGATGAACGTTAAAAGCCTTGATGAAGGTCTATTTGGGGTGATGCTACTGTATAGTCCTTTCATTTGGAAATCACTAATGGTAGACCCGTTTGATGTAATGAGTCTTTCCAGATTAGTTCAGTCACCCCTTTCAGTAGGGGTCCAGAGGACAGTGAAAATCTCACCCGTCCACCGATCATTTCAATGAATCAAAAGCAGTTTTTAATGAAAGTAATAACGGCATCTTATGAATAATACATTGCGAGATTAGCACACATGTATGCGCGTGTTTGTGCGCATCCAAACCTCCCTCACATCTGAATGACGCCGAGTGCTAATGATCTCGCCGGTGCGTACTCGCATAGGTGTGTGTGTATCAAACTTTGAATCTTTCTCTCTGTGTCATTAGTTCTGTCTCCGATTCTGAGGTAATGACCCTTTTCCCCTCGGTAGCGGTCTGAATGTGACTGTATCTTTCCTGCTCTCTCATTCTTTCAGTGATTTTAGCTTCAGAAAGCAATTTCCATTTGATTGTGCGGTGTTGGCCATGACCTTGGATGATACTAATGACCTTTAAGTGAAGTCTTGGAGAATCATTCAACCAGATTCAATTTGTTGCTAGATGAAAAATCGAAGGATTTTGTGATTTATGTTGTCTTCACAAGAAGAGTTTGTCTTTGTTTTGTAGTGTGATGTCAGGCAAAGAGTGGTCTCCCCAAAAAATTTTAGTGGTCATCCCTGTGCGTGATGCCAGTGGCTTGTGGAATTTTAAGTATTTTACAGTTAAATTCTTGCCATTATAATGCATTAACATTACTTTCTGACTGACTGAAATTTGACTGTAATTGAAAATAATGGTTGACTGTGTTTCCAGTAAGGCAAATAAATCTCTTATTGTTTTGAATTGCATTGGTTTGTTTGTTAAATTTTTATTTAATATTATTTATGTTATTATGTAAGTCTATCTAATTTTAATAATATGTTAAAAATCCAATGTTTAATAATATACTACTGTTAAATTATGCCATAGGCCCAGCTTGCTCTCTAGGCATCTGCATCGGTTGATGAAAAATTTAGCTGTGCAGTTTTTTCTTCGGATCATATTTTTGTTTAGTTGCATTCTGACACTGGAGTAATCTTATGTTTTATGAAGTTTTTTTCTTTTTCTCTATTTTTTTAAGTCCAATTTGTAGCAATATCACTTTAGAATGGACTTGTAACAGAAGTACCAATATTTTACATCCCTAGTCATATTTTAGAAGTAAACATTTTAATTATTCCTCCTTTCGTTCTGAATTATTTCCCATTTTTACAGTCGTAAATTAACTTGCTCTCTACAAACCTCTCTATCGTGAATTCTCAATGGTGACTGATTTACATTGAGCTGTTCTCTCCAATTTCAGCCTAGATGAAATTTCTACCCAGTATTCACAAACTGTTTGTGCTGTTATAATCACATCGGGGCGTTCAGTGACATTTAGGGTCAGTGTTATGGATAACCAATCAAACTTGCCCGATGAACTTATAGCCTAAAATGAGACTGATAATTAGGGGAAATTGAGTTGAGTCTTGATAGTGTTGGCTACCTCTGATCATCCGATCCGGGGTCAGGTGAGCGTATAAGCAACCCTGATGGCCTCATTTTTTTTTATCATTATCAAACGAGAATTTTGCTGTAGTGACACGGCATGCCTGTCGATTAAATTTTTCACACAGACACAAGTGAGTTTTGGGGATGGATGAACACAGAAGAATTTCTCTAGTATGTGTATGCGTGCAATCCAAGCGAAAAACTATAGAAAAATAGCTTACGAACTGTATAAAAGAAAAGTAGAGGTTATATTGTGTAAAAGAGAGAGAGAATGAAACACAAAAAGCGCTATTACTCTGTAAAAGCTTTTTGGTATTGCCACCTATATGAGCCAACAAAAAAAGCTTCTGTTGAGATGAACTGATGTTTTGTGGAGGAACAGATGAAGAGGTAAGAAAAGAATGATCCGGTATGTAGGAGTGGGCGATAAAAACAAATATTTGTATCAGTGTTTCCAGTTGCTCAGTTGTTAAAGCATTGCAGTAGCAACGATAGCCAAGGTCATTTGAACTGGAGCTTTGAAATGAAGCATCTACCATATGCTAATGGTTCTTGCCTAAAAAACATTTGATTTGTTTTCATTTCACATTAAAATATACTTAATCAAAAAACATAACTTTTAATTAAAATAATAAATAATGTCATTTTTAATGTTTCTTAAACGAGGCATTTCTTTTTTTAATTTAACATTTGACCAGAATAAAAACTACCCAACAGTACTTTAGAGATAATTGCCTGAATTTGATTCTGAACAAGCACAAGTAAAGCCTGCCAGTGTAAGGTGGGTAAGGTTTAACAAGGGTCAGTTCCACACCACAGAGAATTCACTTTTTTAATAAGCTGTACATAATTTTTTCCCTGAACATAAAGTAATTGGAGCACACTCCCACATTACACCGTTTTCTTATAGCCACTACAACACATTTAATAGCACGTTGCGTTTGGTTTGTGTGTCTGCAGTGTCCCAACAGGTAGCCTTACCTGCTATGTAACTCATTACAACTGCATCGTGAGTTGTAATGGATCATTTACAAAATCTAAAAAAAAACGGATGATTCCAAATGCTATCTTTTTTTTATGAATCAAAAACCAGAAGGCATTTCGCAAACACTTGCATCAATTCTCATTTTGGTTATCCTTACCAGGTAGGCGTTCATAGCCCTAAAATGTTGTTGTATATTACTCCAGATGATATATAGCGTATCCCTAGCTGAATAAATCTCTATAAATCAAAAATAAATAAGGAAAAAGCATGAGAGAAAACCTTCTGTGCCTGTTTTATTGTATAGTCACATCAGATGACCCCAAAACCTTCTGTCGTGTCTGTGGAATGTAAAGATATGTGACAATTCAAATCCTCTGTTTCTCATTTTTAAAGTGCCCTGTCATCTGGAAGCAATGAAAACTTTGTTAGCAGATTGTTAGTACATGGCCCTGGCTGTTACACACCTATCTGCTTTCATTTCTCGCCATCCTTTATCTCTCCCCTTGTTTCCCTGTTTTGTTCGCTTTGTATGAAAAATGAAATATTATCAAAGAAAAGCTTCATGGTTGAATAAGGTCAAATGAAATTCTTTTTTATCCCAGTTAGACTAACGCTTTCCCCCATGACTGCAAAGCTGGGGCAGAAATGCTGCTCTGTCAACTCTGTCAGACACTATAGAACTGCTCTCAGATCTGTGTGTGTGTCTGTAGGAGGGGGAATACGTGAGAAACGCTGCCAGCAGATTCATATTCTATGCATCGTCGGACCGGAGGAAATATGCGGTGTATACTAATTTAGCAAACGTATTTTTTTAGCCCACTGGGAGATTTAAAACTTAACATTCAGCCAGATAGATCCTTTTGAAGGTAACTGCTGTCACAGTTGCACAGCTTATGTTCTTTCTGGTTTACTCTTACATATACATGCATACAGTAACTTACTGTAATATTGGTACTTCAAAGCAACATGAGTGCAAATGCAAAACAAAAGAGACTCACACACCAACCCTTAAGCCAAAGTTCGTCTATTGGCAAACAGGACTCGTATTATTCCACCAACCTAGAGCTAGGCTGTATAAAATGTTTTCAATGTACAGTATTGTAAATAACACGCTTTTTAGCATATGTGACCCTGGAAAACAAGAACCAGTCTCGAGGGTCAATTTATTTAAATTTAGATTTTTACATCATCTGAATGCTGAATAAATAAGCTTTCCTTTAATGTATTGTGTTTGGATCGGACAATATTTGGCTGAGATATAACTGTACTTTGTAAACTGAAGGTGCGAAAAATAATATGATATATATTTTTGAGAGACCTTTGAAGATCAGGTTAGTTTGATTGGAAAAATTATACATAAACTGCTCAAAACATTGTGGTGAAAGAACAGAAACCACAGGTACACAGCCAAAATCCATCCTCACCCAGGCCTCCACTCCCTTTGTTCATTGAAAACCAGAGTTTTAAGAAGGATACTTGATAAGATTCCTATTGATTGAAGGTCATTTGTGGAGCATTTTTGTATTCTTGATGTGTTCCACCTTTTCTGAATTTAATTTAGCTGTGGAACATCAATAGCCCAACGTCAGGTCCAACGCTTACTGTGGAGCCCAGTGGGGCATCAGAAGCTGTTTTGATCATTTCCCAGAATTCTTTTGGCACATGTCCCTGCATCTAACGTGAATCTATTCAGTACCGCTCACTGCTCTGGCAATTATGAAAAATTGATTTGTATTGACTAGTGTATTATACAAACCAATTATGCAACTGTAACGGTGATGCAGTGAGTCACATGATCAATAGCTGTCGCATGTTTTTTGAATGAGACGCAGCATTCTGTATTCGAGCTGGTTATATAATAAAAAAAAGTCGCTTAATGCCGTGAAAACATTTAAGCTTTGACTTGCTAAACATGAAAATCAATGTTAAGATAAAGGGAAAACATGTTTAGTGAAAGAGAATGCTTGTGGGTTTGAGAATGCTTGTGGGTTTTTTAATACAATTTCAAGAAATGTTGCCA
This sequence comes from Triplophysa dalaica, assembly GCF_015846415.1. Lineage (NCBI taxonomy): Eukaryota > Metazoa > Chordata > Actinopteri > Cypriniformes > Nemacheilidae > Triplophysa > Triplophysa dalaica. The sequence goes on along the minus strand of NC_079565.1, from coordinate 3,778,543 downwards.
GTGGAATAAGGCAAATGCAGAAGTAAAACTAATTAAACTTTTTGCAATACTCTCTTTATCCCCTTCTCGATTTCATTTCTTTTTATGTGAGCCTTGCTGTGCTTTTAATGAGGTTTCTCTGTGTGTCTTTAATTGTAGGTGAATTTTTACATGGGGCGTCTGTAGTCTCAAATGACACACCCCCAAAAGGTGAAAAAGTTAATTTACACACTGTTTGATGCAAGGTCTCTTCAAGGGGAGTCCATTTGGTGGCCCATTGGTATCACCCCTGAGCTTCTATTTCTAGGCATAAAAGTACAGTCCTCATCAATTTAAATCGATGAAACAAAAAGCTGCATTTTGTTGTATTTTAAGTTGGTAAAGACTGCCAATGTTGGAGTTTGTTTGAGACAATTATTAGGTATACTAGATCACAGTTTACATAACAAGACACTTAAATCATTGTCTCTGAAATAGTTTCCATTTTTGGACATAAATTCCGATTAAGTTTAATTTAATTAGGTTTAAAGTTGATCCTTTTTTCCAAAGTTCAGAATTCTGGTTGTGCATTATAGACAGACAGTACTCCGACATATAATATAACGGGAGGTAAAATGTTGCTGTATTGAAGGGAAACATCAAACCAAGTTTGATAAAGATAATACTCAAACATCCCCCATGCAAAGCTTCCTCGCCAGTATTACCACATAAACTACACCAGTATTAAGAAACAGTGAGCCAGTGATAACCAAGACCATATACAACCGTAAAACAGTTTAATTCTAAGGGTTTGTTGAAATGTGAAAAAATCAGGTTAAACTAAATAAATGATGACTGTAAGAAACCATCACTGACATTAAAGGTGTTCTTAAACAGAAATAAAATGCTTTAAAAGTTCCCGTTCCCTTTATCAGCACTATACATATACTTGATGTCTTTTTACTCTATACACTCAGTGTAGGTCATGATGTTCTCTCCTAATCAGCTCATACATTAATTCTGATGTTTTAAATAAGGGAGACATGTAAAATGTCCAGCTGGGGGAGAGATCAGGAACTCGAGGGAACGTTCACACACACAAAAACCAGCAGACCATAAACTCCCATCTTAGTTTGCTGATCTTTAGTAGACTGTCCATTCAAAGCATCCTCACCATTACTCAGTATAAGTCATATCCACATGAACAGAGTCACAGAGAACAGTAAAGGAGTTCTTTTAGATATCTGCCCAGTGAGTTTATGAATTATACAATCAGGCCTGAAAGAGGAATGATGTTCACATTCACTTCTGCTGTAAATCAAAGTTAGCTTTCTTTTTTTCTGTCTCTCTTTTCATCGGCATCGTTCCTATTTCTCTTTCGCTTTCGCTTACTTTGACCTGAAGGTTTACATTGATCACAACCATGCTTATACACCAAGGTTTAATATTCAATCTGGGTAAGTAAAAGACTGGTGAGTCAATAAAAGTCAAGAAATGGGGGGGAATGAGATATAGAGTCTGTGTTAATACTGTGACTCATCGAACGACACATATGGTGTGATGTGATTTGAACAGATAAAGTTAGCATCTGGTCTCAATAAAACCTTTCCCAGTTTAGAACTTGCTACAGGACCCAGACCCTGTCTACGTCAAGCTTATTTTTGGTTATTTATCATTTATTTAGAAATGTATGTATAACCTTTTGCAATCTTTCAATCCAATGTCATATACATCCAGTGAGTCAGATGTTAAATCGGTAACCGCTCTGAGGGAGTTAGTGAGTAATAGTTACTATTTCAAACTCTTTTGGAATATGTTTGACAGATTTATTAAAGTAAGCAGCACATTTAAGTGTTTTCTAAATTGGATTAAATGTTTGTTTTCACAACACAATAGAAATATGTTTTGTATTTATTGTCTTGGTATTTTTTTGTGGTTCTCAGTCTTTTATCTCTTAACGTTCGATGCAGACTGCCAACTCACAAGTTTGACGAAATGTCATTTATTTTGCCGTGGCGTTGATGATGTTGCGGCACAGCAAATGCCGTTTGACACGCAATAAGAGTTTAGAGCTATATGAAAACGAACGTGGATGGCATTGCTTATATAATTTGGTCTTTTCAGAATTTGATGACAGATGTGTTCATATTAAAATATCAGACTACCTTGGAAAATATGAGTAGTTTGACACATTTTGTCTGAAAACCTTCTTGCAAAATTCTAAGGCAGCATGTATTCATCTCAGACTGAGCAATCCCACAATGCATTGCGCTGAGCACAGCAAAAAAAAGCACGACGTTGATAAACTATGAATTTCATTCAATACTGAAAAGTGTCAATCAAAAACATTGCAGTAAAACCAAAATAGGATTACTCTACCACTGTGTGTTTAAGCATATTGCAGTATTGCAATGTTGGCTTAGCATGCTAGCGTCAAATTGTATTGGTACAACATTAAATGAAATCACTGTTACACAAGTCCTCACATTCTAAGCCGTGCTGATCCGGCTTTGTAACACGAAAACTTATACCTTTATAAAACCCACCTGAGCCAGCTAATAACAGAGCTTACTTAAAAATTACAGTCAGGTGTGATAGAGTGTCATTGAAATCCTGCAGGAGCGGACAGGTAGATGTTGGCAGTAGAGGTCATGCTATTGATCACAAGGAGACAGTCAGAGGTTATTGAGCAAAAAGGAGACAGAGGCAGCATAGGAAGCAGAGAGACTGTCTGCAGTGAAGTGTCAGGGGAAAAGAAGCCTAGCAGGGATACTTTTTGATAAATGAACGTCATTTTAGAGGATGGAGACACTTTACTGTATAGTGGCGAATCCATTCGGAGAAGTACGTCTCCACTGACATCACTTGGAATAAGTGAACATTGCTGTGCGTTTGTGTGTGTAGTTCGAGACAAGCAGAAGTTTCTTTCCATGTTCTGCTTAAAATACCACAAGATGACTAATGATGGAGGCATGATTTTGTCCAAATGTTCTCTCTCTTACACACGCACAAGCTCAAAGAACACAGGGCTGCGAGCCGCCCAGCGGAGCGCCGTGTCTGCCCACACATTAGCATGTGGCATGTGGGGGTCCAGAAGCAGTGAGATTTCTGCTTTTTATGTGCTGGTTTACAGCGCTGAAGCACATGACAACAAAATCACAGCTTCCCTGGATCAAATTTAATGGAAACGGGAGTCAGGTCTTTAGAACGCTCTCTTTTCATCTCCATCCCCCTTTTGCTATGCACCAGACATTTTATACTGAACGCTTTTGATGTGCGTGTTTGCCGTACCGCGAGTCTTCTACAAAGAAATTCAAGTAAAATGCATAACACTTGTCAGCATGCATGTGTGTGTCATGAATGTGATCATTCTTCTGTTATTTTCACAGAATGTTTCTCAATGTGGGAATGTCTGAGACGTGTTTGTTTTCGGATCTGTCGCAGATATTGTATTAGGACTGTGTGAGATTAATTCACGCGGCTGTGCCTCGGGTTCATGTGGGTCTGTGTGAGGTGTGTTGGAAAGAGAGATGGCCAGGCCTGTGTGCAGGTGCTGGAGGTAATGAGTGTGTTTCCCTCTGGATCGTAAGACCAGATGACCTTGTGCATTGGGTAGGACGGAGCTCTTTTGGAACGGCACTCTAATATATCACCTCTCTTTGTGTGTGCGTCTCCACAGGTGTTCGGGGACTACTATCATTTCCAGCACAGGGGTGTGGTGAAGAGATCTTTGTTCGGCCATCGCGGAGTTCACGTCCGACTACACACCGATCCACAGGTAAGGTTTAGTCGCCAATGCACAATGTTTGGAGACAAGAAAGGGGGGCATAGTTGGTCCTAAGAGTTAAATGGTCGACTGACTGTTTTATTGAAATATGTGCGCAGGTGCTTGCGTTTTTTAAGCTTGTGCGTGTGTGTGTGTGGGTACTAAAGTGTAAGACCCTGGCTCAGCCGATAAGTTATCTGAGAGCAGCAGAGGCGTCCCGAGCGACTGCATATTTGGGCCGCTGGCTGCAGGCTTCCATAGATCTCCCACTGACAAGCCTCTTATCTTCGCTCTCTGAAGCTTCAGCCGCTAGTTAAAACCCACTGCACTCTCCAGAGATCCAACTACAAGCCTAATACCGATGCCCTCCCAGACCCCACCTGCCCACCAGACGCTGGCGAAAGACACCGGATGACTCCAAACACAGATCTGTGACAGGAGAGAATGAGAGGCAGAAAGACAACAGGGAAGATACAAGCCGGATTATTTCTCCCCAGCGTCCTAGCCTCTATTTATGCGAGGCTAACAGAATCAGGGTTCTGCTCTAGATCCATTTTGTATTGCATCGGGTCAGACGCTCTTGTTGCTACTTCAATTTTAGTGCAAGGCACACACATACAACACACACGTACACAACGCACAGCCTGCTCTGCATGCCGAGGTCAGCGAGGTTTATGCTAAAGACACAGATTTTCTAAGGAAGCACATTCCCTCCAGCGACGTTTCCTAACCGAATTTGTGAAATGTAATGCAGGTCGCCTCTTTTACTCGCTTGCCACAATTTTATTCGCTGGGAAAGTCAGCGTGGGCTTTTCGAAGATTTCTGCAGAACTGAGGGCAGCAAGACGTGACAGAAACAGGAAAATGAATTCTTCAAAATCTGACCTGGCCTTGCTGCACATTTGCTAGGTTCGGGATAAATTTAGCCCCTTGCATTACAGAAAAACAAGGGCGTTAGGCTGCTTTACTCGAAGGATTTTGAGCGAGTGGGGGTGTATGTGTGTGAATCACCCTCGTCTTTTAAAAGAACATGCGCTGTGAAAGCTAAGCTTGCTGCTCAGAAGAGGAGAATAATAAAATGAACCACATTTTTACGCTGTGAAAGGATTAAGCTAATTGTTTTGCTGGTTTCATTGAAATACATCATATAGCAGGATGGTTTCTTACAGGGGATTGTGTAGACCACATTCCCAAGAACCATTTTCAAAAAAACTTTGGATTTGCTTAATAACAAGCAGGCACATCAAGCATTTATTTTTTAAGTTGCACCATATGTTGTGCCCTGTTTTGCATGCTGTGGGCTCATAAAGGTGACATCTAATTTATGTGATAATTTAGTCATGGAAGAATATGTTGACACTTTATAAAAAAACAAGCAGACACAGCATTTCACTTCTCATATTACCACCAACCCACCCACCCATCCATTAACCACCAAGAGATGGTTTTCTACCTACAAGCACCGAAATGGAAAAAAACGTGTAAATTACAACCTCCAGTCACATGTAATTATGTAAACATGGCTTTGCGCTGAAACACCTGATGTTCTGGCGCTTCTAAACTGTTAGAATGAGGTTTTCTTTAACCGTGAACTGAGGGTTGTCTTTGGGAGGCTTTCAGAACTGGCTTGTTTGTGAATTTTAAGGCAAAAGGAATGAGCAGGAAGGGAGAGGTAAGATAATGAGAACAAGATCATCTGTAGGCCCTCTGTTTGTCCCCCATGAAGTGAAAAATGATCCCTGTATGAAGCAGGAGCCCCATGGACCTTTGAGTTCATTAGAAACAATTGTTTTGCAGGGAATGCATTTGAGATGTCTATACATCTCCACCCGATTAGATTTTACCCCGTGCTTTCGAATACCTCTAGGTTAGTGTGAATGCTAATGGTTGTGCTGTGTCTTGCTTTCTTTAATACATTTCATAAAGATACAAACTCCGATCTTGTATAGTTGAATAGACTTATCTGTGTTTTAAGTGAGGTTTTACACACTTTATCACAGTTGCATCTCCTTTAATTCCTGTGGATGATAAAAAATAGAATAATGAAACATTTGATTAGAAATGATGAGATTATTGAGATCTACTCAACTTAACTTTATTTATATAGCACTTTTTACAATTTTCATTGTTACAAAGCAGCTGTACATAAGACACATCGACTACAAGTAAAACAACTAAAGTCATACACCTGTAAAAACAAGAAAAAGTCAAAAACACAAAAGACAAACATACACCTCCACACACAGAATATGCATACATACTTACACATATCGACACACACACGCAGACACACTCGCACACACGCACAGTGAAAGCACACATTTGAGATAAAGCAGAGAGAACCACGGGTCAAATATTAAATGGACTATAAATTCCCATAAGCATTATTAATTATGTAAAACTTCTGAATTTTAAAACAGCCCCCCCGGCCAGGCAAATAGTGCAAAACAGTATACAAACGGTGGCGAGGAACCCAAAACTCCAATCGAGAAAAAAACCCTCAGGAGAACCCAGGCCCAACCAGGGGATTCCAGTTCCCCTCTGGCAAAAGCTGCTGCCTCTGCACAAGCTCAACAGTGCTTGCACAACAAGGCTAAGTAAAAAATAAATAAATTTACTAATAAGGTAAATTATAGATTTAAGATCTAATTAATAATCTAATAATCTAATATATAATCTAATAACTTTTGAAATTTTGTAGTGAAATCATGTCAAGTCGCCGCGTCCTTTATCCAGCTCTATCATCTCAGCTCTTGTCAGGTCACCGCTTCCCATTCTCAGCTCTGCCATCAGGTCTGGGAATGAACTGCATCCTGCGTTAACCTTGGAACAAAGAGACAAATTCTGTAATAAAATCTGTGTGGTGCCCTGGAGGCCTATATTTGTAAATATCTAATTGTAAAACTTGATTTAAGCAAACAGGAGCACAAACTAGGGCTTTCAAATGATTAATCGCATCCAGAATTAAAGGTTGTGTTTACATAATATATGTCTATGTACTGTACATAATAAATTTTGATTTATAAACACAGACGCACACATGTATATAAATTTAGGAAATATATGCACAGCACGCAGACATTTATTATGTAAACAAAAACTTTTATTCTGTATGTGATTAATCGCAATTTATCGTTAAACTCTTCAGGAAATGAGATTACTAAGGCGAAATTGAAACAGGAGACAAGTACTCCATTAAATATCATTGTTGAAAAGAGACACAACTGGGAATGAAATTAAACAATCAAATTTGTGATTTTATTTTTATTTAACACCAAAGAAATGCATGCACGGAAATGTGCACACGCAGAGTCAAACATGCAGAAACACACTCATAGAACGAAGTGAAGTGCAATAACAGAGCAGATTGAATTAAACTGTGCAGATCCCTGTGAAATTTGAGTATTTTTAGTGTGAAAATAAGCTATGCAGTAATAACATACATGCCCGTTCAATACAGAAGATAAAGATGGAGATCAGTTTACTGAAATGCAAATGTTTAACTTATGAAATATTGTGTTTGTTATTTCCTCTAATGTGTGTATTTGTGTGATTTATGTTTTTTTAGGTGATTTGGGCCGAGCAGCAGATTGCCAAGCGACGACACAAGAGAGACATTCATATCGAACCCACAGATCCGAAATTCCCTCAGCAGTGGTACCTGGTACGTGAACAGCATCTGTGTTTGTTTATTTTGCAGTTGTTATGAATGTAAAGTGTATTAAGTGCTTTTACAGCGGGAAGCCATCTGCGCTTGATCTGTGAAGGTTCTTAGATAGTTTCCTTCACTAAATCCCCATACTGACATGAGTCCTGTTTAAACAGCTTTTAAGTGCAAGGCAACGTTGAATAAAAAATCTACCCTGTTTACTTTTTGAACATCTTTCTGGTCTTAATGTGTATAAAAAAAGAAGTAATTGCTTCGAGAATGACTTTCATTTTTTATTAAAAGAAGCATAAATAATTGAATTATGTGTAGTTGTGTATGTGAACATTAACACGGATGAGTGTGTTTGTTTGGGTGTAGCTGCTATAAAGCTCGTTTCTGTATTCAGCTGTCGAGCTTCAAGTTCAAAACATATTAATATGTGAACTGAATGAGTTTTCGTGGGCCGTAAACGACAACACAAACGCGAGAGCTGTCGTGGCGCATTAGCATACTAATCCGTTAAAGTTTCATCTTGTCCGACGCCTCTTTCAAGCCACGTCTGTGTGTCTTGCTGTGTTAAACATCAGACACGCACACACATACTTGGTGTTTTCATAGTGAAGAATGGAGGTTGTATTATTGTTGACAAGGGAATGAATGCTTTTTAAGTTGTTTACACTGGAGAAGCGGCACAGAAAGACGAGGGATTCGATTCTGTCGGTTTATTTTTATGTGTGGGTTTTTTGTCAGGGGAGTGAAGGTTGTAAAAGGGCCAGTTATCCAAAGACGTGCAAATTAAAGTTCTTCATTGTGTTTCTCCACCCAATTTCCGCATTTACATATTATGTCCTAAGTTTAGTCGAAAGTAGATGTGGCGTTATGGCAGATGGCGATATAAAGGAAAGCGTGAGGGAATGAAACGCCAGAAGAAAAACACATTGAAAGAGAAGTGAGAAATAGTTTTGTTGTTGAGGGAATAGCTGTTGGGTAAAGAGGATAACACCTATTTGGGATGGTCCTGCCGACATGCTCCAATTTAGGAGAGAAAAATGTGTGGGCCATTGTGTGAACGGTCATCTTTCATTTGCTTTAGCTCCTGTGGCTGGATCTTCCTTTGTGACAAGGGTAAAATATCATTGTGTGTGTGTGTAGTTCTGCAGGTGGTCTTCCCCTATTGGGAAGTCTTGGTCAAATTGTGTGTGACTTGGTTAACTTACCCCATCAAAACACCTCGGGGGCTTCATGTTTTACACAGCGTCCCCTGTCCTGCGCTTCTGTGCCACACACAAGAGCTTTCCCAAGTCCAACATTTGCCTTTTTCTTGCTGAAGGGGGTGTCTCTTTATAAAAGCACTGAGGAATAATTTTCTCTCTTTCCAGAATTTTTCTTCACGGCTTGGCTGTGAAACTGAATGTGAAATATGTCTAGTAAAATGTATTTTACCTTGCAGCTCAATCCCAGTCGTGGAGACCTGAATGTGAGGGAGGCCTGGGCTCAGGGATTTACAGGAAGAGGAGTTGTCGTGACCATTCTGGATGACGGCATCGAGAAGGATCACCCCGATCTCGCCACAAACTACGTGAGCTATCTACAACAATAAATCTCTATTGGACTGCTTTGACCAATGGTCCAATGATAATGCCATAATTATAAATCTAGATATATTTAATAGTAAGAACTAATAGTGTTCCTCTGACAGAGATGGACTCCATACATCGACTACATCTATGAAAATTCTGTCTGGGTAGACAGCTCACTAGGTTTTGAAACGCATTGTGCATTCAAGCAACGCAAGAGAAACGGAATGTCGAGTGTCAAAATACAGCCCTTCCTTTTCTCTGTTTTATTTCAAGGATCCAGATGCCAGTTATGATGTGAATGACAGAGATCCAGACCCTCAGCCCAGATACACACAGCTGAATGACAACAGGTAACAATCTCTTTCCATCTCCAATCCAATCACCACATCCACAGCGGGGTTGCCAGATTTGTTGGGCTGCAATAAAATGTCACATTGCAGAAGCTCTTTGATTGTAAATATTTTAGAGGTTCTTGCAGGTAGACAAGCACGAGAGCCGACATCTGTTTCTCGATAAACCTTTAAACCAACTACAATGGGTAAAATGTAAAGTCTGCCTAGGAAGTTCGCTAGGTTTTGACATAGCTTCTCCCCTCTTTAGCTAACAGATTTAAGCTGTGATGTACTGACGGTAACTGCGACGCTTAGTGTTTTGTTAGGAGAATAAAGTGGTTTGGAGCTGCGTCGTTCCGTGGTTTAATGCAGTCTGGCGAGCACCTGCCGCTCAGAGATGTGCGCTAACGGCTCCTAAATACTCTCATGAAAAATGCATTTTATAGAAAATCTCATAACTGCACGGTGTTCCTACGTGCTGTCGGTTTCCCCAAGAGAGAGCTTCCTCCCACTGTTTTATTCCGTCTGTATCGCTCTTTCTCTTAGTTTTAACTGTCATACCATCATGTTGCGGTAATCGCCTATGGCAGTGCGGTAGAAATTAGCCGATCAGTGCCCCTCCCTTCCTTTCTCTATCTGTGTCTTCCAGTCTACACAGCATTTTTAGCACCATTATGTCTGAAGAGGATTTTTGAAGGCCCGTTGTGCGCTGGTTTATTTAGATATTTCCGAAATTGACAATCTACAAGCTGTATTTTTCTTGTTTTGCTTCTTCTCCTCTCTCTTCTTGAATCAGCTGTGATTAAATTCACCCCACCGAAGACATCTGGATTTTTGCTTGTTCTCTTTGATAGACCCTCATCTATTTGTGGCCTTTCTCTGATTGCATTAAGCGTTATAAGGTCGGGTGTAATGGAGGGAGAACGGTTCCTTTCTTTTCAATGCCAGGACAATTTCCCCCTTCCCTTTCAGTCTGAAAATCCCAGAAGCCCATTGCTACGGTGATAGATTGTTGGAGGGATTTACCTCAAATCTGTCTCACCCTGCGCCTCAAGCCAGAACGGCTTTCTTTCCTGGTTTTGATTCCAGTGTGCAGAAGGATGCAGGAGGAAGTCTTCAATCTCAGGACAGTGCAGCTTACAAAGTTACGGAAGGAAATCTTCTTTAACGAATCTGTTAACACCACCAATCTTGCCTAAGCGCCTCTTCTACTGACATGTGGAAGTTACAGTCTTCACTCCTGATAAAACCCACAGCAACTGCTTAAAGTGTAACTGCCATTCTGCGGCAACAGCGAAGCCTAACAAGCATTCGGAACCCTCCTGGCACCCAGACAAATGCATATTAAGATCAATCAGCTGAATGTGAAAAAGAGCGGGGAAATCCATCGCCGTCGGGTCTGCCACACCTCGGCAACCCAGCGAACAGAAAGTGCTGCACATCTACTGTCAAGACCATTATCCTGAATTGAATCGGTTTGAGTCCGTGAAATGAGAGGTAAAATGCATGTCTGTGTCAATAGTCACAAATGGTGAGGCGGTATAAGAAAACTGAATTGAGGAGGGAGTACTTGCTTATGTATGGTAGTGGAGCAAAGAGCGACAAACTTTATGGATCTGCAACGAAATTATGGGTGGTGTTCATAAATAGGCAGCGGAGAGATTTTGGTGTTTTATTAAAAGCAAATTGATTTTCGGAGTCCTCTGTAAAATCTGATTTTAAGATGAATAAGCACCGTGGATATCGAGCGAAGCGCGTGGCTGAGTTATCAAATATTTTCCTTGTGATTAAATGGGAGATGGCACCAGTGTTGGCAGGTTAGAGTTAACATCTTCGGATCACAAAACACATTTTTTTGTGTGTAGCTTATGTATTGACATGTATTGGTGGTTGAGTAAGAGTACCTGTCAGTTTCAGAGGCTTTTTATTGTTCAGGATGAGGGGTTGTCTACCCTTTTTTTAGAAAAGCATTGTGTTTCTACAGTCTTAAATCTTATCGTATTAAAGAGATGTTCTCACTTTTTTTATCAGGCTCAGACGGACTGCTTGAGAGTCTTGTGATGCTTTGATGTTTGTCTCACATGCTTATACGATATAAACATATCAAAGTTATTGGCTTGTACTGTAATGAATTTATAGAGTTATACAATTGAATTGCATTGTTTAGATCTCTGACTTTGCAGACTTGGGTATACTGTCAGAAATAATCTGAAAAGCAGGAGATTCCAGCAAGTTACCATGCATTGAATCTTACTGGTATCTGGAGAAGAGAATTGAGACATGAAGCATCTCATTGGCGTTTTTCTTTCCTGCAGGAAATCCTCCAGGTGCTAAAAATGACGCTCTGATCCGAGACAGCTGCAGTTCTTCAAAATATTTACAGAGCTTTGCACCGGGAAACAATTCGAAAATAGATCTACAGAGAAAGACAGAAGCAAACACAGAAAGAGAGAGACAGTTTTCTGTTTTGTTGGGGATTTCACAACGTTTTGTTTACTTTCAAGGTTTTTCACATGTCCTTCATAATCTCTAATAACTGCAAATGCTGCTTACATGTTTTTGAAGCAGTCCATACAGGCAGTGCAAGTGATCTTAAAGCCCAGTTTCGTTTGTGCTAATCTTAGATATTTATTCTGCGACTGAAGAGGGTCGAGGAGAACAGCAGATAACAACAGTTGAATACACCTGAGAAAACACGGAAACAAGGCTTTTTAACTAATTTCACCGGGTCTGATTCGTTTATACGCCACTCTCTGCAAATGACAATTGGACATAAAGTGCCTATTCAAATTCAAATAGAGGTAGCAGAAATGGCTTGGTATCCCATAGATTGAAAGCTGGAAGGACAATAATGGTCTTTCTCTCTGCATCTCTGTTTGTCTCTGTCTCTCTGTCTTTGCGTTGTAGTTGCGATAAGTGAGAGGCAAATTTGCTTTTGGTGGGCTTTAGTTGGATAATTACCAGTGCATAGCATGAGTTGTTTTGCATCCTGCAATGGGCTTTAATGTTACCTGAAATCATGCTGTTTTGTTGAGGACGATGTTGTTTTGTTTGATAAGCCTTAAAGGGATTGTTCAATGAAAATTTTGTCATCATTCACTTACCCTCAGGTTGTTTCTTTGTTTTGCTGAACACAAAGAAAGTTATTTGAAAGAATGTCATTAACCAAACAGATCTCATCCCCCATTGACTACCATAGAAAGGAAAATAAATACAGGTTTGACAGGACAAGATAGTAAGTAAATGATGACTGAATTTTCATTTTTGGGTGAACCATCCCTTTAAGGTTTTTCAACTGGTGGATGGTTAAATAAATGATAAAAGTCTGTCACTTTAAATCGATGGAGGCACCTGAGCTGTAGGATCACAGTATTATAAAGATTTCGGTGAGCTTTGTGACTCCGTAGCAACCACCCACAACACCTTAGCAACCTCCAAGCTATGCCCTAGCAAGCAAATAGACACTGAAACGTTTTTTCTATTTTCTTAGACATTTTCTCCATTGACATAACAAAAAAAATGTTTTAAATCGTAATCAAACCATTGATCAAGATGAAATATAAACTCATATTCTTTGGAAAAAAGCATATATAAATTGGGGGGGGGGTCTGGCTTTTACGGAAACATATACCATCAGTCTCTTAAAGCTTACAGTTGTCTGTATTAAAAGGTTAAAAAAAATCTTTTCTATGGAGAAAATAAATGGGAATTTTCTGTTCAAAGTGTTGAATTATTGATATTGGGTGGATGTCACCTCGAAGACTCCAGTCTTTGTTTTGTGCATAAATAACCACGTCCGGTTGGCTTTATGGAGTCAATAAACAAGACTTTTAAAGTCCTTCGCTCTCTTTCTCACTTTAATTCTAAAAGCGCAGGTGATGGATGGATTGCGTTAGGTGGCTGTCAGTCAGACCTGTAAATAACGCGGCTGCCTCTCCACTCAACCCCACCTCACGTGACCCGAACCTGACAGCTTTCTTTTCCACCAGAATCGGACCTCTGGAACCCCATCAGAAAGGCTGGAAATCTGCCCTACCGTACACCGCCCCACGCCAGCCAGAGCAATTGAAGCTGGAGTCAGAACCGTGACAGGGTTTTCGGGTTGTGAGTTCTGGAATGCGTCACGGTTTCTTTCGCAGACACGTCAAAGAGTTGGCGGAGGTTTCATCATGACTTCCGTATACCTTATTTCTCATTCCATTATCTGGGATTCTGTCTCTCTATCACTCTCCCTTTTCCATCTCCCTCTTTCTCATCCAGGACATGTGGCTTACCGAGGCTGTGCCCGAGGGTTGGGTTTAGCTGGCCGGAAAATGCACTAATCCCTTTTAGAGCGCTTCTTAATCCAAGCCTATTGAAGGGAGGCATAAAGATCAGACTCTTTTCCACAACACATGGACGGATTCCATTACTCTACTCTAACATTGTACTGTACAGACTCATCGTTAGTTTTCAAGGGCACCCTATGCCTTTGAGTAGGATGAATAAATGGATGAATAAGAGAATTGAAGAGATCATAAAACAAGACGAATAGAGGGCTGAAAAACAAGGAGATGGACAGAATTAGAACACGTCTCCTCCGTTTCGCCTCCGGTTTCAAAATCGTATGATTGTTGCAGGCTCGGGTGGAAGAAAAAACTTGTGTTGAGTTAATTTTCACTCTCTACTCTGTTTCTCCCTGGTGGGCTTGGACAGATTGTTGTGGTCTCCACAGGGAAGGCTGGAAAAGATTGCTAGTAATTTTGCACCTAAATAGATGTGGGACAGGAAGAGAAGAAGATAAAGTGTAATCCTGTCCAACACGCTGGTTGTTCTTCTCAGAACAGACGCGCTTCTGTTTTAAAATTCTGGCTAGATAGGAATTATAGTCATGATACATAAAAATGAAGTGCAAATAAAGCAAACTTCATTTTGAATGCTCCAAATTAATTTAGGGATCACAACATTGTAATGGAGAGCAAAAGAAACAATGTTCTCAATAAGTCATCTTACACGTTTTTCCATTACTCAGAATCTTGACATAAATGCTATAAAATACACATAACTATGTGTTCAAAGGTGTGTATAAAGACCTTACATAATGAAGTGTTATGTTTTTATGACCTTAGAATGAGCTATTTCTATCTACATACACCTTGCATGGAATTCGCCGTGTTGTTTTTACAGTAGCCCTAAACAAAAAAAATGATCTACGGAGCGCATTTCGTGAATACGTTATCTCCTTCGCCAAAGAAGTGATAACCTGACGACATCTTAGTCCTGTGTAGCTACCGTAGTGCTTTGAAATGGGAGGGGGAGTGAGCCATTGGTTGCAATTTGCAACCTCACCGCTAGATGGCGCTTAATTTCATACACCCGGGCCCGGTTTCATAGACAAGGTTTAGACTAAGCTAGGACTATAGACTATTTAAGTCGCTTTTTTTTTAAATGTCATAGAAAACAACATTACCGATGGGCATCTTGAGACAAAACAATGGCACGAACATATTTTAAGATATGTCAGGGCAAGTTATTTTCAGCTAAGACAGCTCAAACTTCATTTTAGTCTGGAACTAGCCTTATGCCTTTCTGAGAAACTGAGACTATATCTTTAAGTTCAAGCTTTTGAAGTTTTATGCTTTTGAACTAAAGTTTTAAGTTGAAAGAGGTGAATGAAAGAGTTTTACAGTGCATGAATTTGTATTCATCTTGATATATGGTGAAATGATGTGTAAGAGAAAGTCCTTGAACAATTTTAGTTGGAGACTAAAGCAGCCGATTTTTATGTTATATTTGATTATACAGTGTGTGTGCGTGTTAAGCAGAGTTGTGTAAACATTCAGATATCACAAATATGAATATTGGTAAGGATAATTACCAGCGTCATGCTGAAAAGGTCATGACGGGAACATAAAGGTTGTGTAAACTTATATAAGTAATGAACTGAAATCAGTGTGCATGAAGGTGAACACACACAGCAGCTTAGTGTAGGCAGACGTGCGTTTTTAAAAAGCATTTGCCATTGCTTTTTTAACATAAACCTTGTGCGAAAAGTGACGGTCACAGCTTCATTTCTATTGAACAATTTCCAATGAATATGTATGCATCTATTAGTGTGAATGGAAACCTCAGTGAAGCAGTATGAATGAATTGTAGGTGTGTCATGACTTTGGGTCTGTTTGGCATTGATGTGTTATCCGTGACTCAAGCATATTTCATTTATTTAAGGAAAGACGAGGATTGTTTTGCAGCATCCATTAGCACTCTTTTCCACATCATTTTTGGGTTTGCGTCAGGTACAACAACCTGTCTGCTTTATTGTGACTCTTGGCACTTTAAAAATATGGAGACCTCGTTCAGTATCAGTGCTTTTGTACCTCGCTGAACTGTGAAAGGTAAATGAGTTGAACGCAGCATTTCTGTGGGGAAAACAGCTTTCTCTGCAAGCCAGGTAGAACTAATCCTCCGGAATAAGGTTTCACATTTATATAGATAAAAATTTGATCTGGTCAGGGTGCCGAAAGAGTAAAAACATGCTGGTTACTCCCAGTTAGTCATTTTAGTCATGCATGTGCCGCATTCATTAATACTTTTATTCTCCATAAATGTGGGAAGAATTCTTAAATTATTTAATTTGATTAATCAATGTTTTATTTTAGACTTGACTTTCTTTCTCTAATCTCTAAATTTTATGAATATATACATCCCTATAATTTATTCATGTTGTTTATCTTTAATATTCAAATAGCTCTGAACCAATGTGATTTGTAAAAGAGTCAGATGCAAGAATCTGCAATCCCACAACTTTTCGAGAACAAACAATAACTTTTCCTTACTGACAGGCACAGGCTGTACTGTCCACACTTATGAGCAAATGATAGCTTGATGGCTTTTATGTCAGAGTGGTTGCCAGAAGGCCGACCTTGATCTGTTTTCTGCTTTCTGAAAGAACGGCACTTCATTTTTTTGTCAAGGCGTCTGTTTACGTTCGGAGAGAAAGCTTGCGATGCGGTCCTATAGCTTCTTTTAAGATTCACTGTGCGAACTGACCTTACGCTCAACTGTGCCAACACTCCATAATGATAGCCATTAAGCCCCTGAGTTCAGGAGACGGCCAATGATCTGTCTTTCTGACGGCATGTGGGTTTCTTTGAAAGTCAGAGATGGGAATATGCAAATGAAGCCATACCCGTCCAACCTCTTATGGCAGGCAACTGTTTTAACATTACGTATACTAACAAGATTAAACAGACAGTTTAAATCACTTTGTGTGCCAATGTGAGTAGTGCCATCTGCGACTTTTCACAGAAAGTCACCGCATGGGTGATGGAGAGATATTTCACGAATAAATAGGCCAAATAGCTATAATCATTTATTGCACACAACAAGTCTTGGATATTGATATTTGTAGATTACACATAATAATGGGAGCATTGGCTTGGCTCTGTAAGTGCAAGGTAAAATGTGTTGTGGAAGGCTGTGAATTTATTAACAAAGCAGTGGAATAAAGGGGATGAGTTTAGATATAAAACATCTTAAGTAGTCTTTATGAGCATTGATTTTTATCCTTCATTAAAAGACTAATAGATGAAGAGACCATTACAAATTTTCATTTAATCAGAATTTCTAGATGTATTGTGGCCATTGCAGTCCATTGACTTCCGAATTTCAACAAAATCAAACCTCAGGAGTGACATAAAGTCATCCATAAAGCAATGTGAAAAATTGACAGCATGACAATTCACATGAAAACTGTGATAAAATCTGATACAGAATTCACTTTCCGGACATAAATGCAACTAGAAACAATGTTTTTATTTGAAATTTGAGAGAAATGTTGTTAGTAGTTGACAAAAATAATCATTTTTTGATTAATCGCCTGTATGATATAAGGTGCTCTCACAGTGCGCTGAAGGCTATTGAAACCAGTATATGTAAATATAAATGAATGCGCATAAAAGCTCTCTGTACTGAATGTAGAGATTACCTTCTTCAGTAGATTGTGTCTGGAGCTGTAAATGACTGCAAAATGAGCAGATATAAAAGCTGCATTGTTTATTCATGAGGGTGTTCCCGGCCATTTGTCATGATAACCGTCACCTCCCACAAGACGAATGTGGAAAATGATGTTTTATTGCAAATGACGGGTTTACATGCAAAGCTTGAAAGGAATTTGTTGCGATTCAACTCTGGCCATGTATACCAAAACCTGTAAAAATGGGGTTACACACGCTTGCTGAATTATGTAAAATCATACCAACTTCTAGGCAGGTTAACTGGCTAAAGGGCTTTGTTAACATTAAATAGCTTTGATTTCAATCTCATCTTGATGCTTAATAGGCTCTAATGAATGTATCAGAATGGTATACGCAGCTTTTCTTCGCTATATAGCGAGAGAAGAAAAATCCAGGGAATGTGTGTAACTCCATATGCCTTGGAGAAAAGACTGCGGCGAGAAATAAATTCAGGCGTAATTGGGTGCGTTTCGGAAGCGCTGACACTTAATAGGTCCCATTGAAGGACGAAAGTGTTTTTGTATGTCAGGTGTTTGCTCGGTAAGCAGACACGGATTTGTAAGGTTGATGAAATACAGCGCACACAAAGCTTTAATCAGACGCTTTTGTTGGCTACGTGAGATTTAAGAATGCGACAAGATTTTGAAATTGTTTAACAATTCACTTGCGTCATCACTCGCAAAGGTTTACTGAAGCCCCTTTGTGGCTTTTGTATATTTTATATTACTGCAAAATATGGCTGTTCAAGGATAGATCGCATCCAGAATAAAGTTTGTGTTTACATTATACTGTATGTCTGTGTACAGTGTATTTATAAACACATATACATACATGCATACATACATTAAGGAAATATTTAAATGTATCTATTTATATATAATTTAAATTATGCATAGGGTATTCATATATATATATATACACACTGTAAAACTTTGCTGTAATTTCACAGCAGGTTTGCCATGTAGATTTAATGTACAACTTTGTTCTAAGTATAAACTTACCAAATTTATGTATTTTTCTTTCATAAACCAAGAGTAAATATCTTTGGTCACTTTTCTTGTCATGTGAATGAATCGTTATTTAAGAAGTTTCAAATATTTTTAGTAGAAAACGATTCAAAAATGCTTAGGAAGAATGTCATTTTTTGCAGTGTTGCTGTGCTAATGTCAGTCTCTTCTTGCTCATTATGAATCTCAAAAGTCGAGGGTGTTATAATTTTGGTTAAAGTAATTGAAAACCGTACTAATAGGAAAGTATTACTAAGAAGTAAATAATTCTACAGAAAGTTGCTGTAGTTTTACAGTGTATTTTTCTTAAATATATACATGTATGTGTACAGAATGAATATGCACAGACATATATTATGTATATATAAACTTTATTCTGGTTGCGATTAATCGCAACTAATCATGAATAATCATTGAACTACTGCAATAAGTTATATTAACAATCACATTTTCTCTTAAAGTAGTTAAAACAGTGAGGACAAAATTGCTTGTTTCTTTTAAGTTTGGTCACGTTCATTTCCTCCAGCTGATTCTTCTATTCTTATACACGTCAAGGCGCATTTATAAATAATTAATATCACCAAAAGGCTGAAAAATATCATATACTGTATATTCCTCAGCGATTGTCTTTTCCAATGAACCATTCCTTACCTTCTATGTTCTGTAGGTCGTACTGTGTGTATTGATTTATCACAATGTAGCCATTTTTTATTTTTACTTGAAAACTTACAAGGGCTTACAAGCACTACGGCTGAGTCACAACATTGAAAAATGTTGCAATGGTGTCATGATAACGCAGAGCTGTGGAAAAGCCATTGTCATTTCTCACATTGTGTAGGTCTCTGTATATATCTGATTTGTGTTTCCTGTGAATGACAGCTGTGGAGACCATAAAACTGAGGGTTTTTCATTCGGCCGTGAGTTATGTTTATGTGTAATTCAGTTTAATAAGCTTCTATGTTTGTGTGGAACGGTACACGTAATGACAACTGTTAAAAATGCCCCGCTGCCTTGATCTCCAGTCCTCTTCTCGGTTCTCTACGTTCCTCTTCTCCGCTTTGTCAAAAGGAAACAATGAGCTCCAATAGGATGCCACTGAATGGAGGGAACTGCTCTTGCGGTGCAGATACAAAGCCCAAACCCAGCTGCCCTTTCTTTAGGCGGTGACGCTTATCTCCACAGCAGAGCTTTTGAGATCCGCCTGCGGTGTCGTCAGAACGTTCAGACACACGTGTGACAAGCCGACTCGAGAGGCTTAGGTGTTTGTTTATTTATCGTAGTTTCCGGCGAGGCTCTAATGAGTTTTTAATTGTAGGGTAAGGATTGTGCATCTGTGTTTGAGTTACCCCTCAATTGTGGTGACAGCACAGCGTCTCACCTCCGAGACTTTGTCTGTGCGAACGTGGACTGAATTTGAATCAAGTTGAACTGAATGTGAACTGGATTTGAATCGGGCAAAGGCACACCGTGCGCCGGAGCACAAAGGCTTAGCAAGCCATCACACCAACATGTCTGTCTCTTCTCTTGTCTCTCCAGGCACGGGACCCGTTGCGCCGGAGAGGTAGCGGCTGCGGCAAACAATGGCGTCTGTGGAGTGGGCGTGGCCCACGATGCCAAAATCGGAGGTGAGTTGAAGGGATGATTGGCACATGGGAATTTGCATATGGTAATAAGGTCATTCAAAGCAGTCAGTCATGAAACTCTTATGTCATTTCCTGTCTTGTACATCTAATGGGTGCTAATCTGAAACGCTTCATCGTTTAATTATAAAACTAATTCATTAAAGTGAATTTTCTCTCTGGGTTTTATCAAATACTATCTTTGGTATTCCGGACACATTGTAGCGTTCTGGCGAGACAGCAAAAAACAAATTGCCCATCTTTTATTTTAATCCTGTCTTTTTAGAGACATATTTTTTTCCGTAAATTATAGTGATTAAGGCAGAGGGCAAGTCGGCGCCCACTTGTGATATCTGTTATTGTGTGTGTATTTTTGTAGTAAAATATAATTTTGTCCTTGTGTGTGTGTGTGTGTATGTGTGAAGAACACGAGACAGCAGATGTTGCTGATCTAATTGGCCACTGGCTTGTGAGTGTGTGTGTGTGTGTGTGTGTGTGTGTTTGTTTCTGTGTGTGGGTGATTTGACTATGAATCCTGTCCCTGGAATTATTAATCAAACAAAAATGGCCACTGAATCATTCTTACTAATTGCATCTCTGCTCTATTTCACACCATGTTCAAACTAGACACTTAAATAAAACGGCAAGCAATAACTCCTGATTTTGCATAGCCTGGATTTTGACTAGCCAGATGAAGTCCAATTAGCATTTTGTTTTGTCCAGGAAGTGAGTCATAGTTTATTCCTACTTGAATTTATTTTCCTATCTCGTTTGCGTTTGCCTTCTCTTTAAATAAATCAATCACTTTAACAGACAATGTTTCTCCCACATCCCACATTTTCTCTGAAATCTTCATTAACACCCACACACGCTTTCTGTCTCTCTTTCTGTCTTCCGCGCAGGTGTGCGGATGTTGGATGGAGAGGTAACAGATGTTGTAGAGGCTCAATCTCTCAGCCTGAACTCCCAGCACATCCACATTTACAGCGCCAGCTGGGGCCCCGAGGACGATGGGAAGACGGTGGACGGCCCTGCCAAGCTGGCCAAAGAAGCGTTCCTGCAGGGGGTCACCGAGGTGAGTCTGGCACTTCCGTCAGGTCATCCAGGCAGGTTTCAGATCGGCTAAACGTGCCACAGTCGCTGTCAGCTCTGATAAGCACCTCTGCAAGTGGAACAGGACTGGACGTCGTGAGCTGTACATGTCATGGCCTATTTAAATGCGTTTGTTTAACGAGAGAGAACTGAGAAGAAAGTTCACTTGGAGTATTAGAAAACTCTTTCTCTGATCGAAATCCTAGTGGGCTGCCTATGTAGGCTGCATTTTGAGTCCTCATGATGCGAGGGCTGTTCCAAACTTAGCTTGTTTTGCCTACGCTCTTGTTTTAGCCACCACTGTGTGGTCGGTGGAAGAGAGGGGTCAAGTAGGAATATTCATTCGTTTAATAGTCATTCATTCTTTCAATACAAAAAATGATGTCAAACAATTCTAAACTATTCTGATTTATACAAAATGAAAAGAATAAAAGATGTTACTGCTCATTAACGTGTTGTGTCGTTGATCATTCTATTGAAATGTCATTTGAGCGTCTTGTTTAATTCGTGCACAACTCTACGATGCCTATCTAGGGGTTTATATGCGTCACATATGAAGTTCTGTGATTGTTAGTATGGTGCCTTGGCAGCCAATGTAGGTGCAAAAGGTCTCGCAACAGAGATTTCTTTTATTGAGATTGTTGAGATCTTGGGAGAGATAAGCATTTGTTTACTGTTTACTTTTTTGATATGGTAATCTTTCTTGTGTGGCACACACACGCGTCTATCCCTTGTCAGTTTTTTACCTTGATAGAGTTTCGGCGCTCAGACACACACGTCGCACACTGAATGCAAAAATGAGTTTTTCGTTCTGTGATGTGAGCATTAGGCTGTCTTGTTCCTAGAACATTCGTTCTCTTATTCTCTTTTAGAGTCGTTCTTTATGTTTTAGTGATGTTTTGTAAGGCAAGCAGCGCTATTAATATTCTTTATATGTAGCGTGAGGCATTTGAATACTCATCTCACACCAAGAGTTTTATGCTACGTGAATGATACCCTAAATTATACGGCTTGTTGAGGAGAGGTGGGCTATTACTTTTCGAAGCAGTCAGGCATACTATTTCGTGAGATTTGTAGTGAAGGAGCCTTTTCTGCATATCGCAGTATCTGAGAAAGTTGGGGATCTTTTGATGTGACATCTTAGCAACCGTATGTCATCACCCTGGCGTCATTTTAGCATTGAGGTGATGAGTTTTGCATGAGCACACAACATGAAATCAAATTCTCTCTACACCCATCTTATTTACTCGTTTCAATATTCTATTTATTCAGCTTTCTTTTATAAATGTTAATCAGCTCCCACGTGTGTTTAAGTGCCATCGAGTGTTTCAAACCATATGCTCGCAATCTTCCCCAACTCGGTGACCTCATACAGAACGCCAAAGCAGCGAAAATTCTGACAGCCATTTAAAACAGACGTTTGCAAAGCTCAGATAATCCTCGATGAGTAATTTTGGGAAATATCTTTAATGGAATTATATCCAAATCACCTGCTCTCGCCCTCAAGCTTTAGAAACTATTATCCGATTCGACACGTAGAGAGAAGAGTTCCGTGTTTGACATGCAAAATATCTTATTACACCGCTTTTTTACTGTAAACGTGCCCTTAATGTATTGTCTATGTTATCAAAATGTTATCCGAATGAATTCATTGTTTTCTTGGTGTGATTGATGCATGACATGTGGAATTGAGTCAGTGATCATTTTAATAGCATGTTAAAGTGATTTCTCCCTCGAGCAGGTTTGTCAAATGACACTTCACATAAACATCTGTCCCAGCAGCGTGAGTCCATCTTGGTCGTTTTCTGCGCACCTCTTTTGCGATTTTATCATTTCTAGAATTGCGACCCAGATTGCGGCAACGCTACCAAACAAACAAACAAACCATTTCATGGGCACAATAATCCTGAGTCAGTCAGCCGTGAATATTGGCCATATGGAAGGCAGAAGATAGAACGAAACTTTAATCAAATTCTGCAGACTTGCTTCACTGCAGCGAGAGAGGAGACTGATTTATGAGAAAAGGAAAAGTGGCATTTTGTCAGGTGTCCAACCAATTTTAATAAAGCGTAAAATACAGCAGATTTCAACATGCAGAGGTCACAGTATCGGTTTTAAATTAATCATGACAGCCATAATCGGCTCCTTCAATCGGATCCTGGTGGGCTTTTGTATTATATATGAGGTCCGCGAGCATGGACAATAATGGACGCTACACGGATGTTTAAATGATAAATACTCGTAGACGAAATTCACAGGAACATGTGTAGTTTTGCTCCAATTTACTTGCCGTTTTAGCAAAAAAATATTAAAACACATTTTTCATATTTAACACTGTCAACCCAGTGCTGTTCACCAAAAATTTAAACCATTTACTCACCCTTAATCATTTACTCACTAAGTTCTTGGCCACCATTGACTACCATAGTAGGGAAAAATGACAATGGTAGTCAAAAGTGCCCCAGAACCGTTTGCTTTCCTACATTCTTCAAAATATCTTCTTTTGTGATCAACAGAACGACAAAATTTATAAAATAATTTGTCCTATACGGTAGTCAATGGTGGACATGAACTGTGTGGTCACAAGCATTAGTCCAAATATCTTTCTCTGTGTTCATTAGAACAACACAAAAATTCCACAGATTTTGAACAACTTGACAGTGCGTAAATAATGTCAGAATTTTCATGTTTGTATGAATTTTTCCTTTAAATACATCGGGACTGAAAGCACGAACACATTGATAACATGATAATTTGCTCTTTAACATGTATATATTTCCATTAAAGTGACTGTTATTGAGTAAATGCGCCGTTTTACTGTGTGTGCCTAAGGGTCGAGGCGGGTTGGGCTCCATCTTTGTGTGGGCATCAGGTAACGGAGGCCGTGAGAGAGACAGTTGCAACTGCGACGGATACACCAACAGCATCTACACCCTCTCCATCAGCAGCACCACGCAGTACGGTAACGTACCGTGGTACAGCGAGGCCTGTTCATCCACCCTCGCCACCACCTACAGCAGTGGAAACCTCAACGAGAAACAGATTGTACGTATTTACATTCATATGTGCAGATACGAGTTCCCTTTTCGTGTTTATTAAAGGCACATCCGCACACAAACATGTTTGGTTTTTGATAAATTCGCACAACTTCTGTAGGGTTTGTTAAGTGTCAGGCGTGCGATACAGCTTTGTCTTATAGTCCAGACTTTCCATTTGCTTGTTTTGGTTTTATAGCTTAAATCTAAAATTCTAAAAAAGGAATAGTTCACCCAAAAATGAAAGTTCTGTCACCATTTACTTAAACCTGATATTTTGAAAGTTGTTGGTAACAAACAACGGCGGCTCCAATTCATTACCATTGTCTGGACACAAAACCAACATTGACCAACATTCTTCAAAATATCTTCTTTTGTGTTCTGCAGACGAAAGAAAGTAAAACAGGTTTGACTAGACAAGAGTTTGCGTAAATGATGACAGAATTTTCATTTTTGGGTGAACTATCCCATTATATAATATGATTATTCATCTGTTTGCCTCACATATGCAGTTACATATGCAAATGCTTGCTAAAGCTTTCATTATCATTGAACAAACACAGACATAAACACACTTTGTTGATTCTCATTAATGGCACCAAAAATAGATTAAAAGAAATGTAGTATTTTTCTCACCAGCAGCAAGAAGACAAACAACCACAAAGTAGTCATTTCCAGTCGTAAGCGCTGTTCATGTCAAATCGAACAAGCAGTAGCTGCCAAATTTGCCGCATGGGTTAAATGACCATATGACGACCGCACGGGCAAGTGAGCGATGGTGCGGCGGCCCGTCAGCGTGCTGTGAAGTTGAAGTGTCAGCCAATGAAATGATTTCCACATCTGCCGCTATGATTTCCTGCGGGCTCACTGAAAAACAGCTCGGTGAATGGTGTGCCTGCGGGACGCCAAAGAATCACGTCTGTAAACTTTTCCATCATAGGTGATGCTGCGAGCAATACACATCTGCTTCCGTCCCGGTCATTTCCTCGGAGAGCGGAAATAAAGAGAGGAGAGAGGAAAGAGACATAAATGAGATCAAGCGAAGGTGCAAGACACAGAGACAGCGATTTTTGAATACCAAACATGCTGCATTGCAGATTCTTTAGATCAGGATTTCTAGGATTTCTCTGTCTTCCCTTGTCCTCGGTTTCAAGGCAGAAGTTATATTTATTCAATTAGGGCAGCTATTTGGGCCAAAAAGAGATTTTAGATGCCCTTCACGAGAGACATCACGATCATCTTTGATGATGAGCATCTGCTGTTAGTTCGTTCTTCGGGAGGGTCTGCTATTTTTAAACATCTGTTTGTACACGTGAGTGATACGAGGGAGGATTGCAAAGTAGTTTAATCACCTGATCTTTAGGAAAGTTAATGATGGATTAAAAACGCATTAAACTCAATGCAAGATTCATAATGTTGCTCAATTTCACATGCTGCAATGCTGGTGGTATATTATAAATAGAACATTGCTGCAGAAAAACAGACTTTGCATATCTAAACAAACATGTATACTAAATCATTTGTTAGACTTATTTAAATCATTAACCTTTGAGTTTGTGTCCTTGTAATAACGGTCTGCAAACGCTGCCTTGGTTGTTTTTATTACCATTTTTTTAATCAACCCACATTCAATTCAGACTGCAAACTCTCAGCTCGGGTTCTGTTTGCAGCATCACTGTAGATTCAGTGAACATCAGTGAAAAAAACTTGCCGTGGGTAGTTATCCGTATTTTGTTTGATACTGCGATACGGCCCTGTTGGCGAAAGCGAGATTCCGCATGCAGGTTGATCGCAGTGCCAGCTCCTTGAAGCTCATCAGAGACGGCACGGACGGCTTCAGAGTGTTTGTTTGTTTGATGTCAAGTATTTCTCAGCGCGCTTGACTGTGATAGCTCCCTCCTCTCTCGTTCGAGACCTCCGTTCCATTACAATGACAAAGGCAATAACAGATTCAATTTGAAAATGGACGCATTTGCGGTGGCAGGGGTGGCGTGGGGTTGGATCTTCGCACAGGTACGTGTTTGTATCAGAGCGACGGTGACAGCGACAAATAAAAGTCAAAGAGGAAGAGTGTTAGTGTGTATGGGTGTGTGACAGGTGCTCTCCTGTGTGCGCTGTGATGGTTCTGTCGCCTCGGGCTGGACCTTCTCTCATCCTGACCGTTGTCAATCACTCCGGCACGTCCCTGAGTCTCATACGCCCTGATTAAAACCCCAAATCCTCATGCTTAGGGGGTGCCAGCTTATTATAAGTCTGCTCGGCATACACACATTTCATCTGAGCCAGCAGTGAATTTGGTTTTTCCTTCCTTTTCTCAGACTCGTTCTCATCAAGCCCTTTGACATGCGCCTTTGGCTGATGGACGCGCCCCCCCAACCACACATTTACGTGTCTGTGTGTGTGTGTGTGTGTGTGTATAGATACAACCAGTGTATTTTCTGACACATCTGACCTCTCCATCTTTGTGTCCATTTCTGTTGGTAGGTGACGACAGACCTCAGGAAGAAGTGTACGGACTCACACACGGGCACGTCCGCGTCGGCTCCCCTGGCTGCCGGAATCATCGCTCTCGCTCTGGAGGCCAAGTGAGTGATGACAACATTGACACCTGTCTCTACGGACACACACACACTCTCCACACCCCACCGCTTCTGTCAATCATCCGACCTCGTCAGTAAGACTTCATTACCTCACACACATCATTTTCAGCCCCCCGTCATCGCCCTGATGCGAGGAGAGATACAGAGAGACAGAGAACGGGTGACGGATGCTAGTCTGCATTTCTCGTCAAATTAGACAGAGGTGTGCAGACCTCTAGACAACTTTGAGTCGTAATGATCAATTAAAGGAAAAGTTTGCACAGTAATGTGTTCTCAACCTCATGTCCGTTGAAACTAGACAGTATTATTGTTTAGTTAAACACATCAACAATTAAACATTTTGACAATTCATAGTGTGCAGTGTGTTAAGCAATCTATAAAAATCTGAAGAAAAACGATAAAATGTCTGTATGACACCCATGCTGTGTAGCTTCTAAAGCACATGAACCGACCAAGATGTCTGCTGTTGTCTACATGTAGATCTCTTTTATGGATCTTTTTGAAGAGACATATCACTATGGGATGTCATTTTTAGGAAAAATCTTAGTGAAGATCAATAAAAAGAAAATAGGAGCAGTAAGTCTTGGGTTTGTGCTGATATCCCGCTATTTAATGTTGAGTGATGATGCACATTTTCCCATGAGAGATTGCAAAGTTTCAGCAGGAATACTTGCTGTAAAAAGATATTAGACCAACATTGGACACCACTTCATAATCTCTCAATAAAACACTGGCTTTGTTCCCTCGTGGAGATATTATATCAAGAACGGTCCTCTGCTGGAGTCGCTTATGGCTAACACGATACCTTATTAATGTTGAAGGATTCGAAAGCTGCAGTGAAAGATTATGTTCTCTGACTTTGTTGTAATTATTAGCAAGAAAACGTTTTGTTTTTGTATTTCTTAACCTGCAATATTTCTATCAATATTGTAATACAGTGGTTCACAAAAGTTTTTGTTGTATGGCCCCCTTTGTGTACAGTGCTTCACTTTGTGCCCTCCCCCTTAAAAATAGACTTATAATCTTAAATTTAGTATTTAAATGAAATTATTAAGTAAAAATCAATTACTTTGCCTTTTGGTCTTATTTTTAGGATGTTTGATTGCACAAAACTTATGACAAATTTCATAATATGCTACAGAACCCGTGTCCTCCCTCGAACCATCTTGGGCACCCCCAGGGACAACCGCCCCCAGTTTGTGAACCAATGTATACACTTATGTACATTGACAAAATATTGATATGCTCTCCTACTTGTAAGTCGCTTTGGATAAAAGCGTTTGCCATATGAATAATTGTATATTAAGACCATTATGTTCAGGAATATTGTTGGGAGTAACTCTCACTTTCCTGAAAATGTACAGGATTTGTACATAAAGAGTTTATTTGTAAAAACAGAAAAGTCCGTTCTTAATATATTTTTACCAAGGTTTATGGTGTTAGTTAGTTTTTTTGAGTTATAATTACCTACCTGCAGTTTGATTGATAATAATTGGAATGCACAATAAAAACATGATTTTCTGCAAATAAACTCTTCATTTGTTTGTGTATGAAAACAACACCGAATTATAAAAAGGGCCTGTGCCCAGCCAAGTTTCCCCAAAACGTGCAAAAGCAAGCTATATTGTACCCCGGCATCACTGCAAGAAGAACTCCGTTTCCACCCTTTTTTCCACCAGGAGTTTCCTCATGTACACCAACATGGCATTAAAATAGTATAACGCCTATTAATCACCGGGTGCAGCTAAATCTGTCTGTGCCGCGGCCCCAGGTTAATAAATCGTGCACGTGACATTATGAATTTGCCCGTTAAGTCATTTATTGAGGTAAAAAAAAATGCAAAGCGTATGAATTGGATCACATTCCTCATAAATCACCTTTAAAAATATGCGAACGGTTGTTTTTCAAGCATTGTGAAGCGGGAAGGTTTTAATTATCAATGTCAACACGAACGTTGGTCTGTTCATGAAGGTTTTACAGCGCAATACCCCAAGCCTCCCCACGTCTATTTTTATGGCTCAGGTATGAACCATCAGTGCTTTATTATTCCCCATTCCACACCTGTTCTGCCCTGGAACGCTGTTGAGCGATAACGGGGCTTTTCAGCCCTGCCTGTGGGGCGCACGAGTCCCCAAATCACTTGTTTCTGCCGTGTAAAGCAACAGCCAATGAGGAACCTAATAAACTCAAGATGTGAAGCATGGAAGCGCCGTTATAAATTGAATCTGATATCGCTGCCTTTTCAGGAAGGACAATTTCAGGTCTTTAGTTGAAAAAGGCCCCGTCGCCCGTGTAATTACAAAATGATGCACGGCCCCCAGGACGGAACGTCTCCATTTGCCATTTTCTATGACTCGGATTAAAGAAAGGCTTTAATTACGCGTCTTTCAGAAAGACATCCTGTCACATCCAAAAGAATAATTATGTGTGAATTATCATTTGAATATGAAAAATGTGCAGCCGCCGCTGTGTAATATTCATATAAAAGTTCTGTTTTTTGTGCCACATGTAGCATGAACCTGACCTGGAGAGATATGCAGCATCTGGTTGTGAGAACTTCGCGTCCCGCCCACCTGATAACTAATGACTGGAGGACCAATGGTGTGGGCCGATTAGGTAATTGACAATTTCAATGTCAAATCAGAGATGGGATGTCTGCATTTGTTTGTTTGGTGGACACTTTGACCTCTCTCTCTCTCTCTCTCTCTCTCTCTATGTGGCAGTGAGCCATTCTTACGGCTATGGTCTGCTGGATGCCAGCGCCATGGTCACATTGGCCCAAAACTGGAGCAGCGTGGGGCCGCAGCACAAATGTGTCATTGAAATGCTTACTGAGCCCAGGTGAGGACGGTGAAACAAGTCATGCAGCACAAGCAGGACATTAGTACATTAGCTAATGTTAAGAACTTGAGGAGCCCTTAAAGGGACACTGCACCCAAAAAATGTTGTCATCATTAACTGTATACATTTCTTTGTTCTGATGAACACAGAAAGATAGTTAGAGGAATGCTTGTAACCAAACAGTTCATGGCCACCATTGACTGCCATAGTAGGAAAAATGACAACAGTAGTCGAAAGTTCCCCAAGAACTGTTTGCTTTCCTACATTCTTCAAAATATCTTCTTTTGGGTTTAACAGAGCAAAGACATTTATAAAGCAATTTTTCCTACCGTGGCAGTCAATGCTGGCCAAGAGCTGTTTGATTACAAGCATTTTTCCAAATATCTATTTTTGGATCACCCAATGATTTTCAATTCTTTCTGCTTCGCAGGGATATTAGAAACCACCTGATTTTCAGCAAATCTGTAGAAGCCTGCTCTGGACAGCAGGACTTTGTGAGCTCTATGGAACACGTGCAGGCGAGACTCACGCTGTCTTATAACCACAGGGGGAACCTGGCAGTTCACCTCATCAGCCCACTCGGGACTCGTTCCACGCTGCTGGCTCCACGGTAATAAACACTCACATGTGTCATCTCATCAGCCCCCGGGAAGCCCTTTCACCCTGATGCTCTCCAGCAAACTCACTTTCACATACAATCAATACACGCGTACAGACACTTAAAAATCAACTCTTAGTAGGCAACGCTATAAAATGTGTGCCGCACAAACAGTGTGCATCTAATCATCTCAAAAACGTTTCACAATTGACTAAACATTTGTACTCTAAGAGGACGCTTACAAATGTATCCTTACCGGAGTTTCTCTTTGGGTTCTTTTCAGGCCTCAGGACAACTCAGCCGAAGGCTTTAATGACTGGGCGTTCATGACCACACACTCCTGGGACGAGGACCCTCGGGGAGAATGGACACTGGAGATTGAGAACACCGCTGGACTTAACGATTACGGTACCACAACTATTGTTCTAAAAATGCACTAGTTGCAAAAACTAATTGCTAAATGGACGAAATTTAAGCTGGATATCGTTTCCACAGGAGTTCTGTCTCAGTTCACGCTCATTCTGTACGGGACCGGCTCCAGCGCCACGGATCCGTACATTGTAGACTACACCCGACCGTCAAACAACAGCTGCAAAACGTTTGATACACAGCAGATCTGCATCGGTAAGACACGCATAACCCTGGACCAACAGTGCTTGCCAATGAACAATTTCAAAGGGCATTCCTTAAAGGGACAGTTCAGACAAAAATGACAAATTTGTCTTTCTTGGGGTTTAAAAATATTGAAGAGGAAGAAATATTAATAGTTTATGAAGTTTTTAGTGTGTTGGAATATGACATTCGTGCCTTATCGATTACTTTTATGGTGCTTTTTTTTACGATGTTGATACTTGATTACTACAGTTTCTCATTGTATAGAAAACAGTTGCATGGCAATTCTTTCAAAAGTATTTATACTGAACAAAATATATTTTGCTTTATAAAACAGGAGGTCGAGCAAGTAATGCATTTTTATTTAAGGGTGTCAACTATTCCTTTAAGGGGCTTTTTCTTTAACAAGCTTTTTAATTTATTCAGCCGCATGGAAATATTATTACACACACACAGTAGTTAATTGGCTAAAACTCATATAGAAATTCTCTTATGTCTCAGTGTGTCTACCCCCAGTTCTTATGAATATTAATATATGTTTATGAGTATGAATATTGCAAAACACTGCGGTACCAGAGAGGTTTGCATTATTGAAGGTGGAGGAAAGTTTTCAAATTTCTGCGCCTTCTTGATGCAAGGTCGTTCTTTCCCTTAAACCTCTAGAGGTCAGTAAACAAACTTTAGTTTGTTTAATTAGAAGACTTCACTTTGACCTATTAAAAGTTTCTGTGCCATGATGGATTTTCCATCATAGCCACCATACGGTGCAGACAGCGTCTCAAGGACGAACCCAAAGTTATTTCACTCATTTTTCATAAGGTGCTCTCAGGTGTTACTGCAGATAGTCCTGAATTGTACGAGGTGAAACTAAGTAATTCGATTCTGATCACAAAATAAGGGACCGACTGTTTCATTATAACGGAACATTTGTGGCACCTCAGGCAGATGCAAATGCTTATACATGTAAAGTTTGTTGTTCTTGAGTTTCTGTGCATGAATTGCTTTCCATCCTTGCATATTTAAAAGCTTTCGAATTTACTTGTCTTGTTATTGCGGGTTTTATTTTGCATGATTCATAAGTGGCATGTCGTTATTGTTTAGAAAAAGCTTTTATTTTCATCTTCTTTCATCACTATTTAATAACTTTTCCCGTCTCTGAAGCAGCTTTTCTGTTGACATAACCAAGGCCAATAAAATCACATCATTATGAAACCCACATTTCCGTTGTAAAAAAGAATCCACGGCAATGCATCACATCATGGATATGGAATACATTGTGAACATCACTTCTTGTCGTCTTTAATGATTCCGATGTAACGTCTTTGATGACATGTTCTGTTTCCAGAATGCAGCACAGGCTTCTCGCTTTTCCTGCAAGGCTGCGTGAAGTCCTGCCCTCCCGGCTTCAGCTCCGGGCCGCAGGTCCTCAACTTGTCTTTGGACAACTGGGTGGAGCACTCCACCGTGCAGGCCTGCCTCCCCTGTCACCCGGCCTGCCTGACCTGCTCCGGGCCGGGAGAAAACGAATGTCTTTCGTGCCCTCCGCACAGTCACCTGGCACTCGCTTCCTGCTTGCACCAAAACCAGGTGGAGCGAAAATCTCCCAGCATCCCTGTCCTCCCAAACAGAATATCCGGCGAGGGAGTACAAGGCTCGGAGGGGGTCTTACGGGAGCCCGGAGTGCCCTCAAAATTGCCGGCACTGGTAGCGGTGCTCAGCTGTGCCTTCATCCTGGCTACTTTCGCAGCGGTTTTCGTGTTGCTGCAGCTGCACTCGGGAGCAGCCGGCGCTCCCTTTTTTAGGAGGACCAAATTGCCGGTGGTGGACTCTGGTGGAGGGGGGATACGAGTAGGGTTTGGCTTCGGTCTCGGACGAGGGAAGGTATCGTACCGGGGGATCCCCACTGTGTGGGGGGACGACGATGCAACAGCGGGGGTGAACTCCGAGTCGGACAGCGAAGAACTGGAGTTTCACAGCGAAAAGACTGCTTTTATACGGACTCAAAGTGCTCTTTAGCGCCTCCTGTTGGTGTGGAGCTTTTTATACATCTGTTTTCCAATAATGGGATGCAGAACTAATTGCAGAGCCAATGGGAGTGTGCTGTGTGTTTGTGCGCGCGTGAGAGAGATCATCACCATACACAACGCTAGTTTAACGTCAATATCTGATTAAACACAGGACAGCTCAATGATTCCTTTTATTTGGACTCGTGCTTTTATCAGTGGTCTCAGTTTTAAACCACTAAAGGTCATTAAGATCAGATGTGCGTATATGTTTGTTTGTGTGTGTGCGTAGATGTGCTTGTGCCGGGTTTGTGCAAACCCAACCTTTTACTTTGTAACAAGAATAAGGGCTGAAAATTGTTCCAGTCAACTTTTAATAAAACGTTTCAGACTGTTTTATGAACAAAACTTTTTTGCTCAAAAGTCCTTTGTGCCATTGCATCATTCATCCTATAAGCCCTGGCGATAAAGTCAATGTACAGCTCTCTGTGCTAGGCAGCTTTCAGCTTCGGGACATCACCAGCGATTCAATCAGGGATGATTTAACCGTGCATAAATCTAAACGATTGCAACGACGGCATAAAAGAGAATCATAGCAGCACGGAAGGAAGTAACGTGACGCAGACTTCAGTCTGCCGAGAGCCCCAGGCACAGATATGAAGTGGCAGGGATCGAAATATTGAGCTGAGAGATCACCTTATCTGTCCATCAAGCTAGATAGAGCAGTGTCTTAGTTTACCAACAGACCGCCCACAGTCCATACAGTTCACTGTATACTGCACACAAAGCTGGAAATGAGATTACTAGACAGCACCTAATTACCTCTATTGTATGAACACAAATCCAATGCAAATGAATAGGTGGACATTCTTCAAAATATCTTGTTTTGTGTTCCACGGAAGAAAGTCAAACCGGTTTGGACACAAGGATGAATAAATTATGACGGAATTTCTTTTGTTTTTGGGCGAACCATCACTAGCTATTTCAGACCACAGTAACCTCGCATATTTATAATTGAGATTAAAGATTCACTGTTAGTTCATTTTGGTTTGTCTGTTCTGGTTTTAATGAATTTGTTCCCTCACACATTTCCCCGCTGATGTTTTCATAATGAATTTTCAATATTAGTGTTGGAAGTCAAAAATAATCTTTGTTCCACAGGACGTTCAATTGATTTTTAGGTCTCATTTGACTCTACTTGTTTTTGCAAGCACGAAATAGTTTCCAAAAAGGTCATCGCCAGCCCTGAGATGTGAAATCGCCCCTGTTTGTCAAGCTGTTGTTAAACTCAGGATTCATCGCCCAATAATAAAAAAAAAATGTAATTTATTCACTCTCATGTGGTTCATAACCTGTATGTGACTCTTTCTTCTGTAGAACACAAAAGAAGATATTTTGAGATATGTCTTTGTGGTTTTGTGCCCATGCTGTGGAAGTCAATGGGACCATGTGTTGTTCGGTAACTAGGGATGTAACAATGTCAAAATCTCACTGTGCGATAAGACCTCGGTAGAACGTCTGTGGTACGGTTTGTATTACAATATTTAAAATGACAAATGACGACTTTTCTTTATCCTCCGATCATAACTGTTGCTTAGAGGTATGAGTTAAAGTACAAGATGGGTCAAATGACCTAAAAATCATATTTATAAAAGAAAAAAATTGCACCAGATGGACCTTGCCAAAGGGAACATCTTTCATTTTTTCTAACATTCTCTATTTTAGGCCCGGAAGACGTATTGTTTCATACGCCATAACACAATATAATATTGTTACATCCCTATTGGTTACCAACACACTTCAAAATATCTTCTGTTCGTCAAAAGAAAAAAGTCATGGAGCTTTGAAATGACATGAGAGTGAGTAAATAATGAAAAAAAATGATTTGGGGGTAAACTATCCCTTTAACATCATTAACTCCATACTACTGTGATGCAACAATCCATTTAACTCCGAAAGTACATGGTGAATGATAAACAATAAACTAAATTAAATCAAAGTCTAAAACAATTACCGTATACTGTACTGTACCTGTAGGATATCAATGAAGCAGCTGTACATACATGAGTGTATAGTGGTAAGTGACATTGACAGTAGTTAAAATAGGTCAAGATGAAGATATCAAGCATGCGTATCAAACTTTGAAATAAAATGCTCACAACACGATAAACGTCAAAATGATTTTGTTTCCACAGCTTTCAGCATCGCATCAAGACATTTACCGTTTTTATTAAACTGCTGTCAAAACTGCAGTGATTAAATCAATTGCAAACATCTGTTGCGTCTGTGTTTATTCAAAAACATTTAAAAGTACTTCAACAACTCTGATGATGGGAGACAGGTGATGCTACTAAAACCCTCCCATTTCAGTATCTTCTTGCGTGGGTTCCATCCCATAATCGAAGTACATTTGCTGTACGATCACCCTAAATGAATAGCCCACACATTATGCGCTTCGCTAAGTAAAGTGTGATATGGATGATCATAAATATTTCATGAGTACTTGATACAAGGCCGATCCTTATGACAGTGGAGAAAAAAGTGCATCCCAGAAGATGGGGGAGAGATCCAGTTTATGGAAATGGCACATTTAAAAATGCTTTCCGTAATTAGTTCAGCTGGGAGAAATGGGATATCGTCTTCCATGCCTGAAGCTTCTGCCTACTTGGCATTATAAGTGAGATTGCTGCCGCCACGTACATACTAATTGAGCAATAAGACAGAAAGACGGATGGTCCAGCTACTTGAGGTGTCGTGATGATTTCTCTCTTCAGTGTGCACTTCTAAGAGAATATTGAAAATTAATTTCCGTCATGCTGGGGTTTTTTATGTAGCTCTCTTGCATTGATTTGCCATTGGGCCACTAATGTAACAGCTGTGTCTTTGACTAATAGTACAAGAGCCGGCGATGTCGTGGGTTGTATTTTTACCACCAAAAAAATCTGCATTATCCTTCCGAGATGTTCCACTAGAACTTAATTGATTTTGTCTGCCTTGTTAATGGGCCGAACAATTGGCGCGGATCTTTAGTTCCTGAGAGACGAGAGGCTATTTCTGTTCTTTGAAATGATTCTTTCAGGCTGAATTCGCCGTAGTGTGATGTAAGAGGTTTGTCATCATGCTTTTAGAGGAAGAAACTCTACGTGCCCGGAGAGAGAAAAGTTCTGCTGACATTCAGAACGAGTATGAGGTCGGATCGTTTGAGTTAAGACTTGGCTGACATCCTAAGTAAAATACACAGACTTCACATCTTTCATAAGGGCATTACTAAGCATGTTTACCCACCACTTCAATGAGCATATCTGATGAATAGCGTTTGAGCTTGTCTTTGTTGTGTAATATCCTTTATTCACTCAGTTCTCCAATAAAAACATTGGTTCGGAGCTTTGATCTCAGTTAAAGGAATAATTCACGTAAAACGATACTATTTTAATCATTTACTTACCGTCATGTCGTTTCAAACCTGTATGAATGACTTTATTCTGTAGAACACAAAAGGGGATATTTTGAAGAATGTTGGGAACCGAACAACACTGGACACTGGAGTCCATCTCCCTCCAGAACACACACTACAAAGGATCTGGCCTTGCTCATATAAGCTCATATAGCATGCATTTTCTTGCACAGATCAATTAATTCGCTTTGTAAGGCACTAATTTATCATCACAAGGGGAATGGATTACTTTTGTGTTGAATATATTGGTGCTTTTGACTTTCATTGATTTGACTAAGTCAACTAAATATCTTCATAAATATCTTCTAGAAAATCAATGCCACCCACATCTTGGATGTACTGGGGGATTGGGGGTGAGAGTAAATTAACAGCAATTTCAAATTGGGGTAAACTAACGCTTTAAAGAATATAAAATACAACCAAAAATACAATATCCCTTTGAATTAAATATCATGAAAAGGCATTAATACTGGATGCAATATTTGTGTTCATGTTTAATATATGACTTATAAGTAACAGCAACAAAAAACTGCATAAAAGTAATAACATGCAGTAAATAACAGAAATACTAAATAATAGAAGGAATAAGGATACGGTTATGAAAAACTGGCCCACATCTTATTTATACTTTTGGATTCTGGACAAAGAAAAGTAATTGAAGACCCCTGCTTTAAAGAAACTGTTCACCCAAAAATGAAAATTCTGTCTTCATTTACTCACCCTTAAGTTGCTCCAAAATATCTACTTTTGTGTTCCTCAAAACAAACAAATGTGTACAGATTTGAAGATTGTAGGAAAGTTCTGGGTCACTTTTGGGTACCATTGTCCTTTTTCACCTTAATAAACAACTAGTAGGGTTTACTT
Organism: Triplophysa dalaica; assembly: GCF_015846415.1. Classification (NCBI taxonomy): domain Eukaryota; kingdom Metazoa; phylum Chordata; class Actinopteri; order Cypriniformes; family Nemacheilidae; genus Triplophysa; species Triplophysa dalaica. Next base: position 3,741,539 of record NC_079565.1, on the reverse strand, counting down.
ATATTTTTATGTTTATATGTGCAAGTTTTGCACACACCAAGTTTTTCTCTTTTTTTAAGTTTTTGCACGCAGTTTACTTAAAATAAAAACTGTGCTAAAATTTGAGCAAATAGCTTAAAAAGGTACATAAATCCTATCTTTTTTTTCGGTGATGGTAGTCAGAGTTGGCCAATTTTTTTTGGAAACAAGCGTTCTAAATTTGGACCAAGTTAATGATGACAGATTGCTTTAAGTTAATATTCACAAAACATTGCTTTTTATTGTTCTGAAAAGAACGCCGTGACCATTTTGAGAAACAAATTGTGTTGGCGTTGCACAGAGAAAAGAAAGCCATACAGAATTTTCATTTCTGGTGCACTAATCCTTTAAAAACATCTCAATCTATCAGCACCTCTCACGTCTTATTAAAGCCCTTAGTTGTGAGATTGAATTTTATTGCCGTCTCAGCCCACATCGCTGGCAGATTTATTAAGAGGAATGGGCTCTTTCTCAAACGCCCTGGCTGAGGGCCTTTTTCCAACTCTAACACACAATCTCTGCGGCTGTAGATGAAACCAAATCTGATCTCAACTGGGCATTAAAGGGCATCAAAAAAGGCCAGAGATCTGTCGGCTCTGATTAAGGTCAGCTGTATTTTCTGTCCTTTCGCAGGGTACAAACCACAGTGTCTGCTAGAATCACTACCTGATGTTCTGGCCATTATCGTGGGTGGTTTGATATAAAAAGCAGAATATCTTGTGAACTCTTGCGAACTGAACTCCACACACCACGGCAGGAGCTAACTGCAGATGACCCCCTACTGCCCCCTGTCTTTGATTCAGAGCACAACAACAAAATTGTACAAACTCTGGACAAAAGGCAAGGAAAATGGTTGGTTCAGATTTAGCAATTGAATACACAACAGCATGGATGCATATATAATAACATTCCCACATTTCTTGAAATGTCAGATTTTTATTAAACGTCCTCTTTAATGTCTTTGCATTTTGCTTCGTTCGAGTCATTTTCAAAACAAACGCTAAGAAACCAAATCGAAAAAACGGGGGAAAAAGAATACATTAATCTTTCAATACGTCGCCATTACATTTTCTCAGAAAAAACTGACTACACAAATAAAGGACATCTAACTATGAGATCTGTCAGAACAGCTGATTGGACAAGTGTATGCAGAACATAAACATGGCAGTGATACACACAGAGAGAGAATGAATATGAATTACAAAAGTGAAATTATGGAAGAACGAACATTCTGGAATGACAAGCAAACCCCGCCGGGAGCCAAAACGTGCTCCGTGGACGGACGTTTGGCTCGCACGCCATTCATACTCAATGCGCAGCGGCCTTCCCCCCGCAGAAAATTACGTTTCTGATAGGATGCTACTGCCAAACCTGATTAGCCGGGAAAGTCTGTTTACGGTCCGAGTGATCGGAATGGACACCCCGCAGAGAGATAATCGGGAAGCCAGAATGTTTTTGGTCATTTAAATCAAAAGCCGAGAGACTTTAAACTGACAGATTGTGGAACAGGTTTTCGACGCTTGTCCGTGTCAGCCGGACAGTTTCAGAAGCTGACTCAAGCTACCGAGGTGACAGACAAAAGGACCAAGATGGATCTGCTACACGACATACAAGAATTACAAACATGTAGATGAATCCACAATTTATTGCGAATGCAGGACCGTGTTACTATGAGAAAGCGGCCTGTAGTGGCCTGTATCTTTACAGTCGGATACAAGTAATGTTCCATTACCTGAAAGTACTGCGGAAGGTATTCAAGAGGCTATCTTATGTGTTGATGTATAGGTGTAAGCTCTCTGACTGATCTGGGTGCTCTTTGAAAAGCTCTCAGACTGATCCTTAGATGCTTTAAAATAATACAGCGCTGCATATCTTTGAAGTCTAATCCAAAAACAGTCCTTACGGGGCTAACTGCTTTGGAAAAAAAATGTCTCAGACCTGCACATAAGACGACACAAAGCGGTATAAACAAACATTCAGCGATTCAAGGATCGTTTTGAATGCTAATCGCGATGCAAAATGTCAAATAATAACGTAAAAACAACAACAGACTTCAGAGCTAGCTTATCAAAAGCAGCTTCATTCTGTGACAAAGTTTACGTACAGATCTGTAAAGTCGGCACTTGTCTTCTCGCGCAACTTACCAATAACCGACCTCTAATAGAGCTAGCTGAAGACCACCACTGGATTGCGGTTCATCGTGGCCTATTATGAAAAAAAGACGTTTTTTTTAAGTTACACCACTGATGGCCTTCACAGACCATCTGTGGCAACTCACATTCATAGAAATCATGCGTCTGCCCTGCACAAGCAAAGACAAAGAAATAAAGCGAGCTTTTCAAGCATTGCTTCCAAGGCCTAGAGTAGAAAAAGCAAACGAAGAAGCGGAAAGTGAAGCATTACATATTGCACAGAGTCCCACAAGTTTGTATAGATCCAGTCGTATAGCTTGGACATATTTACATACAGTATGAACTCCAGAATGGGTTTAAGTAAGGTGTGGCGATGAAACATACGAGCCAAAATCAAACAAAAACGGATAAAAACAATGGTCGGCGGGAATAAAAAAGATGTCAGCCGATTTGTGCTCCGTCCAATAAAAACAAGCTCGAGCATTATCTTTTATTTCAGCTCCAAGTGCAGCTACCAAGTTTCTACGTTCGGCTGGAACATTCTCATCTTTGAGTCTTTGATCCTTTCACCTCGAGAGGGACTAGCGCCTTCATGTAGATTTGTTGATTTGGATGGGTTGGATAAACAAACTACTCTGTTCATCCAGCTGTGGCTCTCTACTTTAGCTAACACGGGTTCCGAGTGTCCAAACGGAGTGCCCGGCTCTGGTGCAACTTTGTCCTAGCACAGCTTAAGCTTGTAGGCAGAGATTTCCATTGGCTCTAGATGGATGGAGGAGTCGTTGGAAAGCGGAGGCTGAGAGTGCATGAGTGATAAAGATACGGGCTGCAGCAAATGTACATCCAGCCCGCGGAACAGTCCAGAAACGGTCAGCTGGAGAAAAGAGAGTAATTTAGTCAATCATAATTATTATTAGTAGTACTAACTGACTACTCTTTCTGAGGATGCTGACCTGGCCCTGTGTGGTAGTACAGTTGAAACCGGGGTTCTGAGCCTCCAGACCACAGTCCAGCCCCAGGCGATGAAATAGTAGAGCCGTATGAGGAGACGGAGAGTGTGCGTCCTGCTGAGAAACCATATCAAATAAATGTCAAGAAAATAAATCCACCTCCTACCAGAAGATAAAAACACGACACATCATGAGCTCGAGCCTTCATCAGTTCCAACAGCAGGAGACACCGACACACACACATCGTTGGATTATTTACCGAGCTTTGGATGCTCCTGAGGTTCAGGAGGTGGAAGTCACATGGCAGCGTGCCGGCCAATGGTGCGAAGGTGCGCATGGGGGGCACGCCGTGTTTCCTGGGCAACACGGGAAGCGCCAGCACATCGTGGTTTAGGATGGAAGAGGTCATGTGACTGAGCAGCGATGGGAAGCTGACCGATCTGCTGTCCACCATCTGGAAGATACAGACAGGGGTCAGTAAACAACTTTATACAAGTGGCTCAAAAAATGTAATTGAAATAATTTGCGTTGTTCCAAACATGTATGACTTTCTTTCTTCTGTTAATAACACAAAAGACGGAATGAAAGCCTTGGTCACCATTCACTTTCATTGCACTTTTGTGCATATAATGAAAGTGAATGGTGACCACAGCTGCTAACATGACTCCTAACAATATTTCCAAACATTTTACAATAGTAAGTTAGATGGGTTTGGAACAACACAAGAGATTTGAACGTTTTTATTTTTTAGATGAACTATAAAAGGAAAAAAACTACAGAGCAGCAAGACTCTAAAGCCTGTTATCCTCTAGTACTGTGAAAGGTTGGGGGCATAACAGCAAAGACAGGGACACAGCAGACGGGAAAGGACCTTTGGCCTCTCCGTCCAGGAGGAAACCTGTCACTGGTTGCTATGGTAACATAAGGTGAATACGGGGTCTTAAAACTGCTATTGCTAGAGTCCAGCACTGGAACGGTTGTGTTACCTCTTTCTTGTGGTCTCCTAAAATACCAGTAATGATTTTGTTAAGGATGTGGGTGACTTTAGCATAGGAGCCAAGAGGCTGCATGCATGTGAGAAAAGAGAGAGTGAGAAGTACAATGGACGAAGAGAAAAAACGTGATCAGCAGGGGGTGGTCTGTTGAGCCCCACCCCTTTTACTTTAACAATGCATTACTTACAGGATTATTATAATCTTACAGGAGACAGCTCAGTTTTATTTACATAAAATATATATTATTCAAATTAATCTGAGCCAGCGGAGAGGCGTGTGAAAGCTCCAAAAGCCATTAAGTATTATTACACACTTGACAGCTTTTAGACACACTAGTCTCAGGATCATATTCTCCCCGGAGCCTTTGAGTAAAACAGACCTCATGAGAAACAACATAGTGCCCCCTACAGGTCATACTGAGATCTGAGAAAGAGCTCATATATCAATTACGCTGGCACCAGATTTATTATAGTTTACTCAAACCATTAAAACATGACTGTATTTGAAATCAAATAAAATATCAACCTAAAAACTATTCGAAAGATGTAAACTAAACATTGACATTGATATTGCCTCAGCAATAGACTGAAATAAGTAAGACGAGAAACTAAAATACAATTAAGTGAAACACATAAAAACTAAAACAATAACTTTAAAACTTAATTGAAAATAAATGTAACATATATAGCAACATAAAATAGACATATAATACAATTTAAAACACATAAGAATAAGGCTAAAAATTCAAAAAAAAAACAAACATAACTATAAATGGATAGTTGCCAATTAAACCACACGTGTCTCTTATGCCATTTAATATTACAAATATAAATATTAATCATATAAAATAAAATATTATTACTAGTTTGTTTGCTAAATTGTCACTGTCAAGCTATAGAACACATGGCACATTTTATTGGTACAAAAATATAAAAGCTAATTCTGGAAATAAATCTATAATGATCACAAAAAGTCTGATCTGTATTTAATTATTTATATTTATCAATGAAGATTTGTCAATGCTTTGTTTCATTAAGGCAAAATTCTAAAAAAGAAATAATTCGAGAACATTGTAACATTTTAATGTAACCGAAACGCACTTTAATTTTTAAACTAAATGTATTTTGAAAAGACATGGCTTTATTGTTTTGTGTTTTATATGAATTTATATGTTTACATGCATTACAAGACTCTTATTTTTCACCGACTGCATTGCAAATTGGGGTCATCCGAGTAAACAGTGTTTTTAATAGTCTCCTGGGTAATAAAATCATGTAAAAATACAATGTTGACACTATTAATGCTTTGTGGAAAAACAATGATTTGAATTTGACAAACATATTGAGGTTCTTAGCATTAACTCCTTAAAAGTACATCAAATATAAATAAGTGCCATAGTTCATTCTGCTTTCTGAGTCGTCTGTACAACATCTGCTATTTTTAAATAGACAAATTCGAAACCAAAACATTTTAGACAAATGTCTGAACAGCTGTTCACATTATTGTGAAACTGCAAATGACTTTTCTTGCTCTGTAAATGATTATTGATCTTATTCCAACCTTTAGACAATTTATGTTTCAATAAGACAAAAATGGAAACAACAAAAATAGCTTAAAATAACCCAAACTAATCCAGTTTTATGTTAAATCAGAGCTCACCTTTCCGCTATTGCTTCTCCTTTCCAACAGAAGGCGAAAGCGGTTGGCTGTTCTCTTGTTGTCTTTAAGGCCCTGACCCAGACCCCTGTTATCATCCTGCATCAAGCGCCGGTCCAGAATCACCTCCAACTCACCTGAAAACACAGAGTAGAGAGGAAACAAAGGACGAGAGCGATGACTTGTGTTTCACTTCATCTTCATCTATCGGATACATTGCATTAAATCAATAGAGAAGCAGAGCGTTGTGTCTCACTATATGTGCTTTTACTCTCGCCATCTCTTGATCCATAAAACCTTTTTCAGGGTACTCACCGCTACGGCTTTAAAATGTATGGATACTTTGGAACCGAGTCGATACCATATTAAAACAATGTAATGATGCACTTTTTCAACAGAATTGGTTGTATCGACTCGATTGGGGACACAAGCGGCTACATTTTGAGTCCTAGCTCATGCTGTCACCGAGCAAGAACCTTCGTAAAGTGACGAGTCACATGACTTTATATACAGCATGTATATATTACAAAAGTTTTTATTTCTTATGTTATTGTTTGGTAGATATTTGTCAATACATTAAATATACAATACAATAAGGTCATTTCCATTTTTGCGATGATATTTTTGGTAATTTACGGCAAATTGCACTAAAGCGATTTGTTCTCACCACTGGCCAGACTGCTAACCCCCAATGCCTGGGCCGTGTGAAGCGTGAGCCGGTACTGACTGTCTTGAATGTACGCCATGGTGGGCATCGGATAGAAATTAGCCTGTAATGGAAGTTTCTGGAAGAACCGCCGTGGTTGGATCTGAGAAAAAGCAACAACAGAAGTTCATGTTGAGACTCCTTTTTTAATCCATACTTTCTAAAGATACTTTGCTAAAGAAAGTAGAAGCCAGACACACTAAAGAAGCAGGTTTATCGAAAGGGAGAGATGCGTTTTACCTGAAACCCATTGAGGTCCGTGTAGAAAGTGTCTTCACTTTGAATGTCTGTAACCAGACGCATGGCCAGCTCTTTGTTATTCTGGTCTCTGATGTCCACCATGGTGGTGATGTCCAGAGACAAACCATCTACTCCTGCAAGAGTGAGACAAGAGATGTCGACCAAACAATCCGTGATAATTCACGACGAGATGCAAGCATGCTTTTACGAGCGACAGATGGAAGGCTAAAGGATCGAGGGAATACCTGGAACATTATGAATGCGGACCGTCTGTTGGAAGTGCTGGTGGTAACTCACGACCTCGCTGAAGAGCGGACCTTCCAGCACACGCACAATCGGAGCTTCTCTCTGCGAGTAAGACTGAGAGACAGAAAGAAAGGTTTTAATTCTCCAAGCGCTGTCTGATAAATTACTTTTCATCCCGGAATGTGTGGCCGGGGGAAGATACCTTAGCATTTCCGTCCGGTAAGAAGAGATAAGCTCCGCTCTTGTCCTTTGAGGGTCGAGTGCCGTATGTGAGGAACTGAATCCGTACCCTGACCTCCTGGGGGTCGTCTTTGCGTCGAATGCTCTAATGGAGGAAAAGAATGGAAAGGGCCAAAAGGACAAGAGAAACATTGTTTGGCACCTGATAAAAAGAAATTGGATGTCTTTTTCGAAAATCATCTCACCTCCAGCAGGCCTGTTGTTCCAGAGAAGCCCAGAGTGAGAGACTGACTTTGGATGTAGAAGGGTTGAGGATCCGCCGTCTGCGAACGAACGGGCAAAGGATCCAAACTTCGTATGGCCTGGCCCCGCCCGGGAATCCTCAGCAGCGTTTCCGAGTGCATGGTCATGGGGGAGTCGGCAGAGTCGTACAGGTGAAAAACGGCCAATCCCAGCGCAGGCAGGCGTACCATGAAAGAGGCCTGAGTAAAAAGCAGAACCAGAGTACTTTTTTTTTTAAATCTGTGTCGAGGTTTGAGTAAATCGACTTTCTTGTCTCATAACATAATCCCAGTGATTTAAAGGGACAGTTCACCCAAAACTGAAAATTCTGTCATCATTCACCCTCGAGTTAAATATTTTTTCCTGTTGAACGCAGAGAAAGATATTTGGAAGAATGCTTGTAACCAAACAGTTCTCGGCCACCATAGACAACGATTGTCAAAATTGCCCCAGAACTGTTTGCTTTCCTACATTCTTAAAAAAATCTTCTTTTGTGCTCAACAGAACAAAGAAATTTATAAAGCAATTTTTACTACTATGGTATTCAATGGTGGCCAAAAACCCTTTGGTCAAAAGCATTCATCCAAATATGTTTTTCTGTGTTCATCCCAGCAAGGATATGGATAGAAATTTGGCACAACCGTACCTGGTAAACCTCTCCACTCATTTCGACGGCGGACACCCACTGTGCGCTGAGCTGAACGGGTAACGTTTGCCCATCTTCAGTTAGAACCCGTACTTTAGCTGAATTCACCAACACTGTGACCATACACAAACGCTCCTGCTCCACCGGGTTAAACAGCACCAGATACCTGACGAAGATCAAACACGCATTAAAACACATTTGAGACCACATGATAAATTCATGGATAGGTTCCATCTGGGATCTTTATTTGACAAAACTTACTCATTGTCTAACTGTGTGTTCATACCGCAAACGCGACTAGCGCAAATAGTTGGACGCTTGAACATTTTAAGTTTACTCGCATTCGCACGTCAAATTCGCTTCATTTGCACGTCAAATTCATCTCACTACAGCTCAAATTGTGTAAAGATCGTTTTTGATCATTTACCAGATTGTACGACCTCCTCATTCACTTTCTTTCAAGCAAGATCCTTTTAATTTCTGTTTTGAGAAAATTAAAATGTATCGTACAGCTCCAGGTATCCACTAACGGCAACAATGATTTTGTCCTCCATTGTTGTTTGGGATTCTGCCTAATTTCCATCATCACGTCACTACTAGCGCAACCTCCTGATTGGTTAACGCGGTGCAAATTTTCGCCAAAGTTCAGATTTTCCAACTCGGGCGTCATTTGCGCGACTGTCCGCAGGATGTCCCATCATTTCACTCGTGCTTAACACTTCATTCGCATTTGGTATGAACACACAGTCAGAGACAATGGTGGTGTACAGTTAAACAATAGACACATTTAGCAAAAGTTTGTAAAATAAAAAAAAACGGTTTGTTGTTACAATAATACTCAAAATGATACTAATTGTTTATTCTTTTAGTTTCTGTTTTGCAAACCCCTCTTATCTCCTCAAATTTGTGCATAAAGGATCTGACCTCGGAGAAGACTCCAGCTCGATAAGCGTGTGCTGCGGAAGAGAATCCTGCGTGGCCCGTCTGTCGTCCTGCACCCATGTCAACAAGACAGAAGAGGTCAAAGGTCAAGCGTGTTCATAAAACCGACCACTTGTGTCAGATTACACCAATACTGCTGCTCACCGTCTCCAGGAAAGGCTCTGTCTGATAAAAGCGATATACATCTTTGTTCTTCATTACTAGAAAGTGTGCTGCGTTTATGATCACTCGCTTCAGACCGACCAGAGAACGCAGTAACCTGCAGAACAACAAGAGCCACTTACACACCAAACATCCATTCAAACAGTTATAAAGACTATTTTTCAAAATAATGTCCCATTTAAAGAGACTTCTTTCTTTTTTTACAGAGACCTGTTTCCGTAGTCAATGACAACAATCTCCTTGGCAGTGCCTGTGATGGCGTCGTGATGCTGAAAGAGCCCTATGTTCCGCCTGGCGTCAGTGAGAAGAGAGTAATCTGAGGTGGGGTAACCTCCTTCTATGCCCGCATGCCGCGCGTGAGCGACCGCCAGACTGTAAAGAATCTCAGCCCCTCTATAGGAAACATAAACAACAATAACGTCAACTACTGCACAAACCTGGCAATCTTCAGTGAATGTAGTGCTTTATCACTCATGATAAGAGTTTATGCGGCTCTTTCATCACCCACTTTAAAATTTACACACCAGCTGGACACATAAAAGCAAACCTCAAGAAAGTTGTCAGTGTATGCCTTTAAAATGTTATAAACAGCTATTTGGATCAAAACAAAGTGAACTGAATGCAGGGATCTCTAGGAATGCTTTAATGAATAGACGCGCACCAAAAACGCTCTAATGTGTATTTGTGTACCATATGATAAAACTTGCAACTAATAAAGTTGCATAATAAACAGGTAATGAAATACGCCACAAATGAAAACAAAGAAGTGGACTAATGAGAAACGCTCATCCAACACAAGCTGACTGAGACCAGCCGCTTTAACAATTCACTGATAATACCACAGAGAATCAGCATTTATTCAAAACATAATATAATCCTGGCAAATAAAGCTAGACACTTGCACAAAGATGCCAAAATGCAGAATTTAATTTAGATACTTCAATGATAGCCTGTCAAGGTTATTTGAATTATGTTAGACTGTTAAAAATAAATGAATGAGCACTACAAAACCAATTACGCAGATATTTTTAAAGGGGTCATATGGTGTTTTTCTGTGTCTTTGGTGTGTTATAAATTGCCCATGTGTGTATTAGACACGTAAAATTGCAAAAATTAAAGTGTCTGAACAGAAGATGCATTGTATCTAAAAGCGAACGCTACACCAGACCTGCCTGAAACGCCTCGTGTAACCACACCCCCACAAATCTACGTCAGTTCGTGGTATGATTTGACTAAGACCGCACAAATGTATACGCAAGTAAGGTGGGCGTACTTGTCAGTACAATTGCTTTGGAACCTGATGTTCCAACTATGGTAAGAGGCGATACATTTCTGTCAAACGCTTGCAGTATTCAACCATTCATAACGCAATGGTTAACTGGCCAATCATTGCCCACCTCGCTTTAAAGAGCGATGAGCTTTGTAAAAAATCAACGCGTTTCCGAGAGGCGGGGCAAAGAGAATATTCAAACATGCACGCTATGTAGAAAATACAGTGTTTTAACCTTAAATCATACACATTGCATTACATCTAAAACAAATGATAATATTAGTTTTAGCCCTGTCATTTTACACTTTTAATGAAAACGTGCTGTATTATGGGAAGGTGGACACAAAAGTAGTTTACCGGAGATGAGACTCTAACACGCGGTCCAGGTTTTTGTAGAAGGGTCGTGAGGTGTAGTATCCACTCCAGTAATGATCCTCCCTGTCCGCGTAGGCGAAGAAGTCTCCGCTCACCACAGGGTAATCTGGCGGTCGCGCCCCCGGGGTGACTCCGTTAGCCTTGTAAACGGCGTTGAAGTAGTCCGTCAGTGTTGCAAACTGAGCCTGAGGACACAACATTCTATTTCAGCGCAATACACTGTTTTACTAAATCAATACCATTATAAAGGAAATAATGAAAGCTGTGATTGGTTGATAGAACCTTAATACCATAATAACATTAAAGAAAACGACCCTATTGGGATCATATCAGTTTAAGGTCAAAGTTCAAAGCTTGCTTATCTGTAAACATACCTTCACATGCATTTCTGGATGGGAGTTCATGTAGTCGAATAGTTTCTGGTAGTTGGAGAACTGCTGGTCCCACTCCAATACTTTATCGTACCGGAAATCATCTCCCAGAGGAACCAACACCACTTTGCTACGGAACAGCTTGGACTTCTTACGATACTGATCGAGCAAAACCGAAGCTCTGAAACGTAAAACATGATCAAGTAAACCCTTAGATTAGCAGTCTGATCTCTAGCGATCTCTAGTTCTAAACATCTGATGCATACAGCCTCAGGGTATACCCACAATGCCCTATGCCTTTATACCAGCATGCCCTGCATAATATAAAGACAGATGCACACTAATTGCTACAAGCTTGATAATATCTCGTTTTTTTCCAGGTCCACCGTGTATAGCGAGAGATGGATTTGGGTTTAATCCCAATTCAAACAATACCCACGTAATACAGCTGGTGCCAGCTGGGTGTCGCACTAATGAGTTTTATTGACCAACACAGGAAATTAACCTACTTTCGTTCGCAAGCCTAACTCAGAATCAAATCCTCACCGCTCGGCCACGTTGGCGTCATTGATGGCTCGGGGTGGCACCTTCCATGGGCAGTTTACTCTACTACCCGGAAGCCTTTTGAAGTCAAATTGGCAGCAGATCTTTGGGTCGGGCCCGCAGGTGTGAGGCACGTCGTAGCTGTAAAATGGCATCATGTGGCAGAACATATCCGTGCTTGATTCAGGATCTGGAAAGAAAGAAAATGAATACATGCTGATGTGTGTTAAGATCTGGAAAAGCCACAGGATTTGGTTTGGCTCGACTCTTTGGCATCAGTCAAATGTATGTGTTTTTGCAGCCTTCATTAGACATTTAATAATGGGGCAAAAAGCAGCATCACATGACATAAGGTATATATTTTACTATGAAACTTGCTTTGGTTTTGTAATAATAAAGACCTGCTCTCACCCCAGACCTGCCTCCACATGAACTCTAGGCTCCGGGTGGCAGAGAAATGCTTTTTAATGGAATAATGGACTCTCTGAATCAGCATGCTGGTCAGGTTGGCCCGTTTCAGCAAGTAAGGCATCGTGGCGCTGTGACCGAACGGATCCACTGCCCAGCCTGATTGAGGGGTCACACCTAAAACATCAAACATGGATTTATAGTCTATTCACAAACCTAAGTCTTCTCCAGGAAGTTTGACCACTAAACCACATCACACCACATAATCATACCGAGATTTTTCTCCAGCCACTGATGGCCTTCGATGAGTTGATCGATCATGGCGAAATAGTGAGCGGTGGCCTCGTCCGTCATGACCCAACCTCCCGTTACCATCTCCAGCTGTCCGTTGAGAACAAGCCTAAAAGAAAAATTAGGACAGTGGGGTACAAAGCACAGATCTCACCCGTGTCCATCTACAACACCAGATCATAAGAAGTCTCAGACTAAACAGAGTGCCACAGACATACATTATGTCAACAAACTTTTATTGTGGAAGCGATTAATTGAAATTAATCGCAATTAATCGTTTGACAGACCAACATTGATTTTCGTTTTATTAATAATATTTTGTATTAATATTTTAAACTAGCTTTTATTTTTAGATTTAATGTTAATTTTAGTAAAAAAATATATATTTATAAAAAATGATGTTGCTATTTAAGATTATTTATATATATTTATCTTTTCATTATTATCATTTTAGTGCCTTTAACTTAATTAAGCTTATTTCTGAGACAACATTTAAATGTTTCATTTAGTTGAAGTTTTTCCAATCATCAAATCAATTCTTTACGGATACAAAAAGTTTCATGTCCTGTCTCTTAACAATGTACATTACACACATAACGTGGTTTGTTGACATCATTTGATATCGTCTTAAACCAATTATTCAACACCAAACGTAAACTTTACTGACCTGCGCATTGCCTCTTGCTTTTGTACATCAGCGCTTTCCCACCATTTGGCGAAAAATGAAATTTCAGACCAGATAAACTTCCTGCGAGGGTCTTCCGACAGCTTCACCACAATGTTGTTTAAGATATGCTGGGTCTGGTCATTGTAGTACTTATCAAATGTCTTGATCCATCCTGTGACAAGTTCAGAATAAAATAGTTCTTATTAAAAAGTTAAAACCAAAAGTAATTCAACGTGATTTTTAAAGCCCCTTTACTTGCTAAAAAAGACTACAAGAACCAACATATATAAAAAGGTGTAAAAATGTCTAATTTGTCGAAGAACAAAATGTGGAAGTCTCAGGCAAGCAATAGCTGCAGATCATAAATCCAAAACTAATTTGCCATGGTGATTCAGCCTTCAGGTTGGCCTACAAACGGATGTAACATCTACTGTAAAAAGCTTTAAAAGGAGACGCCGCCATTCCCCAGCATTTCGTTCCCCCATGAACAACTTGTTCAAATAACACCATCTGTTCATTATTCAGAGGTGTTGCTGTGGTGTGCAAAAACCGCTCAAATCTGTGTCGGCCAACAGATCACTGCTGACTCTCAGCCTAACATAAGACATTTAAAACTGATTAAAACTTTACAAGGTGAATTAAAAGTTCTGCATTACTCAATCTGCATTAAACACGCAGAGCTACGAAGCCCAGTGACAATGTATCGACCCAAATTAAACTACAGGGAATTGGGTCACCGACTTGAAGTTCTAGGTCATCTGATAATCACGGTGGAAAAAAAGCCAAGTCGAGAGGTTTGCAAATGTATCCGTCCTGAGGGAGGATCTTATTGTGTTATGGAGACGGTTTACCGGAGATGCTGCATATTGGCAAGGTGAGGAAATAACCCATTTTCCTTGCACAAATCTTTCATCAAACTGTACCTGCATTGACAACCATTGCTATCATTTAGTGACTAAAAGTGTTTTTAACGTTTTCATCGGCTTTAGATGCTAATTTAGATATTTTGACATTTCTTCAAATAGCCTGGGCTGAATTTTCCTGCTTAAAATGAATCATTCCCTACCCTGATAAAGAAAACTCACACGGTATCTTTATTCATTCTTAAGTACGCCAAAAATATTTCATATTAAACGCTGATGTACCTGGATCATTGTGAGAATGAGGGACCACAAACACCTGCAGCGGTTCTTCATCCCACTCACTGGGGTCGTAGGTGATCTCAAAGCCTTGCTTCCAAACACCACCATCCACATTATCAAAGTTGAGCAGCGAGTAAACATCCAGCATCTAGAGAGACACAAGCGCCATCCACCAATCAATCCTGAGACACGTAATGAAAACGTTCAGCAGGATTCTGTAACTCTTCCTCAATTCTCAAAGGTCTTTCTGAAAGCTTCAGAACCTTCTGACATAGAAATGTAATATAGATATCAAATCCAGGGCTGGTTCCACGACGCTGGTCATGTTTTGAGCTTTCTTCAAACAAACTGAGTCTCATGACAACTTGACATGATTGACAGATGACAAGAATTCTAAGAGTAGGCATGACAGCCCGAAGCACATACCCAATGGAAAGTGACTTCTCAAAATGTGTCTTTTTTCTCCAAAGTATTTACTTCCTTATTTATGTCCTTAATATTCAATTATGTGAGGATTCAAAAAATATTTAATATTGCACACTTGAGTATTTATGTCAAATAACTTAGCCAACTTCCGCAGAACACAAAAGCAGATATTTTAAAGAAAGTGAGTAACCGAACAGAACCGGCACCCATTCGCTTCTTATGCATGGACACAAAACCAATGCAAGTCAATGGGAATTACCAACTTTCTTCAAAATATCATCTCTTGTATTCTGCAGAAGATAATCGTACAGGTAAGAAATGACAAGAGGGTGAGAAAATGATGACAGAATTGTTATTTTTGGTTGAACTGTCCCTTTAATCAGACTCTCACCTGCAGGTCCGTCTTGCTTCTGCGCCCCAGTGCAAACTGGCAGTCCTGCGGCTTAACGGATAGAAAAGTGGGCCTGCCGTCGAAAGGCAGCACCCAAGAGCCGTTGGCGCTGCGAAATGGTAGGTGCCCGCTGGGAGAGACGGCGCCCGTGTCGGTGAGCTCCAGCACAGAGTCTTTAATGTGGCTGATGATCTGATGGTTCTCCTCAAGAAGCTGCTCGAGCTGTTCGATACGGTTCTGTAACACCGAAATCTGGCTCTGAAAAACAAAGGGGAGGAGGGGTCATCTATCTACCACCACGATCTACAACATCAAGGTATGATAATAACCTATAATTCAAGGTATTACATACAAAGGGTTCTACATTCTGGAAATGTACAAAACTTTGCCGCAATGCTAGGGGATTGTGGGTGGTTGCCAGGATGTCATTGTGAAAGTTATTACGCTTCTAGGGTCTTCTGATCGTTAAATAGCCCAAATGCAAATGAGTATGATTGTCTTGTCATATATGTCTATGGCACAAATGAACTGCAGGTGGTCCTTCAATTAATATTTGATTAAAAAAATTACGCACGGTATTAAGGACCAGGCTTAAAATGCTCAATTTTATACAATATGGGTCTCTTACGGGGTCCTTGACATCAAAAACCTGAACATGAGCAATAGTAATAGTGATGTTTGCGAATGAATGTCGTAGGTGATGTTTACGAGTGGAATTTTCACTTTAAATGCCCAATTTTTGTAACATTGGTACACAGCCAGCTTACAATCGGAGCGACTTCTGATTTACATCACGCTTTGAATATAAAGAGCATCTGCATAATGAGCTTTATTTCCCCTGAGGCTCGCGATAAGTACGGAAACTATTCTGCATCAAACACTGTCAACGACATCCCATCCTGGAACCCATTTCAAGAACACCACCACCACCATATATTCTTAATAATTAGTTTTTCATGTTAACCAAAAGACACCGAACAGAAAGCCCAATGCACACAGCGAGATATTCTCTAGCTAATTTAGTAGTTGATTTGTAGCTAATGTCAGCCAGAAACAAATTGGCTACATCGCTAGCTTCACACTCAAACGCAAAAACAAAAAAAACGACTTTGATAAATAGAGCCGTTCAAACCAACCCACACAGCAACACCACAGCAAAAAATATAACCCAGGACCAAGGGAGTTCATAAAAAGAACACAGTCGTCGGCTTACCCTCGGAAAGTTCCCTCCACTCTGCCTCCTCGCCGGGTCGTGCTGGACTCTGTCCAACATCAGATAGAGAGAAAAGACGGCCACACAGAAGATAGCCCCTCCGCACACGGTCACCTGCTTCTTCAGTTTCATCCTGCTCTGCTTATCTGACAGATGCTAATTCGGAGGGCACATGAGGCGCACAAAAAGAGGAAAGAACTTACATTTGCAGTCTCTTCTTGACTGACAGAAAAGGTCCCCAAACTCAAAAAGTGCCGAGCAGCTCCAATTTCTAGAGCGGGGGCTTGTGGGATTGGGGGTGTATACACAGGGGACGGTGATCAGCAAGATTTGACCGGCAGTCTGTGAACTGCAACCGAACCACAGCTTTTCAAAGTGGCCCTTGTCCTCCAGCATTCAAGCCCGAGGGGACGCCGAAAGAAAAAAAAAAACACAGGTTCTAAACAAAGGGGAGCCCAGACAGGGGATCTACTGTCCCACCGGCTTTACAACTTTTACAATGGGATGTGCTCGATCTTCATTACTTAAGAATAGCTTGTGGATGTTGTGTGACTTATTGAAATCATTGAGTAACTTGTTAAACATCAACTCCACTCAATCCTTCCCAAACTATTTTTAGAATAATTTAATAATATATACATTGTTTAATATAAACATTTATAATATTTTTTGGTGCTTGAGCTACGCCGTTTGTGACATCACAACTACTACGTGTATACACCCCCCCAACTGTGTGTGTGTGTGTGCGTTCACTCACAGCGTTGCACGTAGACCTTCACACGGCAGTGGCTGCTTCTGTCGACTGAGCCATCGCGCGAATGCACGCTTCCACCATACAGAAAAAAGAATAGGACCTGAATGAGACCGGCAGAGTTCAGTTCCCCTCTCTCTCAAGGACTTTTTCCTCTTCTTTCCAGCCCGGCTGAGATGCCTTCACAGATATGCACGTGCATTTGCTTCGCACTATCCTCTCATGGTCATTCTGTTTCAGACATAAAAATTCTTTAGCGTGCATCTGGGAGCCAAACACGAAAACGTCCTTTTTTGGCAGCAGAGGACGACCGACCTTGATTCTGAATGGATTAGGATTTGTAAAGTCCTACAACAACAGGCGATTCAGGTGGTGCACGCGCCGTGCCAAGTTTGACAGTTCAAGGTGGCGTCTCGCATACAAGATACGATACGCTTACAAACTGGGAGCAGCGTGGCCTGGATTGTAAACTCAAGCAGGTGTGCTTTCTCTCTTGTCTCACAAATCTAATATGAAGTTAATCCTGTCGGCTTTGAGTCAGGCAGTGTCTTAGCGCCCTCCAGACGGGTTTGGGATGGGTCTTTCCTCCAACACTCGTAAACAGCTCAAACATCCCACATTGAGTTAAGAAGCCTACAGAGAAAATTGCTTCCTCTCGAAGGTTCAAATTGTAGTTTTGCTGTATTTGTTGTTTTTTCAAACTCCTACGTCCGCAGCAAACATCAGGAATGCGGAGTCCAGCACCTGTAAAAACAAAATCTTATGGTTTTCACAACCAACTAATGACGGACCAATCGCAAGCAGCTATTCCCAAAAAAAATTTTTGGGCCAACAGGAAGTAAGGTGGCTGATGATAGATACAATGACGATAGATACAATGACAACATATTGAGATATGTGAAGAGCTCCGGCACAGTTATGGCCAATGACAATAACAATATTCTAATTATTTAAAGAGACCAGTTCACCCCAGAATAAAAATGGTCCTTATGTATGCCGTTCAAAATTTGTTTATGACTCTTTCTTCCGTGAAACACAAAAGAAGATATTTTGATAAATGTTTTGTTTCTATATAGTGTAGTTATCAACATTCTTCAAAAGATCTACTTTTGTGTTCTGCAAAAAAGAAAAATCATTCAAGTTTGGAATAACACGAGGATGAATAAATGATGAAAATTTCGGTTAAACAATCCCTTTAATATTGGTCTATGAATAATTGTGAACACATTTGATACAGACATGTTGAAACACATTATATCGTTATCACTAACAGTTAAAAAACTGTAATGCAACTAAATGGATTTTTAGGAAAACAAATTAAACAATCCGCATGTATTAACTAAAGCAATATGATACAAGCCCCAAATACCTTAGCATCCCAACACGACTTCAACTAAATGTTTGCATGCTTTCCAGGAAAAATTATGAAAGATTACCACATCAGACTAAGATGAGACCATTAATGTACATAGTTATTCATTAAACCAGCTTTATTCTCCCTCCAGCTTGTTGCAGTTGTCATATCCATTGATATCCACTGCAAAGCTTAGCCCGTGCATGCAAGTTACTAGCCTGAAGACGATAGATCCGACCTTTCCGTGTTTTACAGACTATATCACTCAACATAAGACAAAAGACGAGTTCATCTACAATATCCGTGCGTACGATAACGTTATCTACACAAGCAGCATCTGAACACAGGGTCTGGTCTCTTCCATTCTTTAATACAACCTCGGTCACTCGGACGCGATCAAGCTTCAAAAAACACATTTCTTACCGTTGAAATCGTTTTACGACACTTCTAACGTTTGTGCAACGGCTGACCTGAAAGTAGCATCGGCTTTTTAAAGCGAAAGCAGTCTCAGGAAATCAAATATTTACCCGTTCAATTCTGCTGAAAGACGTCTGTTATCCTATGCTAGAGCTTGAGATTGGCGCAAAGCATTCTGGGGTATGTAGTTTATTAGTCGCTGAGGCGCACTGCTCGCTTATTGGTTAGATTATTATTGCGGGGTAGTACATGTCAAACGGTGCAAATACATTTGCAAGATGATTTACGGTTATATTTAAAAAGGTTAATTGTCAAACGGGGAGGTTATAAAAAGAGTTTGAATTATGTTTAACAAATTAAAATACTAAAAGCGTTTTTTGTAATGGTTGGGTAAACAAGTTTAACATTTAAAGGCTTGCAAGAGTGAGGACAACAATGAAGCCATTCATCCTAATAATATTGGAAATGTTATACAAATGGTGTCTTTTATAATAAATCCACACAGGTAAACATATAGACAAGGGTCAAGCATACAAAAAATAGCTTTTGTGTATCCGTAGAATAGATCCATCAGGTTTTCCGGTTCATACTGGTTGTAAAGATGAAGGAACGGAGTATGTTCACTAATAAAATCATTCTAGTTTTATGGAACAAGCATCTTCTATTTCCCCTATAGTTTATGTTGTGGTTCCCTTCAGGGTTTCATTGCATTTTCAACCTTAATACCGACCATCACACTTCACTGAGTATTTTGTTTCCAGATTGGTTGGGAAATACTACACCAGGACCATATAAGACAGGTTCCCTTGGAGACCAAATCCAAATAGACACATTCCAGGCTGGATGAGGGATGGAGCGCTTGGCCTCGGTTCTCTCAGAGTCAGGGTGTGCCCCAAACATTGTACACAAACAATATAATGAAATTAATTGTTCATATATTTGTATAAAATTAAATAATGTATCGGAAGAAGCACACAAATAAAAACGTTTTGTTTACTATCCTTACCTGTGCCACTTTAAACGGAATTCAAAAAAGCCCATCCCTCCCTCCCAGTGAAGCTTGACTTTGTTGGACTTATATGGTCAAACGTCGAAGGAATAAGAGGCGGGACTAGAAGCGAATCAACAACCCAACCACAGCTACGGACCACCTTATGAATATTAATGACGGTGTATGACGCTCAACCAATAGGATTCGTCGGCGTCGTCTTCGCGCACCTCAACCAGGAAGCACACAAGACAGAACGGTCCAGAAGGGAGTGAACAGACTCATTACACTTACGAATATAACGCTACATTTTAATTCGTTTTATAGAGAAACGTAGCCAGACTGCAATAACAACTCGTTCGTTTAAGTTTTTATACTAAAAGCAAAAACAAATACGCAAAGAAAGGTGAGATAGCGAGCACGTATGACGAGCCCAATGCAACTTCATCTATACTGGTAATGTGTTTCAATTTTTGGCAGCATGATTGTTTTTACTAACTGAGTGTTTTTTTATGAATGTTTAGATGTCCCAGGACTCCTCTGCATTGAGAGAGGAAGGGAACAATTATTTTAAGGCTGGCGATGTGCAAAATGCTCTCAGCTGCTACACAAAAGCTTTAAAGATCAGTGATGGTCAGTCTGACAGTGGTGTTCTCTACCGTAACCGTGCTGCATGTTATCTCAAACTAGAAGACTATTCCAAATCAGAGACAGATGCAACCAAGGGTAAATAGATTATTCATGACAACTTCTTAAGCAGAAGATTCACAGTTTTGGGTTTATGGTCATTGTTTCTGTGTTATGGTTCCTTCTTAAGCTTTGGACATAGACCCAGGTGACATTAAGGCCCGGTTCAGGAGAGCACAGGCTCTGCAGAAGCTCGGGCGACCGGATCAGGCGTTTCTGGACGCTCAGAAATGTGCACAGCTGGAGCCCAAAAATAAAGCTTTCCAAGATCTGCTTAGACAGCTAGGAGCACAGATCCAGCTGAAGGTGGGTCACTTGAGTGATGTTAGGAAAACCTGGAAATAAAAACATTGACCATCATGTCATTCAAAACCTGTATATGACTATTACTTCTGTTTAACACAAAAGAATATATTTTGAGGAATGTGGGTGTTTTAAAGTGCTTTTGTGTTCATACAATGGAAGTCAATGTTGTAAGGTTACTAACGTTCTTCAAAATATTTTCTTTTGTGTTCTGCAGAAGATAGAAAGTCATACAGGTTTGAAAGAAAATCATTTTCAGTTTTCCACAAATCAGACATTTTGGTTTGGTCTTTTTTTACTTGGACTAGGGCAAGCAGTACCCAGAATGCCCGAGCAACCACTCACATTACCATCTTATGTTTTTTGGACAAGCAAGCACCGCTCGCGTTTCTTTGCAGAAATATAGAAGTGCTGTTTTGAACTGTTATTTTAACAAGAACGTTGCTGACCAGAGCACCCTGTGAATTGCTGTTTTTGTTTGTTTGCTTTTTGATTGATTTGTTTTTGTATTGTAGGCAACACAACAATCCTCTACAGACTCACGAGTTCAACAGATGTTCAAACTCCTCCTGGACAGCTCAGCGGAGGCTTCAGACAGACAGAAGGTTGGCAAGAAGAATCCCAAAACTTGTAAACTTGCTTCAAGATTTTTTTTAGTTTTTGCATTTTCCTCATTTTCCTCATCATTTCTTTAGGCTGCTCAAAATCTGGTGGTGCTCTCGCGGGAGGATGCAGGCGCTGAGCAGATCTTCAGGAATGATGGAGTTAAACTTCTCCAAACACTTTT